>NC_135879.1:261893-519303 GCF_964194155.1 Cetorhinus maximus
TAGAACTTTAAGGAAAAGACTCCATCAGTCATTTGTGGAGTTTGCAAGAGAAAAAGAAATGATCTGGGATCAAAGGTTCAGGGCATTAAAATTAGATAAGACTTTTGAAACTGTAAGTGAGGTCATGATTATGGAAGAATTTAGAAATAACATTCCAGTAAACATTAAGACATATTTAGATGAAAGACAAAGCAAAAAGATGAGGGAGCTGCTGTTTTAGCTGATACATATGATATTTCACACACACAGTTGAGTGTAGGAAAAGGGGTCATATAGAAAGCAGGAAGGAAGTTGGAGATATAGAAAACCTAATGATGGTAAAAATGTTAGTAATACGAATCAAGCTGAAGTACACCAGTCTATTAAAGATGGAAAAGTGTAAAGTGGAGTTGAAGGAAGGTAACTGATACGTTACCATTGTAATAAGGCTGCACATATGAGATCAAGTTGTTGGAGGTTAAACGAGAGGCAAGGTAAACGAATATTTTTTGTACAGGTGGAGCAGGAAGAATCAGTAGTAGCTAGGGAAGTGGGAATGTGTTCACAACTTACGCAAGGGAGTTCAGAAGGGCAGGTTGCAGATGCTGGGGCCAGTCTTTAGCCAATTTGATTCATTCCACGTGATATCAAGCAATGGCTGAAGGCCCTGGATACTGCAAAGGCTATGGGCCCTGACAATATTCCGGCAATAGTACTGGAGACTTGTGCTCCAGAACTAGTAGTGCCCCTAGCCAAGCTGTTCCAGTACAGCTACAACACTGGCAACTTACCCGTCAATGTGGAA
Organism: Cetorhinus maximus; assembly: GCF_964194155.1. NCBI lineage: Eukaryota > Metazoa > Chordata > Chondrichthyes > Lamniformes > Cetorhinidae > Cetorhinus > Cetorhinus maximus. Next base: position 262,678 of record NC_135879.1, read on the forward strand.
AATTGCCCCAGTATGTCCTGTACACAAAAAGCAGGACAAATTCAACCCGGCCAATTACTGCCACGACAGTCTACTTTCAATCATCAGTAAAATAATGGAAGGGGTCAGCAACAGTGCTATCAAGCGGCACCTGCTTAGCAATAACCTGCTCACTGACACTCAATTTAGGTTCTGCCAGGATCACCTGGCTCCTGGCCACATTACAGCCTTGGTTCAAACATGGACCAAAGAAATGAGGTGAGGTGAGAGCGACTGCCCTTGACATCAAGGCAGCATTTGACTGAGTGTGGCACCAAAGAGCCCTAGCAAAACAGGAGTCAATAGGAATCAGTGGGAAAACTCTCCACTGGTTGGAGTCATACCTAGCAAAAAGGAAGACGGTCGTGGTTGTTGGAGGTCAATCATCTCAGTTCCAGGACATCACTGCAGGAGTTCCTCAGGGTAGTGTCCTAAACCCAACTATCTTCAGCTGCTTCATCAATGACCTTCCTTCCATCATAAGGTCAGAAGTGGGGATGTTCGCTGATGATTGCACAATGCTCAGCACCATTCGTGACTCCTCAGATACTGAAGCAGTCCATGTCCAAATGCAGCAAGACCTGGACAATATCCAGGCTTGGGCTGATAAGTGGCAAGTAATATTTGCACCACACAAGTGTCAAGCAATGACCATCTCCAACAAAAAATAATCTAACCATTGCCCCATTCAATGGCATTAGCATCACTGAATCCCCACTATCAACATCCTGGGGTTACCATTGACCAGAAACTGAACTGGACTAGCCATATAAATACTGTGGCTACAAGAGCAGGTCAGAGGCTAGGAATCATGTGACCAGTAACTCACCTCCTGACTCTCCAAAGCCTGTCCACCATCTACCAGGCACAAGTCAGGAGAGTGATGGAATACTCCCCACTTGCCTGGATGAGTGCAGCTCCAACAACACTCAAGAAGCTCGACAGCATCCAGGACAAAGCAGCCCTGCTTGATTGGCACCACAACCACACACATTCACTCCCTCCACCACTGATGAACAGTAACAGCAGTATGTACCATCTACAAGATGCACTGCAGGAACTCAACAAGGCTCCTTAGACAGAACCTTCCAAATCCACGACCACTGCCATTTAGAAGGACAAGGGCAGCAGATACATGGGAAAATCACCACCTGTAAGTTCCCCTCCAAGTCACTCACCATCCTGACTCGGAAATATATCGCTGTTCCTTCACCGTCGCTGGGTCAAAATCCTGGAATTCCCTTCCTAACAGCATTGTGGGTGTACCTACACTGCATGAACTGCAGCGGTTCAAGAAGGCAGCTCACCACCACCTTCTCAAGGACAATTAGGTATGGGCAATAAATGCTGACCCAGCCAGCGAAGCCCACATCCAGTGAATAAGTGAAAAAACCACACACTGCAAAATCTGAATTCACACCCATTACCCACACATTGCAAAACCTGGGTCCAGATTCAGTGGTCATGGAAGGTACTATATAAATGTGTGTCGTTCTTTTTCTTTCTACCTCTTTGACCAAGCTTTTGGTCATCTGTTTGAATATATGTGTATAATTTTGTTTGATAACACTCTAGTGAACTGCCTTGGGATGGTTTACTATATCAAAGGCTTGATATAAATTATATGTTTGCTGTTGTTCTTCTGTTGCAAGGTAGCGTGTTCAGCAACTGAACAGGAAATATTCTTCCCCAAGGCTGCATTTCAGTGGAGAACTGATTGTAACAATATTTGTAATATACAGGGAAGTTACATGACCTGCTGCATCTAACTCCTCAGGGATGTGAAGAATACCATACTATCACTGCAACCTGTGTCTAACACATTATATGTCATATTAAGGTCCACTGGCTGTCCTTCTTCCCTCTCTCACACTTGTTACTTTCCACCATTTCTTGTAGCACCATTGGTCCCCTACCCATCCCTCTTTCTTTCCCATTTTCTTATCTCCCCTTCCCATCCTGGACCCTCTCAACAACAACTTATATTTCAATAATGCCTTTAATGTAATGAAATGGCCACAGGAGAGTCACAAGAACATTATAAAACAAAATATGACATTGAGCCAAAAAAGAGACGTTAGGTCGAAGGACCAAAAGCTTGATCAAAGAAGTGAGTTTCATGAAGTAGGTCTGAACGGAGAGTGAGGGCGTGGGGAAAGGGGGAGAGAGTGAGGGTGTGGGGAAAGGGGGAGAGAGTGAGGGTGTGGGGAAAGGGGGAGAGAGTGAGGGTGTGGGGAAAGGGGGAGAGAGTGAGGGTGTGGGGAAAGGGGGGAATGGGGGGAGAGTGAGGGTGTGGGGAAAGGGGGAATGGGGGGAGAGTGAGGGTGTGGGGAAAGGGGGGAATGGGGGGAGAGTGAGGGTGTGGGGAAAGGGGGAATGGGGGGAGAGTGAGGGTGTGGGGAAAGGGGGGAATGGGGGGAGAGTGAGGGTGTGGGGAAAGGGGGGGAGAGTGAGGGTGTGGGGAAAGGGGGGGGAGAGTGAGGGTGTGGGGAAAGGGGGGGGAGAGTGAGGGTGTGGGGAAAGGGGGGGGAGAGTGAGGGTGTGGGGAAAGGGGGGGGAGAGTGAGGGTGTGGGGAAAGGGGGGGGAGAGTGAGGGTGTGGGGAAAGGGGGGGGAGAGTGAGGGTGTGGGGAAAGGGGGGGGAGAGTGAGGGTGTGGGGAAAGGGGGGGGAGAGTGAGGGTGTGGGGAAAGGGGGGGGAGAGTGAGGGTGTGGGGAAAGGGGAGAGAGTGAGGGTGTGGGGAAAGGGGGGAGAGTGAGGGTGTGGGGAAAGGGGGGAGAGTGAGGGTGTGGGGAAAGGGGGGAGAGTGAGGGTGTGGGGAAAGGGGGGAGAGTGAGGGTGTGGGGAAAGGGGGGAGAGTGAGGGTGTGGGGAAAGGGGGGAGAGTGAGGGTGTGGGGAATGGGGGGAGAGTGAGGGTGTGGGGGGAGAGTGAGCGTGTGGGGAATGGGGGGAGAGTGAGGGTGTGGGGAAAGGGGGAGAGTGAGGGTGTGGGGAATGGGGGGAGAGTGAGGGTGTGGGGGGAGAGTGAGCGTGTGGGGGAGAGTGAGCGTGTGGGGGGAGAGTGAGCGTGTGGGGGGAGAGTGAGCGTGTGGGGGGAGAGTGAGCGTGTGGGGAAAGAATTCCAGAGCTTCAGGCCGAGACTCAAATTGCTCTCCTGTCTCCTCTCTGCTCCTTTCCATACACCCTTCATTCTCCTCTCCCCTCGCTGTCCCTCAGCTCACCCCTAACCCCCCCCCCCTCTCCCCCCCCCCCCCCCCGGGTCCCCTCGCTCCCTCCCCCCCCCCCCCCGGCCCCGGGTCCCCTCGCTCCCTCCCCCCCCCCCCCGGGTCCCCTCGCTCCCTCCCCCCCCCCCCGGGTCCCCTCGCTCCCTCCCCCCCCCCCCGGGTCCCCTCGCTCCCTCCCCCCCGGGTCCCCTCGCTCCCTCCCTCCCTCCCTCCTCCGTCTGCTCTCTCACTTTCCCGCCCTAATCCAGCGGCACGTGCTTTTCACACCTCACCGCGCATGTGCAGGCTGACTGTGGGCGCTTGGTGATGACGTTGCGGTCGGTGGGCGCAGGCCGGTGGCGTCACGGGGAGAGCGGCGGTGGTTGTCCATCAATGAGTCCGAGTCCGCCGCACCTCAGCCTCGCAGCGCCGCGGAGACAGGTGAGTCCCGGCGGCCGGGCTGCCCCAGGCCCTGGGCCGGCCCGATCCCACCCGCCCCGCGCGGAGCCGAGTGAACCGCGCCCGCCCGCCCCCGGCTCCGCACCAAAAACACACCCAGGGGCGGAGTGAGAGGGAGGGAGAGAGCGGCGCCTGGGAACTGAGGCCGGGGCCCGGAGCCCGGGGCTGGGGGGAGACTCAGGCCGGGGGGCTGGAGGGCCAAGTGCCCCAAGCGGCGGGATTAGTCATCCTTTGTGCCGGGCACCCCCTCCGCCCTGGGCTGAGGCTTCACATTGATTCAGTGTCAGGGAAATCGGCCAGGAGCCCGGACTCGTCATAACCCCCTCAATATACCCCCCTCAATATACCCCCCTCAATATACCCCCCTCAATATACCCCCCTCAATATACCCCCCTCAATATACCCCCCTCAAGATACCCCCCTCAATATAACCCCCTCAATATAACCCCCTCAATATACCCCCCTCAATATACCTCCCTCAATATACCCCCCTCAATATACCCGCTAATAACCCCCTTAATATACCATCCTGTCAACCTGGCCCCTAATAACCCCCTAATATACCATCCTGTCAACCTGGTCCCTAATAACCCCCCTAATATACCATCCTGTCAACCTGGTCCCTAATAACCCCCCTAACATACCATCCTGTCAACCTGGTCCCTAGTAACCCCCCTAACATATCATCCTGTCAATGTGGTCTCCAATAACCCCCCTAATATACCATCCTGTCAACCTGGCCCCTAATAAACCCCCTAATATACCATCCTGTCAACCTGGCCTCCAATAACCCCCCTAATATACCATCCTGTCAACCTGGCCCCTAATATACCATCCTGTCAACCTGATCTCCAATAACCCCCCTAATATACCATCCTGTCAACCTGGTCCCTAATAAACCCCCTACTATACCATCCTGTCAACCTGGTCTGCAATCACCCCCCTAATATACCATCCTGTCAACCTGGCCCCTAATTAACCCTCTAATATAACATCCTGTCAACCTGGCCCCTAATTAACGCCCTAATATACCATCCTGTCAACCTGGCCCCTAATAACCCCCCCCAAACATATCATATTGTCAACCTGGCCCCTAATAACCTCCCTAATATTCCATCCTGTCAACCTGGTCCCTAATAAACCCCTTAATATACCATCCTGTCAACCTGTTCCCTAATAACCCCCCTAATATACCATCCTGTCAACCTGGCCCCTAATAACCCACCTAATATACCATCCTGTCAACCTGGTCCCTAATAAACCCCCTAATATACCATCCTGTCAACCTGGCCCCTAATAACCCCCCTAATATACCATCCTGTCAACCTGGTCCCTAATAAACCCCCTAATATACCATCCTGTCAACCTGGCCCCTAATAACCCCCCTAATATACCATCCTGTCAACCTGGTCCCTAATAAACCCCCTAATATACCATCCTGTCAACCTGTTCCCTAATAACCCCCCTAATATACCATCCTGTCAACCTGGCCCCTAATAACCCACCTAATATACCATCCTGTCAACCTGGTCCCTAATAAACCCCCTAATATACCATCCTGTCAACCTGGTCCCTAATAAACCCCCTAATATACCATCCTATCAACCTGGCCCTTAATAACCCCCCTAATATACTATCCTGTCAACCTGGTCTTCAATAAACCCCCTAATATACCATCCTGTCATCAAGGTCACCAAGAAAACCTCACCCTCTGCCCCACATAGCATCTTGCCACCATGGTTCCCAATAAAACCCAAATATACCCTCACCAATTTGTAATCCTGTCCCCATTGTCCTGATAAACTCATAGTTGCCCATATACTCTGTGTCCTCAACCGTTACCATTTATCCACCTGTCAAGCCCCTCACTTTTCTGAACCTTTGCAACTCTTTCTATCCTCCCTCCACCGTCTCTCCAAACTTCTTTCCCTGCCAATAGTCTGCATTCCCCCAAGCCACTTCATTTCCTGCAATTTGCTACCTTTTTTCTTTGACTCCTGTTCAGTGTGACTGGTCTTTGTACATTTGATTACTGCTATAAGATATTTATTTTTGATTGATCTGTCTCTGTTAGTACGATGGTAAAAGCTGCCGCCTAAGAGGTTACGCTATTTTTGTTTCTCTGATGTGAGATCTGATATTGAGTCAGTGCTATGAGGAAAAGACACCAAATTGGTGACAATTTGCATGAATGGGAAGTCTTTACCATTTGTTGTGATTTAATATGCTAGTTGGTGATTCAACATGTGACATGTATAGCTTGGTAAGAATTCTTGTTGCTGCATTACAATCCAGTATGTAGATAAGCAAATTCTTAATAACATGGTGTAAAACAGGAAATGATGGAAATACACACCATGTCCATCAGCATCTCTGAAGGGAACAGAGTTTAACTTTTCAGCTGCGGCACTTTAATAGAATTTGTGTAACAAATACTGGATCTGCACTGATTTCTTCTTGGGTTCAGTGCTGTTGGTGTCTTCCATGTCCCCTTATGATTAAGAATTTCACTTTACTGTCCATTGTCTGGTGAATATGTGTGAACTGTGTAATGTCATTACTGCACAGAAAGAGGCCATTCAGCCCATCGAGTTCATGCTGGCTCTCTAGAACACTTCAGCCAGTCCTTTCCCTCACTCTATTCCTGTATCTGAAAGTTTATTTCCTTCAAATGTCCATCCAATTTCCTTTTGAAATCATTCATCTTCTCCGCTTTCAGCACCCTTCTAGGCAGCGAGTTCCAGGCCATTGCCGCTCGCTGTGTTTAAAAAAAAGTTCTTCCTCACACAACAACCCCCCCTCATCTCTTGCCCAAAACCTTAAACCTATGTCCTCTTGGCCCTTGTACCATCAGCTAATGGGAACAGCTTTTCTTTGTCTACCTTATTTACACCTGTCATAATCTTGTACATTTTTATCAACTATCCCCTCAATCTCCTTTGCTCCAAGGGGAACAACCCTAGCTTCTCCGACCTAACCATGCAGTTAAGATCCCTCATCCCTCGAACTGTTCTGGTAAATCTCTGCACTTTCTCAAGGGCCCTCTCACCCTTCCTAAAGTTTGGTGACCAAAACTGGGCGCAATATTCTAGTTGTGGCTTAACTAGAGCTTGATGTATGTTCAGCATAACCTCCCTGCTTTTGTGCATAATACCTCTGTTTATGAAGCCCAAGATCCCATTTGCCTTGCTACCCGCGCTCTCAGTATGTCCCTGCCGCCATCAAAGATCTGTCATTTGTAATCTTTCTTGCTGCTGTGTGGTTTTCCTATCCTCCAAAAAAAGACCGACTACTGGACATTCTAGTGAGGCCCGATCAACTGAACACCAAGCAGCTGATTTGACTTATGTGTATCATTATGAATTAATAGATAAAGTTTCTGCCTCAATCCTTTGTGATTGAGCGGAATCCATTTGATGCACTATCTGAAAATGTTTTTAAAATTAAGGTAGATTTTCAGGTACAGGATTAAGCAAAACAAGGGAACAGCGCTGTAAATTCAGTCCTCTGGGGTGAGGTGGGTGATGATTGGCTAAATTCAATACAAACAAGTGCAAAGTAGAGTTCTTCAATACTAAAACATACACCACCATGTTTAAAAAATGGAAAGCAATTATCTCTTTGATATTCCTTTTAATAAAGATTTGAAGTTTGGAATCAATTTATTGCTAGGCTAATAATTTTTCACTTCCACACAATTTACCTGTTGTAACTTCAGAAACTTTGGATGCTTTATTGTAACTGTTTTTTTGAAATACTAATGAGATAGATTGAGTGAAGCTATTGGTGAAATAGAGGCATCTTGCAACCCTGCAGCTCTGATCTAGCAAGCACAGGAGGACTCCGTTCTGCACTCCAGCTTTTGCTAAATTTAAACCTCTCTTAATGACTGATTTTTTATGATTTTTAAAATTCACGAAAGGTACACTAACATTCCTTATCTGTTACAACTTTTCGTCATCCGATAATTTTCTCTCACTGATACTTCTCCACATTCCAGTGCTGTGGTAATTAACAGTCCTTGCTCATGCTTCAGTGTTTGTTAATAATGATAAAGCTCCAGTGCTATATTAATTAACAGTGCCTGCTAATGTTCCAGTGCTGTGGTTACAGTGATTGCTCATGCTCCAGTGCTGTGGTTATTATGATTGCTCATGCTCCAGTGCTGCGGTTACAGTGATTGCTCATGCTCCAGTGCTGCGGGTAGAGTGATTGCTCATGCTCCAGTGCTGTGGTTATAGTGATTGCTCATGCTCCAGTGCTGCGGGTAGAGTGATTGCTCATGCTCCAGTGCTGTGGTTATAGTGATTGCTCCTGCTCCAGTGCTGCGGTTACAGTGATTGCTCATGCTCCAGTGCTGCTGTTATAGTGATTGCTCATGCTCCAGTGCTGTGGTTGTAGTGATTGCTCATGCTCCAGTGCTGTGGTTGTAGTGATTGCTCATGCTCCAGTGCTGTGGTTATAGTGATCGCTCATGCTCCAGTGCTGTGGTTATAGTGATTGCTCATGCTCCAGTGCTGTGGTTACAGTGATTGCTCATGCTCCAGTGCTGTGGTTACAGTGATTTCTCATGCTCCAGTGCTATGGTTATAGTGATTTCTCATGCTCCAGTGCTGTGGTTATAGTGATGGCTCATGCTCCAGTGCTGTGGTTACAGTGATTGATCATGCTCCAGTGCTGTGGTTATAGTGATTGCTCATGCTCCAGTGCTGTGGTTATAGTGATTTCTCATGCTCCAGTGCTGTGGTTACAATGATTGCTCATGCTCCAGTGCTGTTGTTATAGTGATTGCTCATGCTCCAGTGCTGTGGTTATCGTGATTTCTCATGCTCCAGTGCTGTTGGTATTGTGACTGCTCATGCTCCAGTGCTGTTGGTATAGTGATTTCTCATGCTCCTGTGCTGTGGTTGTAGTGATTGCTCATTCTCCAGTGCTGTGGTTGTAGTGAGTTCTTATGCTCCAGTGCTGTGGTTATAGTGATTGCTCATGCTCCTGTGCTGTGGTTGTAGTGATTGCTCATTCTCCAGTGCTGTGGTTGTAGTGAGTTCTTATGCTCCAGTGCTGTGGTTATAGTGATTGCTCATGCTCCAGTGCTGTGGTTATAGTGATTGCTCATGCTCCAGTGCTGTGGTTGTAGTGATTGCTCATTCTCCAGTGCTGTGGTTGTAGTGAGTTCTTATGCTCCAGTGCTGTGGTTATAGTGATTGCTCATGCTCCAGTGCTGCGGTTACAGTGATTGCTCATGCACCAATGCTGTGGTTGTAGTGATTGCTCATGCTCCAGTGCTGCGGTTATAGTGATTGCTCATGCTCCAGTGCTGTGGTTATAGTGATGGCTCATGCTCCAGTGCTGTGGTTGTAGTGATTGCTGATTCTCCAGTGCTGTGGTTGTAGTGATTGCTCATGCTCCAGTGCAGTGGTTATAGTGATTGCTCATGCTTCAGTGCTATGGTTATAGTGAGTTCTTATGCTCCAGTGCTGTGGTTATAGTGATTGCTCATGCTCCAGTGCTATGGTCATAGTGATTGCTCATGCCCCAGTGCTGTGGTTATAGTGAGTTCTTATGCTCCAGTGCTGTGGTTATAGTGATTGCTCATGATCCAGTGCTATGGTTATAGTGAGTTCTTATGCTCCAGTGCTGTGGTTATAGTGATTGCTCATGCTCCAGTGCTGTGGTTATAGTGAGTTCTTATGCTCCAGTGCTGTGGTTATAGTGATTGCTCATGCCCCAGTGCTGTGGTTATGGTGAGTTCTTATGCTCCAGTGCTGTGGTTATAGTGATTGCTCATGATCCAGTGCTGTGGTTATAGTGAGTTCTTATGCTCCAGTGCTGTGGTTGTGGTGATTGCTCATGCTCCAGTGCAGTGGTTATACTGATTGCTCATTCTCCAGTGCTGAGGTTATAGTGATTGCTCATGCTGCAGTGCTGAGGTTATGGTGATTGCTCATGCTCCAGTGCTGTGGTTATAGTGATTGCTCAATATCAAGTGCTGAGGTTATGGTGATTGCTCATGCTCCAGTGCTGTGGTTATAGTGATTGCTCATGCTCCAGTGCTGTGGTTATAGTGATTTCTCATGCTCCAGTGCTGTGGTTATAGTGATTTCTCATGCTCCTGTGCTGTTGTTATAGTGATTGCTCATGCTCCAGTGCTGTGGTTATAGTGATTTCTCATGCTCCAGTGCTGTTCGTATAGTGATTGCTCATGCTCCAGTGCTGTTGGTATAGTGATTTCTCATGCTCCTGTGCTGTGGTTATAGTGATTGCTCATGCTCCTGTGCTGTGGTTGTAGTGATTGCTCATTCTCCAGTGCTGTGGTTGTAGTGAGTTCTTATACTCCAGTGCTGTGATTATAGTGATTGCTCATGCTCCAGTGCTGTGGTTATAGTGATTGCTCATGCTCCAGTGCTGTGGTTGTAGTGATTGCTCATGCTCCAGTGCAGTGGTTATAGTGATTGCTCATGCTCCAGTGCTGCGGTTACAGTGATTGCTCATGCTCCAATGCTGTGGTTGTAGTGATTGCTCATGCTCCAGTGCTGCGGTTATAGTGATTGTTCATGCTCCAGTGCTGTGGTTATAGTGATGGCTCATGCTCCAGTGCTGTGGTTGTAGTGATTGCTGATTCTCCAGTGCTGTGGGTGTAGTGATTGCTCATGCTCCAGTGCAGTGGTTATAGTGATTGCTCATGCTTCAGTGCTATGGTTATAGTGAGTTCTTATGCTCCAGTGCTGTGGTTATAGTGATTGCTCATGCTCCAGTGCTGTGGTCATAGTGATTGCTCATGCCCCAGTGCTGTGGTTAAAGTGAGTTCTTATGCTCCAGTGCAGTGGTTATAGTGATTGCTCATGCTCCAGTGCTGTGGTTATAGTGAGTTCTTATGCTCCAGTGCTGTGGTTATAGTGAGTTCTTATGCTCCAGTGCTGTGGTTATAGTGATTGCTCCTGCTCCAGTGCTGCGGTTACAGTGATTGCTCATGCTCCAGTGCTGCTGTTATAGTGATTGATCATGCTCCAGTGCTGTGGTTGTAGTGATTGCTCATGCTCCAGTGCTGTGGTTATAGTGATTGCTCATGCTCCAGTGCTGTGGTTATAGTGATTGCTCATGCTCCAGTGCTGTGGTTACAGTGATTGCTCATGCTCCAGTGCTGTGGTTACAGTGATTTCTCATGCTCCAGTGCTATGGTTATAGTGATTTCTCATGCTCCAGTGCTGTGGTTATAGTGATTGCTCATGCTCCTGTGCTGTGGTTGTAGTGATTGCTCATTCTCCAGTGCTGTGGTTGTAGTGAGTTCTTATGCTCCAGTGCTGTGGTTATAGTGATTGCTCATGCTCCAGTGCTGTGGTTATAGTGATTGCTCATGCTCCAGTGCTGTGGTTGTAGTGATTGCTCATTCTCCAGTGCTGTGGTTGTAGTGAGTTCTTATGCTCCAGTGCTGTGGTTATAGTGATTGCTCATGCTCCAGTGCTGTGGTTATAGTGATTGCTCCTGCTCCAGTGCTGCGGTTACAGTGATTGCTCATGCTCCAGTGCTGCTGTTATAGTGATTGCTCATGCTCCAGTGCTGTGGTTGTAGTGATTGCTCATGCTCCAGTGCTGTGGTTGTAGTGATTGCTCATGCTCCAGTGCTGTGGTTATAGTGATTGCTCATGCTCCAGTGCTGTGGTTATAGTGATTGCTCATGCTCCAGTGCTGTGGTTATAGTGATTGCTCATGCTCCAGTGCTGTGGTTACAGTGATTGCTCATGCTCCAGTGCTATGGTTATAGTGATTTCTCACGCTCCAGTTCTGTGGTTATAGTGATTGCTCATGCTCCAGTGCTGCGGTTACAGTGATTGCTCATGCACCAATGCTGTGGTTGTAGTGATTGCTCATGCTCCAGTGCTGCGGTTATAGTGATTGCTCATGCTCCAGTGCTGTGGTTATAGTGATGGCTCATGCTCCAGTGCTGTGGTTGTAGTGATTGCTGATTCTCCAGTGCTGTGGTTGTAGTGATTGCTCATGCTCCAGTGCAGTGGTTATAGTGATTGCTCATGCTTCAGTGCTATGGTTATAGTGAGTTCTTATGCTCCAGTGCTGTGGTTATAGTGATTGCTCATGCTCCAGTGCTGTGGTCATAGTGATTGCTGATTCTCCAGTGCTGTGGTTATAGTGAGTTCTTATGCTCCAGTGCTGTGGTTATAGTGATTGCTCATGATCCAGTGCTATGGTTATAGTGAGTTCTTATGCTCCAGTGCTGTGGTTATAGTGATTGCTCATGCTCCAGTGCTGTGGTTATAGTGAGTTCTTATGCTCCAGTGCTGTGGTTATAGTGATTGCTCATGCCCCAGTGCTGTGGTTATGGTGAGTTCTTATGCTCCAGTGCTGTGGTTATAGTGATTGCTCATGATCCAGTGCTGTGGTTATAGTGAGTTCTTATGCTCCAGTGCTGTGGTTGTGGTGATTGCTCATGCTCCAGTGCAGTGGTTATACTGATTGCTCATTCTCCAGTGCTGAGGTTATAGTGATTGCTCATGCTGCAGTGCTGAGGTTATGGTGATTGCTCATGCTCCAGTGCTGTGGTTATAGTGATTGCTCAATATCAAGTGCTGAGGTTATGGTGATTGCTCATGCTCCAGTGCTGTGGTTATAGTGATTGCTCATGCTCCAGTGCTGTGGTTATAGTGATTTCTCATGCTCCAGTGCTGTGGTTACAATGATTGCTCATGCTCCAGTGCTGTGGTTATAGTGATTTCTCATGCTCCAGTGCTGTGGTTATAGTGATTTCTCATGCTCCAGTGCTGTGGTTACAATGATTGCTCATGCTCCAGTGCTGTGGTTATAGTGATTGCTCATGCTCCTGTGCTGTTGTTATAGTGATTGCTCATGCTCCAGTGCTGTGGTTATAGTGATTTCTCATGCTCCAGTGCTGTTGGTATAGTGATTGCTCATGCTCCAGTGCTGTTGGTTATAGTGATTGCTCATGCTCCTGTGCTGTGGTTGTAGTGATTGCTCATTCTCCAGTGCTGTGGTTGTAGTGAGTTCTTATACTCCAGTGCTGTGGTTATAGTGATTGCTCATGCTCCAGTGCTGTGGTTATAGTGATTGCTCATGCTCCGGTGCTGTGGTTGTAGTGATTGCTCATGCTCCAGTGCAGTGGTTATAATGATTGCTCATGCTCCAGTGCTGCGGTTACAGTGATTGCTCATGCTCCAATGCTGTGGTTGTAGTGATTTCTCACGCTCCAGTGCTGCGGTTATAGTGATTGTTCATGCTCCAGTGCTGTGGTTATAGTGATGGCTCATGCTCCAGTGCTGTGGTTGTAGTGATTGCTGATTCTCCAGTGCTGTGGGTGTAGTGATTGCTCATGCTCCAGTGCCGTGGTTATAGTGATTGCTCATGCTTCAGTGCTATGGTTATAGTGAGTTCTTATGCTCCAGTGCTGTGGTTATAGTGATTGCTCATGCGCAAGTGCTGTGGTTACAGTGATTGCTCATCCTCCAATGCTGTGGTTATAGTGATTGCTCATGCTCCAGTGCTGTGGTTATGGTGATTGCTCATGCTCCAGTGCTGTGGTTATAGTGATTTTTCATGCTCCAGTGCTGTTGTTATAGTGATTGCTCATGCTCCAGTGCTGTTGGTATAGTGATTGCTCATGCTCCAGTGCTGTGGTTATAGTGATTGCTCATGCTCCAGTGCTGTGGTTATAGTGATTGATCATGCTCCAGTGCTGTGGTTATAGTGATTGCTCATGCTCCAGTGATGTGGTTATAGTGATTGCTCATGCTCCAGTGCTGTGGTTATAGTGGTAGCTCATGCTCCAGTACTGTGGTTATAGTGATTGCTCATGCTTCAGTGATGTGGTTACAGTGATTGCTCATGCTCCAGTGCTGTGGTTATAGTGATAGCTCATGCTCCAGTACTGTGGTTATAGTGAGTTCTTATGCTCCAGTGCTGTGGTTATAGTGATTGCTCATGCTCCAGTGCTGCGGTTACAGTGATTGCTCATGCTCCAGTGCTGCGGTTACAGTGATTGCTCATGCTCCAGTGCTGTGGTTGTAGTGAATGCTCATGCTCCAGTGCTGTGGTTTTAGTGATGGCTCATGCTCCAGTGCTGTGGTTACAGTGATTGCTCATGCTCCAGTGCTGTGGTTGTAGTGATTGCTCATGCTCCAGTGCTGTGGTTATAGTGATTGCTCATGCTCCAGCACTGCGGTTACAGTGATTGCTCATGCTCCAGTGCTGTGGTTGTAGTGATTGCTCATGCTCCAGTGCTGTTGTTATAGTTATTGCTCATGCTCCAGTGCTGTGGTTATTGTAATTGCTCATGCTCCAGTGCTGTGGTTATAGTAATTGCTCATGCTCCAGTGCTGTGGTTATAGTGATTGCTCATGCTCCAATGCTGTGGTTATAGTGATCGCTCATACTTCAGTGCTGTGGTTAGAGTGACTGCTCATGCTCCAGTGCTGTGGTTATAGTGATTGCTCATGCTCCAGTGCTGTGGTTATAGCGATTGCTCATGCTCCAGTGCTGTGGTTGTAGTGATTGCTCATGCTCCAGTGCTGTGGTTATAGTGATTTCTCATGCTCCAGTGCTGTTGGTATAGTGATTTCTCTTGCTCCAGTGATGTGGATATAGTGATTGCTCATGCTCCAGTGCTGTGGTTATAGTGATTGCTCATGCTCCCGTGCAGTGGTTATAGTGATTGCTCATGCTCCAGTGCTGTGTTTAAAGTGAGTTCCTATGCTCCAGTGCTGTGGTTATAGTGATTGCTCATGCTTCAGTGCTGCGGCTACACTGATTGCTCATGCTCCAGTGCTACGGTTACAGTGATTGGTCATGCTCCAATGCTGTGGTTGTAGTGATTGCTCATGCTCCAGTGCTGCGGTTACAGTGATTGCTCATGCTCCAGTGCTGTGGTTGTAGTGATTGCTCATGCTCCAATGCTGTGGTTGTAGTGATTGCTCATGCTCCAATGCTGCGGTTACAGTGATTGCTCATGCTCTAGTGCTGTGGTTGTAGTTATTACTCATGCTCCAGTGCAGTAGTTATAGTGAGTTCTTATGCTCCAGTGCTGTGCTTATAGTGATTGCTGATGCTCCAGTGCTGCGGTTACAGTGATTGCTCATGCTCCAATGCTGTGGTTATAGTGATTGTTCATGCTCCAGTGCTGTGGTTATGGTGATTGCTCATGCTCCAGTGCAGTGGATATAGTGATTTTTCATGCTCCAGTGCGGTGGTTATAGTGATTTCTCATGCTCCAGTGCTGCGGTTTCAGTGATTGCTCATGCTCCAGTGCTGCGGTTACAGTGATTGCTCATGCTCCAGTGCTGTGGTTGTAGTGATTGCTCATGCTCCAGTGCTGTCCTTCTAGTGATTGCTCATGCTCCATTGCTGTGGTTCTAGTGATTGCTCATGTTCCATTGCTGTGGTTATAGTGATTGCTCATGCTCCAGTGCAGTGATTATATTGATTTCTCATGCTCCAGTGCTGTGATTATAGTGATTGCTCATGCTCTAGTGCTGTGGTTATATTGATTTCTCATGCTCCAGGTCTGTGGTTATAGTGATTGCTCATGCTCCAGTGCTGTGGTTGTAGTGATTGCTCATGCTCCAGTGCTGTGGTTGTTGTGATTGCTCATGCCCCAGTGCTGTGGTTATGGTGATTTCTCCTTCTCCAGTGCTGTTGCTATGGTGATTGCTCATTCTCCAGTCCTGTGGTGATAGTGATTGCTCATGCTCCAGTGCTGTGGTTACAGTGATTGCTCATGCTCCAGTGCTGTGGTTGTAGTGATTGCTCATGCTCCAGTGCAGTGGTTATAGTGATTGCTCATGCTCCAGTGCTGCGGTTACAGTGATTGCTCATGCTCCAATGCTGTGTTTATAGTGCTGGCTCATGCTCCAGTGCTGTTGGTGTAGTGATTGCTGATTCTCCAGTGCTGTGGTTGTAGTGATTGCTCATGCTCCAGTGCAGTGGTTATAGTGATTGCTCATGCTCCAGTGCTGTGGTTATAGTGATTTCTCATGCTCCAGTGTTGTGGTTATAGTGATTGCTCATGCTCCAGTGCTGTGGTTATGGTGATTTCACATGCTCCAGTGCTGTGGTTATAGTGATTGCTCATGCTCCAGTCCTGTGGTTATAGTTATCGCTCATGCTCCAGTGCTGTGGTTAGCGTGATCGCTCATGCTCCAGTGCTGTGGTTATAGTGATCGCTCATGCTCCAGTGCTGTGGTTATAGTGATGGCTCATGCTCCAGTGCTATGATTACAGTGATTGCTCATCCTCCAGTGCTTTGGTTATAGTGAGTGCTCATGCTCCAGGGCTGTGGTTATAGTGATTTCTCATGCTCTAGTGCTGTGGTTATAGTGATTGCTCATGCTCCAGTGCTGTGGTTATAGTGATTGCTCATGCTCCAATGCTGTGATTATAGTGATTGCTCATGCACCAGTGCTGTGGTTGTAGTGATTGCTCATGCTCCAGTGCTGTGGTTATAGTGAGTTCTTATGCTCCAGTGCTGTGGTTATAGTGATTGCTCATGCTCCAGTGCTGTGGTTATAGTGATTGCTCATGCTCCAGTGCAGTGGTTACAGTGATTGCTCATGCTCCAGTGCTGTGGTTATAGTGAGTTCTTATGCTCCAGTGCTGTGGTTATAGTGATTGCTCATGCTCCAGTGCTCTGGCTGCCGTGATTGCTCATGCTCCAGTGCTGTGGCTGCAGTGATTGCTCATGCTCCAGTGCTGTGGTTGTAGTGAATGCTCATGCTCCAGTGCTGTGGTTACAGTGATTGCTCATCCTTCAGTGCTGTGGTTGTAGTGATTGCTCATGCTCCAGTGCTGTGGTTATAGTGATTGCTCATGCTCCAGTGTTGTGGTTATAGTGATTGCTCATGCCCCAGTGCTGTGGTTGTAGTGATTGCTGATTCTCCAGTCCTGTGGTTGTAGTGATTGCTCATGCTCCATTGCAGTGGTTATAGTGATTGCTCATGCTCCAGTGCTGTGGTTATAGTGATTGCTCATGCTCTTGTGCTGTGGTTATAGTGATTGCTCATTCTCCAGTGCTGAGGTTATAGTGATTGCTCATGCTCCAGTGCTGAGGTTATGTTGATTGCTCATGCTCCAGTGCTGTTGTTATAGTGATTGCTCAATATCAAGTGCTGAGGTTATGGTGATTGCTCATGCTCCAGTGCTGTGGTTATAGTGATTGCACATGCTCCAATGCTGTGGTTGTATTGATTGTTCGTGCTCCAGTGCTGTGGTTATAGTGATTTCTTATGCTCCAGTGCTGTGGTTATACTGAGTGCTCATGCTCCAGTGCTGTGGTGTAGTGATTGCTCATGCTCCAGTGCTGTGGTTACAGTGATTTCTTATGCTCCAGTGCTGTGGTTATAGTGATTGCTCATGCTCCAGTGCTGTGGTTATGGTGATTTCACATGCTCCAGTGCTGTCCTTCTAGTGATTGCTCATGCTCCAGTGCTGTGGTTATAGTTATCGCTCATGCTCCAGTGCTGTGGTTAGCGTCATCGCTCTTGCTCCAGTGCTGTGATTATAGTGATTGCTCATGCTCCAGTGCTGTGGTTGTAGTGAGTTCTTATGCTCCAGTGCTGTGGTTTTACTGAATGCTCATGCTCCAGTGCTGTGGCTGCAGTGATTGCTCATGCTCCAGTGCTGTGGTTATAGTGATCGCTCATGCTCCAGTGCTGCGGCTGCAGTGATTGCTCATGCTCCAATGCTTTGTTCCAGATGATTTCCCATGCTCCAGTGCAGTTGTTGTAGTGATTGCTCATGCTCCAGTGCTGTGGTTACAGTGATTGCTCATGCTCCAGAGCTGTGGCTGCAGTGATTTCTCATGCTCCAGTGCTGTGGTTTTAGTGATTGCTCATGCTCCTGTGCTATGGTTATAGTGATTGCTCATTCTCCAGTGCTGTGGTTATAGTGATTGCTCATGCTCCAGTGCTGTGGCTTCTGTGATTGCTCATGGTCCAGTGCTGTGGCTTCTGTGATTGCTCATGCTGCAGTGCTGTGGGTGCAGTGATTTCTCATGCTCCAGTGCTGTGGTTTTAGTGATTGCTCATGCTCCTGTGCTATGGTTATAGTGATTGCTCATTCTCCAGTGCTGTGTTTACAGTGATTGCTTATGCTCCAGTGCTGTGGCTGCAATGATTGCTAATGCTCCAGTGCTGTGGCTGCAGTGATTGCTCATGCTCCAGTGCTCTGGCTGCCGTGATTGCTCATGCTCCAGTGCTCTGGCTTTAGTTATTGCTCATGATCCAGTTCTGTGGCTGCAGTGATTGCTCATGCTCCAGTGCTGTGGTTATAGTGATTACTCATGCTCCAGTGCTGTAGTTATAGTGATTGCTCATTCTCCAGTGATGTGGTTATCGTGATTGCTCATGCTCCAGTGCTGTGTTTATAGTGATTTCTCATGCTCCAATGCTGTGGTTAGAGTGATTGCTCATGCTCCAGTGCAGTGGTTATAGTGATTTCTCATGCTCCAGTGCTGTGGTTAGAGTGATCGCTCATGCTCCAGTGCAGTGGTTATAGTGATTTCTCATGCTCCAGTGCTGTGGCTGAAGTGATTTCTCATGCTCCAGTCCTGTGGTTATCGTGACTGCTCATGCTCCACTGCTGTGGTTATAGTGATTGCTCATGCTACAGTGCTGTGGTTTTACTGATTGCTCATGCTCCAGTGCTGTGGCTGCAGTGATTGCTCATGCTCCAGTGCTGTGGTTATAGTGATCGCTCATGTTCCAGTGCTGCGGCTGCAGTGATTGATCATGCTCCAATGCTTTGCTCCAGATGATTTCCCATGCTCCAGTGCAGTTGTTGTAGTGATTGCTCATGCTCCAGTGCTGTGGTTACAGTGATTGCTCATGCTCCAGTGCTGTGGCTTCTGTGATTGCTCATGCTCCAGAGCTGTGGCTGCAGTGATTTCTCATGCTCCAGTGCTGTGGTTTTAGTGATTGCTCATGCTCCTGTGCTATGGTTATAGTGATTGCTCATTCTCCAGTGCTGTGGTTATAGTGATTGCTCAATCTCCAGTGCTGTGGCTTCTGTGATTGCTCATGGTCCAGTGCTGTGGCTTCTGTGATTGCTCATGCTGCAGTGCTGTGGGTGCAGTGATTTCTCATGCTCCAGTGCTGTGGTTTTAGTGATTGCTCATGCTCCTGTGCTATGTTTATAGTGATTGCTCATTCTCCAGTGCTGTGTTTACAGTGATTGCTCATGCTCCAGTGCTGTGGCTGCAATGATTGCTAATGCTCCAGTGCTGTGGCTGCAGTGATTGCTCATGCTCCAGTGCTCTGGCTGCCGTGATTGCTCATGGTCCAGTGCTGTGGCTTTAGTTATTGCTCATGATCCAGTTCTGTGGCTGCAGTGATTGCTCATGCTCCAATGCTGTGGTTATAGTGATTACTCATGCTCCAGTGCTGTAGTTATAGTGATTGCTCATTCTCCAGTGATGTGGTTATCGTGATTGCTCATGCTCCAGTGCTGTGGTTATCGTGATTGCTCACGCTCCAGTGCTGTGGTTATAGTGATGTCTCATGCTCCAGTGCTGTGGTTATAGTGATGTCTCATGCTCCAGTGATGTGGTTATCGTGATTGCTCATGCTCCAGTGCTGTGGTTGTAGTGATTGCTCATCCTCTCGTGCTGAGGTTATAGTGATTTCTCATGCTCCAGTGCAGTGGTTACTGTTGCTTGCTAAGGTTCATGGGTTGTGTGAATGTTGCTATATTTGCTTTTTCTCCAGTGCTGTGTTAGCAATGCTTTCTAATGTTGCTGAGTTTTGTGAATGTTGCTTGTTAATATTCCAGAACTAGGCTTATTGACGATGGTTGCTAATACCGTCCAGTGCTGTGGTTACGGTGATTGCTAATACTCCAGTGCTGTGGTTACGGTGATTGCTAATACCGTCCAGTGCTGTGGTTACGGTGATTGCTAATACCGTCCAGTGCTGTGGTTATGGTGATTGCTTATACTCCAGTGCTGTGGTTACGGTGATTGCTAATACCGTCCAGTGCTGTGGTTACGGTGATTGCTAATACTCCAGTGCTGTGGTTACGGTGATTGCTTATACTCCAGTGCTGTGGTTACGGTGATTGCTAATACCGTCCAGTGCTGTGGTTACGGTGATTGCTAATACTCCAGTGCTGTGGTTACGGCGATTGCTAATACTCCAGTGCTGTGGTTACGGTGATTGCTAATACTCCAGTGCTGTGGTTACGGTGATTGCTAATACTCCAGTGCTGTGGTTACGGCGATTGCTAATACTCCAGTGCTGTGGCTACGGTGATTGCTAATACCATCCAGTGCTGTGGTTACGGTGATTGCTAATACTCCAGTGCTGTGGTTACGGTGATTGCTAATACTCCAGTGCTGTGGTTACGGTGATTGCTATTACTCTAGCATTGTATTAACAGTGCTTGCTATTTTACCTAGCTTTTCTCTGGGCTTATTGAGACTTTATTTCTGTAGTCGCAGTCATATTGGAGCTTGGGAGCCAACCCCTAGCCTCTGTGTTGTTAAACCTACAGAAGAAGACTTCCTTTCGAGATTCTATTTGATACAAGAAGATCCGATGATATACCTGCTATAGACTGATCAATACTTGCAGAAAAAGGCAGTGAGGGATTACATATAATTATACAGTTCTGAGTGCTTGGTCACTGGAATGGGGCATTCTCCCCTCTGAGGATGCTGGGCCTGTGTGCAGGAAATGAGGTGGCGCAGTGGCTAATGGCACTAATAAGTTTTGTTCTTTCATGGGATGTGGGCATTGCTGGCAAGGCCAACATTTGTTACCTGCGATGGTGTTGAGCTTCTTGGGTGTTGTGGGAGCTGCACCCATCCAGGCAAGTGGGGAGTATTCCATCACACTCCTGAATTGTGCCTTGTAGATGGTGGACAGGCTTTAGGGAGCCAGAAGTTTGGCATTGTGAGAACTGTCTCCCAAACATGTAGCTTGGGGCTGGCCTGGTTGTTGGTGGTAGAAGTCTTATAAGGAAGGGCTCCTCACTCTATTCTCTCTGCGCAGCCTGTACATTGGGTTTTCTATGAAGCAAATTTCCCACGTGTTAGGGCTATTATGATATGAAATGAGCTACCAGAAACTTTGATGGAAGTAGAATCCAGAATAATTTTTAAGATGGAAGTGCGTAAAATATTTGAAAATTAAGAATTTCAAGGGACAGCAGCTTAGCGAATTGTGCTCTCAATGAACCATTTACTCCTGTGAATATAAAAACATAAGAAATAGAAGCAGGAGTAGGTCCTTTGGCCCCTTGAACCTGCTTCCCCATTCAATGAAATCATGACTGATCTGATTGTGACCGTAACTCCACTTTTCCTGCTTTTCCCCCACATCCCTTAACTCCCTTGTAGATCAAAAAAATCTATTTAACACAGTCTTGAAAATATTTGACGAATCCTCAGTTTTAGATTCCCCAGGAGGGGGAAGCACCCATTTCGCCTCTACCTTGTCAAGCCCCCTAAGAATCTTTTGTGTTTCATTAAGATCACTTGTCATTCTTCTAAACTCCAATGAATATAGGCCCAATCTGTGTTTTAAGTTTCTGTGATTTTGCATGCTTAGGCTGCATGTTGTACCATAGCTGGAGGATACATCTGACTGGACCATTTGTAAACACAGCTAATATTGGATCCATGTGTGAATGTGGGGAGCTACCTTTCACAGGTCGAGATCTTGGAGTTTGATTTCAAAGTTCAGTCTAAAGTGGTTTAATACAGCAGTCTGGTCATTTGGTGTTCAGTTCGAACAATTGGCAATTTGAGCCCTGGATTTGGGAACAGACCTTGATAATGGTCAGCACAACAACTAATTTTGAATGACAGCAAATTCAAAAGTGCCATGCTCATCAGTTTTGGATGGATTGCAATTCTCGTTCAGTGGGATTTAATGTGTAGGTTTGTGCTGTTAATTTGTTTGAATTTGATATGTGTTCTGGTTTGTGGGCACCAGAGTGTAACCGTGGTGAACGAAAATGGACAGAGGTTGCTGGAGGCATGCTGTTACCATGGACTCTGATGAGCAGCTACTTCCAAACCAAAGCACGCATCAAGGTGTCCTGGAAACATCTGAGATTATGTCACTGGCACCAGCTAGACCTCATCATCACCAGATCTACCCCTCTCAGCACTGTCCTCATCACTCATAGATCAACACTTGCCATACCCCTGATCCAGCAGAAAGGACTCAGGAGTTCCTCAGCATCCTTGATCAGGTTCTTTCAAACAACAATGGCCAATGTGCAACGAGAGAGTGGGATCATCTACATAACATCATCTATAGCTCTGCACCCATTGCATATTGGGAAAAAGATCAGAGGAATGCTGTCTGGTTTAAGGCTTATTGGACTGAAATGGAGCTGGTTACTGCAACCAAGAGGAGAGCTCTCATGAAATACAAGCAAGTCTCCAGCAAATAAAATTGAGATGCACTTAGAGCTGCCAAAATCAAGTCAGAGCAGACTGCTTGGCACTGCGCCAGTCAATGCTGGTTGACACTCTGCAACAGCATTCAATCTACTGCTGAATCCGGGGATGCTAGAGGAATGTATGAAGGAATCAAGAAAGCAACAGGCCCAACAGCAACCAAATTAGTCCCCTTGAAGACAAGACAGGGATGATCATCACTGCACCTACTAGCAGATGGAAAGGTGTGAAGCACTATCTTGAACTCTATACAACAGGGAATGTTGTCACTAAAGAAGCGCTCAGCCCCATTCTAGACTTTCCTGTCATGGAGGATCTGGATGGCGAGCCCATTTTGGCATATTTTTCTCCATGCTGCTATTGTACACATTTGGTGACTCAAATAAGGGTGTGCACCTGTGTGCCAGAGCAGACAGCAAGCTGAGCAACTTGTCAAGACTGTGTGCCAAGACCAAAATGAGTAATGGCCTAGTCTGTGAGTTGCCGTTTGCTGGCATCCCAAACTGAAGTCCACTTGCAGCAGCTTCTAGACAGGTTCTCCTGGGCCTGCAAGGAGTTTGGAATGACCATCAGCGTCAGGCAGACCAAAGTTATGGGCCAGTAAATGGAGATTTCCATGACACCTTCCATCAACATTGACAACCTCATTGGAGAAGTTGTCAACAGCTTCAAATACCTTGGATCAACAATTAGCAGCAACCTGTCCTTTGATGCCGAAATCAGCACCAGGATTGCCAAGCTGCAGCTGTCATGTCTAAGTTGAGTGTGGACCAGCAGCAAACTAACTGATAATACAAAGCTCCGTGTGTACCGGGATTGTGTTTTCAAAACCCTCCTTTACAGTGGTGAAGCACGGACAACTTACACAGACAAAGAAAAGCGGCTGAACAGCTTCCACCTTCACTGCCTCAGATGAATATTGCGCAGCTCAGATTGCTGAATATGGAAGTACACTAGTGTGCAGGGATCCCCTGTATGTTGAGCTTGCTATCAGCACAAGACCAACAGGTCACCCATGTCTGTGATACAAGGATATCTGGAAGCGAGACTTCAAGTTGACTGGGATTGGAGTTTGATGCATGGGAAGTCCACGCTGCTGACTGGAATGCCTGGAGACGAGCAGTCAGGAAGGGTGTAGAAAAAAACAGAGGAGTAAACAAATGACCAGATGGTGGAAAAGCGAATCCGCCAGAAGGAAAATAATTTTGCCAACCTAGGGCTAATACTATTCATCTGTGCCAGCTGCAGAAGGGACTACCACTTGTGAACCGGCCTCTATAGCCACAACAGACGATGTTCAATACAGAAGTGACATACGCCCTGGGTGGGGTCTGAGATGAACGGATACCATTGGATGTGCGTCAGACCACATGCTCACTAATCTATGCTGGGTCTCAATCATGCAACACATTAAATTTCAAATCTTTACCTTTAGATTGCTCCATAGCCTTACCCCTGCATTAGTTTTGCAGCCTCCTCCACCCACCACCCCTCTGTTGACTGACCTATATTGGTCCCAGTCCTTGGGTGCCTATATTAAAAACTTATCTTTGTTCAAATCCCTTCAAATTCTTGCTCCTTCTTATCACTATAACCTTCTCCATTGCTACAAGCCTCAGAATTCTGCATTCCTCCAACTCTTGTGCACCTCCCAGCTCCTTAACCCCTTTCATCCGTCTCAGCCCAAAGCTTTAGAATTCCCTTTGTCTACCTCTCTCTTCCTTTGCCCTTAAAACATACCTCTTGACCCAGCTTTTAGTCATCCATTCTAATGTCTCCTCCATTGGTTCAGTTTTTGTCTAATTACATTCCCATTAAGGTCTTGGTACATTTTCCTATGTTAACAGAGTAGATATGGCTATTGTAAAAGATGTCATATATTTGGATTTTCAAAAGGCCTTTGATAAGGTACCATATGGTCGGCTCATAACAAAGGTTAGGTCATGTGGAGTTAGGGGCAAACAGTTGAATGGATAGCAAATTAGTTAAAAAGTGGAAAGCAAAGAATAATGTTGAAGATTATTCAGATTAGAGGAAGGGAGAAAGTGGCATTGCACAAAGATCATTGTGGGAACCATTGTTTTCATAATTGATAATGAATTAGATTTAGGAATAAGTAACTCTACCACTGATGCTGAGCTGTGGGGTATTTAGAGATTAGAAAACTTCTACTGGGCAATTGTGCATGATATGATCTTCAACACAGATGAATGTGTGGTGATGCACTTTGATAGAAAAAACAGAAACATTACCTACACCTTAGAAAATAAGAAATAAGAAGCAAAAGGATCCAGGCATACGGGTGAACAAACCAAAGCAGCATCACAGGTCATCAAAGCAATTAAAAATGCTTACAAAACATTGGGTTAGGCAATATCTTGCTAATAAAATTCTCAGCCCTCAAATTTCTCTGTGGCAACCCTTTCCTGGCTGCCTAATCTCATCTGCTTGTTTATCCTTTCAAGATATCTGCACTTCCTTTAATTCTGGCCTCTTGAGCATTCCTGATTTTAATTGCTCTACCATTGGTGGCCATGTCTTCAGCCACCAAAGCCCTAAGCTCCAGAATTCCTACCCTTGCCTCTAAGTCAGAAGGTCATGCGAATGTTTTCGTGACAGTTTCTTGGAGAAGTACATAGTGGAATCGACGTGGGATAAAGCTACCTTAGATCTAGTATTGTTGTGAAGCAGGGTTAATTAGTAATGTCTTAGTAAAAGATCCACTGGGTAATAGTAATCATAATACCATTCAATTCCATGTTAAGTTTGAAAGTGACATACTCCAATTGCAAACAAGAATCTTAAACAAAGCTAATGGCTTAGGTCTGAGGGGAGAACTGGCTAAGGTTAATTGGGTAAATAGACTGAAAGTTATGGCGGTAAATGAACAGTGGGAAACATTTGAAGAAACAATTCAAAATGTTCAGCAAAATTACATTCCATTGAAAATCAAAAACTCAGCAAGGAAGACCAATCCATGGCCCACTCAGAAAGTTACGGATAGTATTAGATGAAAAGAAGAGGCTTATGTTATGGCACAGCCGATGATAAATGCTAAGTTGAAACTTGAAACAACTGGCACAACTTGTTTTGCAATTTGTATGAATTTCGAGATGTGTGCCTTGAATTCCAGTAATAATACCAAGTCTGATAAGTTTTTAAAAAACTAGATTAAACATTTATTAATAAGATAAATGATTTTAAAGCACATACATAGATCTACAAATTACTAAGACAACTTCTAAATTCCCTAATTAATCTGACTCCCAGTTACACTTCATTAAGGCAACAGTAAGACACACAGATTTTGAAAGACCCAGACAAGGTGACACACAACATCCTGAACCAGTCGAATTTAAAGTGAGTTTTCTTAACTTCAGTTCTTTGAAAACAGCAGCTTGAGGTGTAGATGCTGAAAGCTTTTTGCGCTTGTTAAATCTTAAAAATGCTTACCCTTACGCACAGCCTTTGCTCCTTTACACATATTTTCCCCTTTGAATGCAAATACCCATTGTTTCACTATGTCTTTGGACTTTACCTCCCTGATCATAAAAAATTATCATAGTATCCAATTTTACCAGTAATCTCCGGGAAAAATAAAAACACTGTTTCTTAACTTCACTTGGCTATGTGTAATATTTTACTCCCTCTTTTGAAAACAAGCTAGTCTGGTTTATTTAAAAATGCAAATGTCCTTTTCTAAACTTCCTGCATGTTTACCATGTTTACATCAAAGCCTTCAGATCAGCTGCCTTTAATCCAATTAAGTCTCTCTCTCTCTCACGCACTCTCACACACGCACTCTCACACACGCACAGACACCATGATTTTACAATCAATTCCAATAACATTATTATATCTTCCTGACACTTAAAATGTTGCAAAATACAGTAGCAAGTCTGAGGATTAGGAGTGTTTGAGAAACCAGCAGATGGCCACCAAAAAGTTGATAAAAAACGAAAAAATAGAATGAGAGTAAGATAGCTAGAAATATAAAAACAGTAAGAGCTTTTATAAATATATAAAAAGGAAGAGAGTAGCTAAAGTAAACGTTGGCCCCTTAGAAGCAGAGACAGGAGAAATTATCATGGTGAACAAGGAGATGGCAGATGCATTGAAGAAATATTTCGTGTCTGTCTTCACAGTTGAAGACACATGTTTCATACCAGAAATAGGCAGGAACCTAGGGGCTAAAAAGAATGAGAAAATGAATAAAAGTTAAGGGACTAATATCTGACAAATCTCCAGGGCCTGATAATACAAACCCTAGGATTTGAAAAGAGATAGCTGCAAAGATAGTGGATGCGCTGGCTATGACCTTCTAAAATTTCTTTGATTTAGGAATGGTCCCTTTAGGTTGGAAGTTGGCAAATGTTCCACTGGAAAGGGAGAATAGAGAAAACAGTGAACTACAGGCCAGTTAGCCTAGCATCAGTTAGTTGGAAAATGCTGGCATCTATTATTAAGGAAGCCCTAACAATGCACTTAGAACTGCACCGGTCAGGAAAGTGAGATCCCATGGAATACAGGGGAAAGTGGCAGGTTGGATCCAAAATTGTCTCAGTGATGGGAAACAAAGGGTAATGGCCGATGGATGTTTTTGCGAATGGAAAATGGTTTCCAGTGGTGTTCCACAGGACTGTGTGTTGGGACCCTTGCTGTTTGTTGTATATATTAATGATTTAGACTTAAATGTGGGAGGCATGATTGGGAAATTTGCAAATGACATAAAAATTGGCCATGTAGTTGATTGTGAAGAGGATAGCTGTCGACTCCAGAATGATATCAATGGTTTGGTTGAATGGATGGAGAAGTGGCAAATGGAATTCAACCCGGAAAAGTGTGAGGTAATGAACTTGGGGAGAGCAAACAAAGCAAGAGAATACTCAATAAACAGGAGGATATTGAGAGGGATTGAGGAAGTGAGACACCTTGTAGCGCATGTCCACAGGTCCCTGAAGGTGACAGGACAGGTGGACAAGGTGATAAAGAAAGCATATGGAATACTTTCTTTTATTGGGTGAGGTATTGAATACAAAAACAGGGATGTAATGACGGACCTGTATAAAATGCTAGTTAGGCTACAGCTGGAGTTTTGTGTACCCTTCTGGTCACCATATTACAAGAAGGACATAATTGCTCTGGAGAGAGTGCAGAGGAGACTTACAAGAATGTTGCCAGGGCTTGAAAATTGCAGCTATGAGGAGAGATTGGATCGGCTGGGGTTGTCACCCTTGGAACAGAGGAAACTAAGGGGTGACCTAATTGAGGTGCATAAAATTATGAGGGGCCTAGATAGAATAGACAGGAAAGACTTGCATCCCCTAGCTGAGGGATCAGTTACCAGGGGGCATAGATTTAAGGTGATTGGTAGAAGGATTAGAGGGGACATGAGGAAAAACTTTTTCACCCAGAGTGTGGTGGGCATCTGGAATTCACTGTCTGAACTGGTGGTTGAGACTGAAACACTCAACTCGTTTAAAAGGCAGCTGGATCTGCATCTGAAGTGCTGTAACCTGCAAGGCCATGGACCAGGTGCTGGAAAGTGGGAGTAAAATGAGCGGCTAGTTTCTTTTTTCTGTCTTTTGGCTGGCACAGACATAAAGGGCTGAATGGCCATGTAAGGCCGAGATGAGGGGGAATTTCTTCTCTCAGAGGGTAGTGAATCTGTGGAATTCTTTACGACAGAGGGCTGTAGAGGCTGGGTCATTAAGTGTATTCAAGGCTGAGATAGATTTTTAATCAGTAAGGGAATCAAGGGTTATGGGGAAAAGGCAGGAAAGTGGAGTTGAGGATTATCAGATCAGCCATGATCTCATTGAATGGTGGAGCAGACTTGATGGGCTGAATGGCCTACTTCTGCTCCAACGTCTTATGGTCTTGTGGCCTCTTTCTGCACTATAACTTTTCTATAGTTCTAAAAGCATAGTATGATTAGAACAAGACAATGTGGTTTTGCTAAAGAGAAATCCTGTTTAACTAATTTATTAGAGTTGAGAATGTAACTAGTGGGGTGGATAAAAGTAGATGTAGTATACCTGCATTTCCAAAAGACATTTGATAGGGTGCCACACAAGAGGATAATCGGTAAAATAAGGGCTCATTGTGTTAGGGGTAATATTTTAGCATGGGTAGATGATTGGTTAATGTATAGAAAGCAGAGTGGGCATACACAGGGCTGTTTCAAGTTAGCAGGCAGTGCATTTTTAAAAATTCATTCATGCGATGTGGGCTTCGCTAGCTGGGCCAGCATTTATTGCCCATCCCTAGTTACCCTTGAGAAGGTGGTGGTGAGCTGCCTTCTTGAACCGCTGCAGTTCATGTGGTGTAGGTACACCCATAGTGCTGTTAGGGAGGAAGTTCCAGGATTTTGACCCAGCTACAGTGAAGGAACGTCCGATATATTTCCAAGTCAGGATGGTGAATTACTTGGCATGGAACCACTAGGTGGTGGTGTTCCCATCTAACTGCTGCCCTTGACCTTCTAGACAGTAGTGGTTGTGGTTTGGAAGGTGCTGTCTAAGGAGCCTTGGTGAATTCCTGCAGTGCATCTTGTAGATGGTACACTCTGCTGCTACTGTGTGTCGGTGGAGGAAGTGAATGTTTGTGGATATGATGCCAATCAAGCTGGCTTCTTTGTCCTGGACGGTGTCAGACTTCTTGAGTGTTGTGGGAGCTGCAGTCATCCAGGCAAGTGGGGAGTATTCCATCACACTCCTGACTTGTGCCTTGTAGATGGTGGACAGGCATTGGGGAGTCAGGAGGTAAGTTACCCGTTGCAGGATTCCTAGCCTCTGACCTGCCCTTGTAGCCACAGTATTTATATGGCTAGTCCAATTCAATTTCTGGTCAATGGTAACCCCAGAATGTTGATAGTGGGGGATCCAGTGATTGATAGCCATTGAACATCAAGGGTTGGATTCTCTCTGTTGGAGATGGTCATTGCCTGACACTTTTGTGGTGGGAATGTTACTTGCCACCTGTCAGCCCAAGCCTGGATATTGTCCAGGTCTTGCTGCATTTGGACACGGACTGCTTCAGTATCTGTGGAGTTGCGAATGGTGCTGAACATTGTGCAGTCATCAGCGACCATCCCCACTTCTGACTTTATGTTGGAAGGAAGGTCATTGATAAAGCAGCTGAAGGTGGTTGGGCCAAGGACACTACCCTGAGAAACTCCTGCAGTGATGTCCTGGAGTTGAGATGACTGACCTCCAACAACCACAACCATCTTCCTTTGTGCTAGGTATGACTCCAACCAGCAGAGAGTTTTCCCCTGACTCCCATTGACTCCAGTTTTGCTAGGGCTCCTTGATGCCACATTTGGTCAAATGCTGCCTTGATGTCAAGGGCAGTCACTCTCACCTCAAGTCAGGAATTCAGCTCTTTTGTCCATGTTAGAACCAAGGCTGTAATGAGGTCAGGAGCAGAGTGTCCCTGACGGAACCCAAATTGGCATCAGTGAGCAGGTTATTGCTAAACAAGCGCCGCTTGATAGCACTGTTGATGACCCCTTCCATTACTTTACTGATGATGGAGAGTAGACTGATAGGGTGGGTAATTGGCTGGGTTGGATTTGTGCTGCTTTTTGTATGCAGGACATACCTGGGCAATTTTCCACATAACTGGGTAGATGCCAGTGTTGCAGCTGTACTGGAACAACTTGGTTACGGACACCACCAGTTCTGGAGCACAAGTCTTCAGTACCATTGCCGAAATATTGTCAGGGCCTATAGCCTTTGCAATATCCAGTGCCTTCAGCTGTTTCTTGATATCACCTGGAGTAAATCCTATTGGCTGAAGACTGGCATCTATCACAGACGGGGACCTTCGGAGGAGGCTGAGATGGATCATCCACTCGGCACTTCTGGCTGAAGATTGTTGCGAATGCTTCAGCCTTATCTTTTGCACTGATGTGCTGGGCCCCTACATCATTGAGGATGGGGATATTTATGGAGCCTCCTCCTCCAGTGTGTTGTTTAATTGCCCACCACCCTTCAAGGCTGAATGTGGCAGGACTGCAGAGCTTAGACCTGATCTGTTGGTTGTGGGATTGCTTAGCTCTGTCTATCACTTGCTGCTTATGCTGTTTGGCAGGCAAGTCATCCTGTGTTGCAGCTTCACCAGGTTGACATCTCACTTTTAGGTATGTCTGGTGCTGCTCTTGGCATGCCCTCCTGCACTCTTCATTGAACCAGGGTTGATCCCCTGGCTTGATGGTAATGGTAGAGTGGGGGATATGCCGGGTCATGGGCGTGGAGGGTTGGGGAAAAAGGATTTTAAAAATGAATAAATAAATAAAAGTGAATAGATAAAAAATAAAGGTAAAAATAAATATTTTTTAAAAATAGATTCAAATAGGGGTGAGGACGGAGGAGAGAGTTCATGGTCTGAAGTTGTTGAGCTCAATGTTAAGCCTGGAAGGCTGTAAAGTGCCTAATTGGAAGCTGAGGTGCTGTTCCTCCAGTTTGCGTTGAGCTTCACTGGAACATTGCAGCAGGCCCAGAATGGACATGTGGGACTGAAAGCAGGGTGGTGTGTTGAAATGGCAAGTAACAGGGAGGTCTGGGTCATGCTTGCGGTCAGACCAAAGGTGTTCCGCAAAGTGGTCACCCAGTCTGCGTTTGGTCTCTCCAGCGTAGAGGAGACCGCATTGGGAGCAGCGAATGCAGTAGACTAAATTGAAGGAAGCGCTGCTTCACCTTAACAAAGCGTTTAGAGCCCCATGGAACTCCTTTCTTCCTATCTTGACTCCATTCTTTCTCACCTTGTCCAGTCTCTTCCCACCTACATTCGCGATTCCTCTGATGCCCTACATCTTATCAACAACTTTGTTTCCTGGCCCTCGCCACCTCCTCTTCCCCATGGACGCCCAATCCTTCTACACCTCCATCCCCCACCAGGATGTCCTGAGAGCTCTTCGCTTCTTCCTTGCACAGAGGCCCAAACAATCCCCGTCCACTACCACTCTCCTCCGTCTGGCTGAACTTGTTTTCTCACTAAACAATTTCTCCTTCAACTTGTCTCACTTCCTCCAAATAAAAGGTGTGGCTATGGGTACCTGCATGGGCCCCAGTTTATGCCTGTCTCTTTATGGGGCATGTGGAACATTCCTTTTCCCAGTCCTACTCAGGCCCCCTCCCACAACTCTTTTTCAGGTACATCGATGACTGTATCGGTGCTGCTGCATGCTCTTGTCTGGACCTGGAAAAATTTATCGATTTTGCTTATGTTTCCACCCCTCTCTCACCTTCACATGGTCCATCTCTGACACATCCCTTCCCTTCCTTGACCTCTGTATCTCCACTTCTGGTGATAGACTGTCCACCAATATTCATTACAAGCCCACTGACTCCCAGAGCTACCTCGACTACAGCTCCTCACACCCTACTTCCTGTAAGGGCTCCACCCCATTCTCTCAGTTCCTTCGCCTCTGCTGCATCTATTCAGATGCTGTCGTCATACAAAACGGCGCTTCTGGCATATCTTCCTTCTTCCTTAACCGAGCTTCCCCCCACTGTGGTTGACAGGGCGCTCAACCGTGTCTGACCCACCTCCCACAACTCTGCCTTCACCTCTTCCCCTCCCTCCCAGAATCGTAATAGAGTTCCCTTGTCCTCACTTTTCACCTCATCAGCCTCTGCATTCTAAGGATCATCCTCTGTCATTTCCGCCAACTCCAGCATGATGCCACCACCAAACACATCTTCCCTTCACCCCCACTGTCAGCATTCCGCAGGGACTGTTCCCTTTGTGACACCCTGGTCCACTCCTCCATCACCCCCAACACCTCAACCCCCTCCCATGGCACTTTCCCATGCAAACACAGAAGGTGCAACACCTGCCCCTTTATCTCCTCCCTCCGCATCAACCAAGACCCCAAACACACTTTTCAGGTGAAGCAGTGCTCCCCTTGCACCTCCTTCAATTTGGTCTACTGTATATGCTGCTCCCAATTTGGCCTCCTCTACATTGAGGAGACGCAATGCAGACAGGGTGACCGCTTTGCGGAACACCATTGTTCAGTCCGCAAGCATTACCCAGACCTCCCTGTCACTTGCCATTTCAACACACCACCCTGCTCTCATGCCCACATGCCCGACCTTGGGCTGCTGCAATGTTCCAGTGAAAAGCATCGCAAATGAGGAACAGCACCTCACCTTCCGATTAGGCACTTTACAGCCTTCAGGACTTAACATTCAGTTCAACAACTTCAGATCATGAACTTTCTCCTCCATCTTTACCCGTTTTTAATCCAATTTTTTAAATTTTAATTTTTAGTTTATTCTTTTTATCCTTCCCACCCCTACCCCCACAGGGCCATCTGTCACTGGTTTCTATGTAGTGCTTTCACAGAGCGCCAACCCTTGTTTTGCTATTAACACACTCTGTTATCTTACCTTTACGCCACTATCAGCACCTTCTTTAGTCTTTACCACGACCATTAATACTCCCTTTGCCTTGTGTCCATGTCATCTTTGTCAACCTCTCCGAGCTCCCATCTATCCCTGACCTTCTATTTTGCTCCACCTGCTCCACCCCCTCTTAAACAGCATAAAATCCATCACGTTTTACTGTTCTTTAGCTCTGAAGAAGAGTCATGCGGACTCAATGTTAACTTGTATTCTGAGGAGCATTGCTCAGTCACAGATGATGCTGCCCAAGTATACCTCTGTCCCAATACAAGTGTTCAATGACCTTCATGCTTCTGTCACCTGTGTGCAGATTCTTGACTAGGAACTTCCAGGTTCACAACTCTGCTCCCATTGCCAATTCTCCATCACCACAGGCCTTGGCAAATGGACCCTGGTGGAAGCTTGCACGTGACCTTGTTAAACGTAGGGGTCATTATCGATACGATCTGGACGGGTTGGTGGCCAGGTTTCATTGTTGTGTCTGGCCATGATGACCGGGACCACCCTGCCACTGAAGCTGTCTTCTATCTTCACAGCTGGTGAGACGCACATTCTTCCCTCGCCTTTTCTGCCATTGAGGATATTTTAGAGCTCACTTTGTCTGGCACCTACCCCCGAACTTGCTATGGGTGGCATTACCAGGAGCAAGCAACCCTCGGAGGCATCACCAAGGGCTCATTGGAGTGCAAAAGCCTCTCCTCCACATCAATGTGGTAATCCATCAAGGATCTCATCACCATTTTGAGGAGGAGCAGTTGCATTATCCTTCGTGTCCTGGTCAATATTGATCCACCAATCAATGTCATAAAAACAGATTATCTGGTTGTTATTACATTGCTGTTTATGAGCTTGCTGTGCACAAATTGAATGTGGTGTATTGTACATTACAAAGTGACCACACATCAAAAATGCTTCATTGGCACACACCTTGGGATGTCTTGCAGTCATGAAAGATGCTATATATGGATTGAGGACTGAGTAACGGACAGAAAATAGAGGGTAGGAATAAATGAGTGAGTTTTGTTTTATTCATTCACGGGATGTGGGTATCGCTGGCTGGGCCAGCCTTTATTGCCCAACCCTAGTTGCCCTTGAGAAGGTGGTGGTGAGCTGCCTTTTTGAACTGCTGCAGTCCATGTGGCGTGGGTACACACACACTGTTGTTAGGAAGAGAGTTCCAGGATTTTGACCCAGTGACACTGAAGGTTGGCAGGCTGTGACTAATGGGGTAATGTAAGGATCAGTGCTTGGGCCCCAGCTATTCACAATCTTTATCAATTGGGGATTAAATCTAATATTTCCAAGTTTGCAGATGACACAAGACTAGGTGGACAAGTGAGTTGAGGAGGATGCAAAGATGCTTCAAGGGGATTTGGAGAGGCTAAGTGAGTGGGCAAAACTTTTGCAGATAGAATACAATGTGGAAAATTGAGAGGTTATCCACTTTGGTAGGAAAAACAGAAATATAGTATTTCGAAGATAGTGAGAGACTGGGAAGTGTTGAACTTCAAAGGGACTTGAATGTCCTTCATGAGTCACTGAAAGCTAACATACAGGTGCAGCAAGCAATTAAGAAGGCAAATGATGTGTTGACCTTGATTACAAGAGGATTTGAGTATAAGAATAAAGATGCCTTACTGCAATTATATAGAGCCTTGGTGAGAATGCACCTGGAATGTTGAGTGCAGTTTTGGTCTCCTTACCTAAGGAAAGTTGTACTTGCCATAGAGGGAGTGCAGCGAAGGTTCACTCAATTCCTGGGATGGAGGGACTATCCAATTTGGAATGATTAAATAGACTGGAGCTTTATTCGCTAGAGTTTAGAAGAATGAGTGATGATGTCATTGAAGAGTACAATATTCTTACAGGGCAGATTCGGAAGGATGTTTCCCCTGGCTGGGGTGTCTAGAACCAGGGGTCATAGTCTCAGAATAAGGGGCAGGCCATTTAGGACTGAGATGAGGAGGAATTTCTTTGCTCAGAGGGTGGTGAATCTTTGGAATTCTGTGCCTCAGAGGACTGTGGAGGCTCAGTTGTTGAGTATGTTCAAGACTGAGATCAATAGATTTCTACATATTAAAAACATCAAGGGATACAGGAATGGTGCAGGATAATGGGGTTGTAGTAGAAGGTCAGCCATGATCTCATTGAATGGTGAAGCGGGCTGAATGGCCTACTATTGTTTCTTATGTTTTTGTAAGTGTGAATCTTTATTTCCTTTTAAGATGCTCCTTAAAACCTACCTCTTCGAGGCTTTTGGTCATCTGCCTGAATACCTTTGTGGCTTGACATCAAATTTTGGAATCATAGAATGCTAACAGTAGAGAAGGGGGCTATTTGGCCTGTCGTGTCTGTGCTGGCTGTCTGAGAGCTACTCAGCTCGTCCCATTCTGTCTTCCTTTCTCCATAGCTCTGCGTTTTTTTTATTTATAGATAATTATCAAATCCTCTTGAAAGCTGTGATAGAAAGTGCCTTACAAAGTTTTATTACGTCAAAGGCGCTATATAGGTACAAGCTGTCTTTGTTCAAGTAAGACAAAGCATTGAAGCTTTTGGTAGGCTAAGTGTTACACTAGATGGGATTAGTATCCCAGAATCTCTCAAGTATTATGGTGCAGAAGGAGGCCATTTGGCCCATCGTGTCTACATTGGATCTCCAACTGAGCAACTCACCTTGTACCATTCCCTCGCTTTCTCCCTGTAACCCTGAGCACTCTCCCTTTTCAGACCAGGGCCTAATTCCTCTTGAATGCTTCAGCTGGACTTGCCTCCACCACACACTCAGACAGTGCAATGCAAATCCTAACCATTCAGTGCATAAAACAGTTTCTCCTCATGTCACTTTTTTGCTCCTTTTACGAATTGCTTTAAATCTGTGCACCGTTGTTCTCTCGATCCTTTTAGGTGTGAACAGCTTCTCCCTATCTACTCTGTCCAGACCCCTCATGATTTTGAATATCTCTATCAGATCTCCCATCAACATTCTTTTCTCTAAAGAAAACAACCCTAACTTCTCCAATCAATTTTCATAACTGAGGTTCCTCATCCCTGGAACCATTCTCATGAACTTTTTCTGCACTTCACATACTTCCTAAAGTGGGGCGCCTAGAACTGGGCACAGTACTCCAGCTGAGGCCAAACTAGTGACTTATACAAATTCAACATAACCTCCTTGCTCTTGTACTCTATGCCCCTATTGATAAAGCCCAGGGTACTATATGCTTTATTAACTGCTCTCTCCACCTGTCCTGCCACCTTTGATTTATAAACATAGAAACTTAGGTCCCTCTGCTCCTGCACCTGCTTTAGAATTGAACACTTTATTTTATGTTGTCTCTCCATGTTCTTCCTACCAAAATGAATCACTTCACATTTCTCTGCATTGAACTTCATCTGCCACCTGTCTGCCCATTCCACCAACTTGCCTATGTCCTTTTGAAGTTCTACACTATCTTCCTCACAGTTGATAATGCTTCCAAGTTTTGCATCATTTGCAAATTTTGAAATTGTGCCCTGTACACCAAGGTCTAGGTCAATAATATATATCAAGGGTCCCAACACTGACCCCTGGGGAATTCCACTACAAACTTCCTCCAGCCTGAAAAACACCCATTAACCAATACTCTTTGTTTCCTGTTGCTCAGCCAATTCCGTATCCACGTTTCTACTGTCCCTTTTATTCTATGAGCTTTAACTTTGCTTACAAGCTTGTTGTGTGGCACTGCATCAAAAGCCTTTTGGAAATTCATGTACACCACATCAATAGCATTGCCCTCATCAATCCTGTTAGTTAAATGTGATTTTCCCTTAAGAAACCCATGCTGACTTTCCTTACTTAACCCAAATTTGTCCATGTAATTTTGTTCCGAATTATTGTTTCTAGAAGCTTCCCCACCACCGAAGTTAAACTGACTGGCCTGTAGTTACTGGGCTTATCTTTACACATTTTTTGAATAAAGTTGAAATGCTTGCAATTCTCTAGTACTCAGAAACTACCCCCAAGACCATAAGACATAGGAGCAGAAGTAGGCCATTCGGCCCATTGGGTCTGCTCTGACGTTCAATGAGATCACGGCTGATTTGATAATCCTCAACTTCACTTTCCTGCCTTTTCCCCATAACCCTTGATTCCCTTACTGATTAAAAATCTGTCTATCACAGCCTTGAATATGCTTAACGCTCCAGCCTCCACAGCCCTCTGTGGTAAAGAATTCCACAGATTCACTACTCTCTGAGAGAAGAAATTCCGCCTCATCTCTGTCTTAAATCGGTGATCCCTTACTCTGAGATTATGCCTCCTTGCCCTCGACTCTCCCACAAAGGGAAACAACCTCTCCGCATCTGCCCTGTATTATGACACAGCCGATGGCAAAGGCTGAGTTGCTCAAATCCCAGAGGGAAACTTGAAACAACTGTCATAACCCATTTTAGCAATTTGTATGTTTTGAGATGCAGGCTTTGAATTCAGTAGTAATAAGACCACTGAGTCTGAAGAGGTTTTTTATAAAACTAAATTAAACATTTATTAATACAAGAAAAATTGTAAGTGCATACATATGTCTACAAAATTACTACTATTTTAACTGCAAAAATCTCCTAATTAATGACTCTCAGTAGCACCCCCATTAAAGCAACATTAAAACTCATAGATTTAAAAAGACCCCAGGCAAAGCACATTTGACCTTACGAATTCAAAATTAGGTTCCTTGCAGACATAGTTGGAGGCATACAGGCTTGGTTAGATCTTAAATGCCTCTGCCTTCAACACACAAACTCCTTTCTGCTTATATCTAGCTTTTCCTTTGAATGTAAATTTCCCATTGTATTACTAGGTTTTTAATTTTACCTCTTCTAACAATAACACCCTTTGATTCCACCAATTTTATGAGTAAGCTGAAAAAAAATAAGCACCTTGCTTGGCGTTTTCTAGCTAAGTGCAAGATTTCGCCCAGTCTTTTGAATGGCTCATTTAAAAATGCAAATTGCCCCCTTGACACCTATATTTCTAAACTTCCCCGTGTTTATCTAATTACAATTTCAAACCTACTTCTTTCTATACATCAAAGCACCCAGACTAGCTGGTTTAATCCAATTAAGACACACAGACACCACTAAACTCAATTTAAAAAAATAATTTCCAATAACATGATAGACATTAATTTCTTCATGACACCCCCCTCCTTATTGAACAATTAACCATCATAATTCTAAAATACGGCTTCATTTTTTATTAACTCACCTTACACTATCTCCTATACTTATTACACTATTACATTACCAGATGCATGCATTAACATAATATATACACAAATCCTTAGTATTAGCATAAATCATTCCAGTTCAGTGTACAGGTTTTAAAATGTCCAATGTCCTTTAGGCTTCCAACTCTTGATAACACATTTGCAAACAGATTCTCTCGTCCAGCAACATGTATTATCTGTAGATTAAATGGTTGCAGTAATAAACTCCATCTGAAAAGCCTTGCACTTTTGTCTGGAAATTCGTCCAGATACTTTAGAGGATTGTGGTTTATATAAACAATTGTTTCTGACGAATTATTTGCCACATAGATTTCAAAATGTTACAATGCTAACACCAACCCAACGTCTCCTTTTTAATCGTTGAATATCTTCTCTGTTGTGCATTCAACGTCCGTGAAAAATACCCTATCGGTTGTTCAATTCCAGTGTCCAGTACGGCCCAATGCCTATATTGCTTGCATCAAAGGCCAACTTAAATTGCTTGGCATAATTGGGTACTGCCACAACTGGTGTCGTTGTTAATAAAGTTTTCAAACTAACAAATGCCTTCTGATACCCCAATGTCCATTGAAGCTTCTTGTTCTTTTTTAATAGTTCAGTCAGTGGAGCAACCACTTGGCTAAAATTTGGTACAAATTTCCAGTAAAACCCACTCATGCCCAGAAATCTCAAAACTTCTTGTTTGTGTCATCTGCAAACTTGGCGATGGTACATTCACTTCCCTCACCCAAGTCATTAATTTATATTGTAATTAACTGTGGCACTCCACTAGTTACAGGTTCTCATCCTGAAAATGTCCCACTTATCCCAACTCTGTCTTTAGTTAGCCAATCCTCTATCCATGCTAATATACTACCCCCAACACCATGAACTCTTATCTTATTAAGTAGCCTTATGTGCGGCACCTTATCGAATGCCTTTTGGAAATCCAAATATATTACATCTACTGGTTTCCTTTTTTCTATCCTGCTTGTTACCTTCTCAAAGAATTCTAATGAATTTGACAGGCATGATTTCCCCTTCATGAAGCCATGTTGACTCTGCTTGATTATAGCCCTATAGACTCTAAGGAAGACTGAAAAGGTATGGAAGTGCCTCTACAATTTCCAATCTCACTTCCCTCAATATGCTTGCATGCATCTCATCTGATCCTGGTGCCTTTTCCACTTTAAGTATAGATAACCTAACCTATACCATCACCTTTTCAATTTTAAACTCATCTAGCCTGGCAGCATCTGTGGAGAGAGAAACAAGAGTTAGCATTTTAAGTCCATATGACTCTTCTCCAGAGCTCTGAAGAAGAGTCATACGGACTCAACGTTATCTGTTTCTCTCTCCACAGATGCTACCAGAGCTGCTGAGTTTTCCAGCATTTTCTGCTTTTATTTCAGATTTCCAGCATCCGCAGTATTTTGCTTTTATATTAAATCCATCTAGCCTCTGAATTACCTCCATCTTTTACCATGGTCTGGGTAGCATCATCTTTCTATGTAAGTACAATGTACAATGTTCCTACAAAGTATTAATGTAGTAATTTAGCTATGCCCTCTGCCTCCATGTGTAAATCTCCTTATTTGGCCTTATTCCTCCTCTTACCACTGTTATGGCACAGCTGATGGTAAATGCTGAGTTGCCCAAATCCCAAAGGGGAACTTGGAACAGCTGTCAAAATGTTTTTTTGCAATTTGTATAGTATGAGGAGAGGTTCTGAAATCAAGAAATGATGTCCCTGACTACTTGTAATGATTTTATAGTAAAGGAAATATTTAATAAAATAATAAAGGAAAGAAAACACAATTACACTTAAACACAAGAATGGCTTTACACAGTAAACAGTACTTTAAAACAGTTCCACAAGATCGTAACTATCTTCAGAGCTGATCTTCCTCTTTTTTGTGCAGCAACTATCCTTAGGAATTTTCAAAATCTATAGAATTCCAGTAATTTTTACCACACCGTGCCTTTTTTCTTGGGGTGTTCTCTGAGGCTGACAGCAACTGAGTCTTCAGGTCTAGCCCTGTTCATACTGTCTTCTTGGAGTTCTCCCCAGCTATCCTGCTGTCTTCTGGGAGATCTGACCAGCTACCCCCCCTCTCCCCCCAGGCATCAATATTTCCTTAAATGCATTCCTTCCCTTTGATCTTTCTGTTGTCTTAACCAGTCTATTCAGAAATGCTTTCTTCCCAGAATTGATTAAACTCATTTTGTTACCCTAGCTCTTAGACTTGTAAAAGCAAACTTACCCTATCTTTATCTTACTCACACCTTTTACAACCTACATATATCCCCCTTTGAACTAAAACAACTCAATTCAAAAATACTCCTGTAACTGCTTTACGTAAAACTCTGATTCAAGTTCCTTTGGTTCATTAACATATCAAAATCACTTCTTACTGTTGGTTTTAAACTTGTGTAGTCACTCTGGCTCTTACTCCAATCATCCCAACTGCCTATCTTCCAGTACGTAAGAAAAATGACAGTGATATTAGCAGACGAAAAATATTACAAAAAGACGGTTTCATTTTCTCAACCTTTTTCATATTAATTACTACTTATCTCTATACACTATACTATTACATCATAGGGTGCATGCATTAACATGATAATATACCCAGGGCTTCTGTAAAAATAGAGTGCATGTCAGCCCTTTTTT
Source organism: Cetorhinus maximus (assembly GCF_964194155.1). Taxonomy (NCBI): domain Eukaryota; kingdom Metazoa; phylum Chordata; class Chondrichthyes; order Lamniformes; family Cetorhinidae; genus Cetorhinus; species Cetorhinus maximus. The sequence continues at coordinate 303,110 of NC_135879.1, forward strand.
CCAGGTTTTACATGTCCAATCTTCCTTACACCTTAAAGCCTTGATAATGCATCTGTAATTAGGTTTTCTTGTCCAGCGACATATAATTTGCAAGTTAAATGGTTGTAACAATAGACTCCATCTAAACAGTCTAGCATTCCGATTTCAAAACTTTTCCAAAAACCTTAGTGGGTTATGCTTAGTACAAATAACTGTTTCTGATGTATTGTTGGCAACATAAATTTCAATATGTTGCAATGTCAGTACCAAACTCAGTGTTTCCCTCAACGGTGGAGTATTTATGTTGATGAATATTTAACTTTCTTGAAAAATATACCATAGGCTTTTCAATACCTGCATCGTCTTCCTATAACAATCCAGCACCAATACCCACATCACTTGCATCAATAGCAATTTAAACTGCTTGGCATAAATCGATGTCGCTAAAACTGGCGCTGTTGTCAACAAAGTTTTCAGATTCTAGAATGCACTTTGGCACTCTGATGTTCAGTTGAACTTCTTGTTCTTTTTTAAGAGTTCAGTCAGTGGAGCAACCACACGGCTAAAATTTGGTGCAAACTTCTCGGAGCCACCTTACCATGGCCAATGGTATGGCCTAAATATGTAACTTGCACTTTTGCATACTCACTCTTAGCCAAGCTCAGCACCAAATTAGCTTCTTGCAGACAATTAAACAGTTCTTCCAGATGTCATAAATGCTCCTCCTATGTTGACTGAAAACTATCAAGTCGTCAGTATAAACAGCACAACTGCTCAGCCCTGCAATTACTTTGTCAGTCTTTGAAATGTTGCTGGTGCATTTTTCATACCAAATGGCATAACTTTAAACTGATATAGTCCATTTGGCGTCACAAAAGCCGATATCTCCTTTGCTCTTTCCAATAGAGGTACTTGCCCATATCTTTTCAGCAAGTTGATCTTTGTGATGAACTTTGTCCACTTTCTCAATGTAGTCTTCCAAACGAGGAATTGGGTATGAATTTGCTTTCGTCACTGCATTCACTTCTTGATAATCCACACCCAGTCTGTTTGTTCCATCTGGCTTCAAAACCATCACAGTAGGCAAACTCCAGTTGCTGCAACTCAACTCGGTAATGTCATTTTAGAGCATGAATTCAATTTCTTTTTCCACTTGTGATAATTTTACTAGATTCATTTATCCCCACAGATAGTTCTGTGTGACTGCAATAGCTCTCTCAAGTCTCTTTGATTCTTACTGGAAGTTAACTCAGTATTTCATTCAAATTTTTAAGCACTTCCTCATTGTCCAATTGAATTTGAGGAAAATCAATTTCAAAATCTTCCGTCCCTACTTCCATTTTCCTGATTCGTCACTACTAATACTTCTTTTTGGTTATCCTCCCTATCGAAGTACTTTTTGAGCATATTTCTGTGACATAACCTCTGGGTTTTTCTTCTATCTGAAGTTCTTGCCAAATAATTTGCTTCACTTAATTTCTTTTCAATTTGGTAAGGCCCACTAAACCTGGCTTTTAATGGTTCACCTGATACTGGCAACAATACTAACACTTTTTCCCCAACTACAAAGCCACGAGTCTTTGCCTTCCTAGCTGCCTCTGTCATCGTTGCCTGCTGTGAGATTTTTAAATGCTTTTTAGCTAATTCACATGCTCTGGTCAAGCTTACCCTGAACTTTGATACATAGTTCAAGAGTATGGTTTCTGAACTCCTACTCACTAACTTCTCCTCCATTTTCTCTTCCTGAGCAATCTTATTAAAGATGGTATCAGCTAATTGCACTTCAGTCTCTTTGCCCTGTCTTCTAAATTCCTCCTTTTCCTGTTTTAACCTGTGAGTTACTACATAATCTGAAAACAATCCAGGATGCTTTTTCTGCAACACCTTTGTTGAATGCTGCTGTAGGCATCACCTGCATCTGTGACCCAGCTACATCATTTCCTAAGATAAATTGAACCCCTGAAATAGGCAATTTCTCCTCTCTTCCTATAATCACTTCACCTGTTTTCAAGCTACTTTTCAAATTCACCTTACACAATGGAATATCTTTTGTTTTTCCATGTTTCTCCTTAATACCTGTTTCTGCAAAATTCCCTCTGCGCAACAAATATCACTATCCCATAACATTAAGGATTGACTGGCTCCTGTATCCCTTAAAATCTGTATATCTTTGCCAACTGCACCTTGTACACATGAAAAGACTTTTCCCTCATCATTAAACATGTCTGCAGTCTGCCTTTCAACATTCCTTTGAATAGATTGTGAACCGTTTTTCATACCTTTGGCTAATATTTGTGCTTGCTTTTCTACTTGAACAAATCCTACTGGTTTGGTCTGTTCTAAAGCCTTTGACTTTATAGCACCTTTTGTAGTTCCTACTAATCCAAAAGGTTTCCCATGTAACCCCCAGCACATTGACTTTGTATGGCCAATTTTATTACAATGAAAACATTTAAGCTTTCTTGCATCTCTTCCACTTTCCTTCCTAGTCTGAGAAAAAACTTCCTGAGAATTTCCAACTATTCCTTCCCTTCCCGGACTACCTACCTTCCTTTCACCTTCCCACTTTCTAACCTTCTCAGATTTAAAAGGGTGATGAGAACAAGGGTTAGATCTATGAACTAACTCAATCATCAGCTATCTCTGCTGCCTGCCTAGCAGTTTTAACCCTTTGTTCCTCCACTTGGGTTCTTACTACTGAAATAAGTGAATCCTTAAATTCTTCCAAAAGAATGACTTCTCTAAGGGCTTCATAGGTTCCCTCTATTTTTAATGCCCTTATCCACCTGTCAAAATTATTTGGTTTGACTTTCAAACTCAATATAGGTCTGTAGAGGCTGTTTTCTCACATTTCGAAATTTCTGGCTGTTTGCCTCTGGAACCAACTCATTGACACTCAAAATAGCCGTCTTCACTGCATCATATTCCCCAGATATTTCTTCTGACAGCGATGCATATACCTCATTAAGTCTACCTACCAACCTTGACTGTATTAGCAGTGTCCAAATTTCTTTTGGCCATTTCACCTGTTTAGCTATCTTGTCAAATGAGAGAGAGAATGCTTCAACATCGCTTTCTTCAAACTTTTGAAGAGCTTGTACAAATTTAAACATCTCCCCACTGTGTTCTGATCAGGAAATAAATCCTTCCTCACCTTCTGGTGTCACCTTTTTAACTGCCAGCTTTTAAAGCTGGTATTCTCTCTCTCTCTCCCTTCCATTGCTAATTCCTCCAGTTCCAATTCCCTTTCCTGTTTTCTTTCTTTCTCCTTAACTACCACCACTTTGAACTCATGAGTTGGTGTGAGGGATTTTAATGTGTCATAGAGGTCTACAGCACAGAAAAAGGCCCTTTGGCCCATCGTAGTCTGTGCAGGTCAAACAAGTATCTATCTATTCTAATCCCATTTTCCAGCACTAGGCCCATAGCCTTGTATGCCATGGCATAAATGTTATGAGAGTTTCTGCCTCTACCACCCTTTCAGGCAGTGAGTTCCAGATTCCCACCACCCTCTGGGTGAAAAAATTCTTCCTCACATCCCCTCTAAACCTCCCGCCCCTTACCTTAAACCTATGCTCCCTAGTTATTGATCCCTCCACTAAGGAGAAAAGTTCCTTCCTGTCTACCCTATCTATGCCCCTCATAATTTTATACACCTCAATCATGTCCCCTCTCAATCTCCTCTGCCCCATGGAAAATAACCCCAGCCTATCCAATCTCTCCTCATAACTAAAACTCTCCAGCCTAGGCAACATCCTGGTAAATCTCCTCTGCACCCTCTCTAGTGCAATCACATCCTTCCTATAATGCGGATTCCGGAACTGCACGCAATACTCTAGCTGTGGCCTAAACAGTGTTTTATACAGTTCCAGCATAACCTCCCTGCACTTATATTCTATGCCTCTGCTAATAAAGTCAAGTATCCCATATGCCGCCTTCACCACCTTATCTATCTGTCCCGCTATCTTAAGAGACCAGGGGACATGCACACCAAGATCCTTCTGCTCCTCGGTAGTCCCCAGGGTCCTACCATTCATTGTGTATTCCTGTGCCTTGTTTGTCCTGCCCAAGTGCATCACCTCACACTTATCTGGATTAAATTCCATTTGCCACTGATCAGCCCATTTGACCAGCCCGTCTAAATCCTCCTGTAATCTAAGGTTATCCTCCTCACCATTTACCACCCCACCAATTTTCGGGTCACCTGCGAACTTACTGATCAACCCTCCTACATTCAAGTCTAAATCGTTTATATATACCACAAACAGCAAGGGACCCAACACCAATCCCTGTGGAACCCCACTGGACACAGGCATCCAGTCACAAAAACACCCCTCGACCATCACCCTCTGCTTCCTGCCACTCAGCCAATTCTGGATCCAATTTGCCAAATTGCCTTGGATCCCATGGGCCCTTACTTCGTTATCAGTCTCCCATGCAGGACCTTATCAAAAGCCTTGCTGAAGTCCAAGTAGACTACATCAAAAGCATCAAATGCATTGCCCTCATCTACACACCTGGTCACCTCTTCAAAAAATTCAATCAAATTGGTCAGACATGACTTCCCCTTAACAAAACCATGCTGACTGCCCTTGATTAATCCCTGCCTCTCCAAGTGTAAATTAATTCTGTCCCTCAGAATTGCTTTCAATAGTTTCCCCAACACTGAGGTTAGACTTACTGCTTCTCGTACTGGTAGCCTTACGATTCACCAACTCCAAACCAATCAAGAATTCTAAATATCCCACAAAGAGCCCCCAATTTTGTTATGATGTGACAGATGATGTGTGCCAGGTAGACCAAATCCACAAGAGAAACTTGGCCACACTATCACAACGGTTTTACAATTTGTATTTATTACGAGAACATGTGTGCACTGAATTCAGAGGCAATGAGTGCACTAAGATCTTTAGAGATTTTAAAAATTAAATTCAAAAATTTTTAATGAAATAAAAGATTACAAGCACATACATAAGACTACAATTACTACTATAACAAATGCTAAAATTCCTAATTAACCTGACTCCCAATTACACACCCCCTTTACCTTTCCCATAATATAAAAATCTATCGTGTTGCCAATATTGTCAGTAACCTTTGGGAAAAAGAAACACACTGCTTTGCCTTGCTTATCGGACTAGTTGTAAACATCCAAATACCTCTTTGAAATGCAAACAATCCCTTCACTTATCTAAAATTACAAATTCCCTTCACACCTTATATGTTAAGACCCCATCCATGTTTACTCATTAGCATTTCAAGCACATTTCTACACCTAACTTCTTTTGATAATTCCAAGCTTGCAGTCCACCTGACTCCAAATGTAATTAAATCACACAGACTGAACCATCTACAGTCCCACCCATAAAGCTACTTTACAATAAACCAGAATAATATGAAAATTATTATACTTTTGGAACACCTTTTACTATATATATATGCCTATAGAAGACTTTGGGATTCCTTTTTATGCTAGCTGCCAGATTTTTTTCATACTCCTTCTTTGCTTCTCATAATTGCTTCTTCACCTTTCCTCTGAATCTTCTATATTCAGCTTAGTTTTCAATTGTATTTTCTACCTGATACCTGACATGAGCACAGTTTTCCTTCTTTATCTTAGTTTTTAATCTCCTTTTTCATCCAGGGAGGTTTGGATTTGTTTATTTTACCTTTCCCTTTCGAGGGAATGTACATTGACTGTGCACCAATCATCTCTTCTTTGAAGGAGCTCATTGTTTTTCCTGCAACCTTTGACTCCCATTTATTCGGCCCAGATTCGTCCTCATCCCCTTGAAGTTGGCTTTCCCCCAGTTAATTTTTCTTTCTCTGGACAGTTCTTGTTCTTTTCTGTAGTCAGTTGAAACTTATGATATAATGATCACTGTCCCCCAAATGTTCTTCTACTGACACTTGATCTACTTGGCCCACCTCATTTGCAAGAACCAGGTCTAGCAGCGCCTCCTTCCTCATTGGACTGGAGACATACTGCTTTCGAAACTTTTCCTGAACACACTGTAGGAATTCTCGCCCTTTACACTACTACTATCCCAGTCTATATTTGGATAATTGAAGTCCCCCATTATGAGTACTCTATAATCTTTGTACCTTTCTGTAAGTTCTTTGCAAATTTGATTGTCTACACCCTTCCCACTAGTTGGTGACGCATACACTACACTGAGTAATGTAATTACACCTTTTTTGTACCTGAGTTCTCGCCAAATAGATTTTGTCCTTGATCCCTCTGGGACATCATTTTTCTCCAGCAGTGCAATGTTCCCCTTCTTCAATAGCGCCACCTCTCCCCCTTTCTTCCTTTCCTATATTTCCTGAACACCTTGTATCTAGGGATATAACACCCAGCCCTGCCCTTCCTGCCAGGTCTCTGTTATAGCCACATCATATTTCCACATGGAAGTCTGCACTTGTAACTCACCAGTCTTACTTACCACACTCCGTGCACTCAGATACATGCACAGTAACCCTGATTTAGACTCTGTTACTGTCTCCTTTATTCTGACCCCACCTATTAATTTATTATTCCCTACTCTAGTGTTATCTATCTCTCCCAGTATTCAGTGCCCCTTGGTGATTCTCTCCAATATTTTCTCTGATTCCCACACCCCTGCTGAGTTAGTTTAAACCCTTCCCAACAGCACTAGCACCCCACAAGGAACTCTGTCCTATCTCTGTTCAGGTGCAACTCATCCGGCTTGCAGAGGTCCTATTGTCCCCAGAGCCAGTTCCAATGTCCCAAGAATCCAATGCCCTCCCTCCTGCATTATTTTTCCAGCCATGCATTCCCCTGTCTTATCCTCCTATTTCTGTACACACTTGCGCAGGGCACAGGGAGTAGTCCAGGGATTACTACTTTTGATGTCCTGCTTGCTAATTTTCTACCAAGCTCCCTAATTTCAGACTGCAGGACCACATCCCTCTTTCTGCCTATGTCATTGGTACCAATAGGGATCACAACTGTTGGCTGTTCATCCCTCCCGCCTCATGGTGCTCTGCAGCTGCTCACTGACACCCTTGACCCTGGCACCAGGGAAGCAACACACCACCCTGGATCCACGCCTGTGACCACAAAAACATCTATCTATTCCCCAAACTATCGAATCATCTATCAGTATTGCTCTTTCAGACTTCCTTGTCTCTCCCCCCCCCCCCCCCTTCTGTCTACAGCTGAGCTACCTGTGGTGCCACGGACCTGGCACTGTCTGCATTCCCCAGATAAACCATCAATATCATCAGTGTTCAGAACTGATTACTGGTTGGAGAGTGGGATGCACTTAGGGACTCCTGTTCTACCTGCCTTTTTCACTGTCTGGTGGTCATCCCTTTGTTCTCTGCCTGCATACTCGAGCTGTGGGGTGACGACACCTATAAACGTGCTATGCATGTAACCCTCAACCTCACAGATGAGATGCAGTGATGCCAGCTGCTGCTCCCAACCCAAGGCTCAGGCTGCTGCAACTGATGACACTTACCGCACAAGTAGTTATCCAGAACATGTGAAGCGTCCTGGAGTCCCCACATTACACAGTATGTGCACTCTCGGTTGGAGCAGCCCTGCCATTTCTCTATTTATTAACTGATGATAACTTTGTTACTTCAATTAAGCCTTAGTACTGGTAATAAAGCTTAGCAATATTAATAAAGCTTTACCAATAGCAATAACATTTACTACTATTAATAAACGTTCGCAATATTGATAAACCCTACCAATACTTAGTACACCTTAATAGTGATAATGAACCTTACTTAAGAATAAAAGATGACCCACCAGCTACACTGTTGTTACTGTTACTAATAGTTAATATTTTTAACAATTTTTAAACTCCCAGTTGTTTAGATTCAGCCCTTAAGCAGCAATACTCACCAGCCAATCATCTTACAACTTCCCTGTGATGTCACTGTTCACTATTGTTTTCAAACTCAGGGCCCTGCTGAATTCTTGCATTTCCCTGAAAGGTAAGTTTTAACCTCTCGGTCCCGCATTCTCGCTATTTTAAACTCTCCCTCCCGAAGTCTCTCTGTTTTAACCTCTCTCTCTCCCGAGGTCTCGCTGTTTTAACCTCTCCCTCCTGAAGTCTCACTGTTTTGACCTCTCTCTCTCCCGAGGTCTCGCTGTTTTAACCTCTCAGTCCTGAAGTCTGGCTCTTTTCCTGACAAGTGACTGCCTTTACCCACTTGAGTTATCTGGAAGGCCACGAATAGGGAATGTTTGGAGAGCATTTGCTTTGCTTCTGCTTTTGTGAATGTTTAATCCAGTGGACTGAGTGAAAAACACCAGTTATTCTAGAACATCTTTTGCCAAAGTTCATTGTGGAGTTGTCCTGGAAGTCAGTCTCGGCTGTATTTAGGTGCAAGCCGTCCATCCTGTACAGGTTCCGTCTCCCCCAGAGCCAGCCCCAATGTCCCAAAAATCTAAAGCCCTCCCTCCTGCACTATCTTTCCAGCCACACATTTATTCTATTTGTATACTGTGCCTGATAATGGGAGAATGTGGAAATTACTACTTTTGAGGCCCTGCTTGCTTATTTCCTACTTAGCTCCCTAAATTCTGACAGTAGGAACACATCCCTCCTTCTGCCTTTGTCGTTCATACCAATGTGTACCCTGATGGCTGTACTCTGCAGCCATTCAGTGACATGCACCAGGCACCAGTGAGGCAACACCCCATCCTGGATTCATGTCTGTGGCTTATCTATTCCCCTGACTATCGAATTACCTTATCATAATTGCTAATCCAGTCTTTATTGTACCCCCCGTGCAGCTGAGTCACCCAGAACTAAATATTGATTGGAGAGTGAGATGCATCCAGGAGACTCCTGGACTAGCTGCCTGTTTCTTTTGGACTGCCTGGTGTTCAGCCATTCCCTCTCTTTCTGCATACTCTTCAGGGCAAGGTGACCACATCTATAAACATGCTATCCACAAAGCTCTAAACTCATGGATGCACTGCAGTGACACTAGCTGCTGCTCAGGTTCTGAAACCTGAGGCTCAAGCTGCCCCAACTGTCAACACTTCCTCCACAAATGGTTATCCAGGAACTGGAGGCATCCTGGAGTCCCCGCTTAGCACAGATGCGCACCCTAGAGGAACATTGCCCTAAGAAAAGAATTGGCAACCCAAATCAGTGCATCGATAATGCAACACCGCTATTCAAGAAAGCAGGCAGACAGAAAGAAGGAAACTATAGGCCATAAATAGAAATCAAAATGGAGAACAGAGTTCATGGTTTGAAGTTGTTGAACTCAATGTTAAGTCCAGAAGGCTGTGAAGTGCCTAATCGGATGAGGAGGCATTGTCCCTCTAGTTTGCGCTGGGCTTCACTGGAGCATTGTAGCAGGCTGAAGACAAATATGCGAGCGTGAGAGCAAGATGGTGAATTGAAATGGCGAGCGATAGGAAGGTTGTGGTCATGCTTGTGGACCGAACAAAAATGTTCTGTAAAGCGGAACAGCTACACAAACAACCATAGACCAGTTAGTCTAACAACTGTCATTGGGGAAATGCTAGAATCCATTATTAAGGAAGCAGTAACAAGACATTTAGAAAATCATAATGCAATCAGACAGAGTCAATGTGGTTTTACGAAAGGGAAATTAAATTTATTAGAGTTCTTCGAGGATGTAACAAGCAGGGTGGGTAAAGGAGAACCAGTAGATGGAATGTATTTGGGTTTCCAAAAGGCACTCAATAAGATGCTACGTAAAAGGTTACTGCACAAGATATGAGCTCATTGTGCTGGGAGTGATGTATTACCATGGTTAGAAAACAGAAAGTTGGGATAAATTAGTCACTTTCAGGCTGGCAAAATGTAACTAGTGGATCAGTGCTTCAGCCGCAACTGTTTTTGATCTATATTAATGATATTGGTAAAGGAACCAAGTATATTATAGCAAATTTGCTGACAACACATAGGAGAGAAAGTTGTGAGGAGGATACAGCTACTGCAAAGGGATATAGTTAGGTTATGTGAATGGGCAGAAATTTGGCAGATGGAGTATAATATGGGAAATTGTGAGGTTGTCCACTAAGGTGGAAAGAATAGAAAAGCATTATTTAAATGGAGAGAGACTGCAGAATACTGCAGTACAGGGGGATCTGCATGTCCTTGTACATGAATCTCAAAAAGTTAGCATGCTGGTACAGTAAGTAATTATGAAAGCAAATGGAATGTTGGCCTCTATTGCAAGGGGGATGGAATATAAAAGCAGGCAAGTCTTGCTACAACTGTACAGGTATTGATTAGACTGCATCTAGAGTACTGTGTACAGATTTTGTCTTAAGGAGGGATATATTTACCTTGGACCCAGTTCAGAGAAGGTGCACTAGGCTGATTCCTGGTATGAAGGAGTTGACTTGAGGAAAGGTTGAGTAGGTTGGGCTTATACTCACTGGAGTTTAGAAGAATGAGAGGTGATTTTATTGAAACATGTAAGATCCTGAGGGGGCTTGACAGGGTGGATGCTGATGTTTCCCCTTGTGGGGGAATCTAGAACTAGCGTGCACATTTTAAAAATAAGGGGTCTTCCATTTAAGACAATGTTGGTGGTATAAGTGGTAATGTCACTGAATCCAGAGGGCCAGGCTAATGGGGACATGGGTTCAAATTCCACCATGGCAGCTGCTAGAAATTAAATGCAATTAATACATCTGGAATATTAAGCTAGTCTCAATAATGGTGACAATGGAGTTTAATGTGGAACAGAGGGATCTGGGTATCCTGGTACATGAATCAGGGAAAGTTAGATTGTAGATACAGCAAGTGATTAGGAAGCCAAATGGAATGTTGTCATTTATTACAGGAGGAATGGAATATAAAAGTAGGGAAGTTTTGGTACAGTTGTACAGTGTGTTGATGAGACCACGTCTGGCATACTGTGTACAGTATTGGCCACCTTATTTAAGGAAAGGTGTAAATGTGTTAGAAGCAGTCCAGAAGAGGTTTAGCAGTCTAATACCAAGAATGGGTGGGTGGGTTGTTTTATGAGGAAAGGTTGGACAGGTTAGGCTTGTGTCCACTGGAGTTTAGAAGAGTAAGAGGTGACTTCATGAAAACCTTTAAGATCCTGAGGGGTCTTGACAGGGTGGATGTGGAGAGGATGTTCCCTCTTGTGGGGGAATCTAGAACTAGGGGGTCACGGTTTAAAATTAAGGGGTCATTCATTTAAGACAGGGATGAGGAGAAATTTTTTCTCTGAGGATCATGAGTCTTTGAACTTTCTTCCTCAAAAGGCAGTGGAAGCAGAGCTGGATAGATTCCTGATTAACAAAGTAACAAAGGGTGCAAAGTTATTGGGGGTGGGGAGGGGTAGGTGAGAGGTTATAATTTGATCAGCTGTGATTTTATTGAATGGCGGAGCAGGCTTGAAGGGCCAAGTGGCCTACTCCTGCTCCTAGTTCGTATCCAGGGGAATGGAATCTCGGAAGATGAGATTGAAACCTTGCGAGGTGGGCCATTGTTGATGCCTTCCGAATTTGGTAATTGAAGACAGCTCAGGAGAAGCCCTGAAGATCCAAGAAGGCAGTCGAAGGTTGGTCACTCTGCTGTGGGCCATTGGGGCAAAGGTTCCCCTGTGGAGCAGTGGTGTTCTGCTTAGTGCAGTTGAATAGCTGAAGTTGTGCTTGTGAGTTGGTGCTGAAATTAGTATTTCTTGAAGCCAGGGGAGCAGAATCTTGGAAGGCAAGATTGAAATCCTGTGATGTGGGCTGTCATTAAAGCTGTCCAAGTCCGAGCGACCTATGGAGAGAATTCTAAGGCAATATCTTCAATGGTGAAGATTGGAAACCCTCGTTACAAAGACCGAGTTTCAGTGAGATTTGTTGACTCTGTGTTACTGACATCTGGGTGGGTTGATGAGAAATCCGTGGGATCTGTTTTGGTTGCATTTGGCATTTATTGTGCAGTGTGGTGTGTTGACTACAACTTGCCTCTTACCTCATATTAACCTGGAGTGTTACAGCATAAGGTAGATATTGTAAATTGTTTATCTTTCTGACCTTGTATAGTAAAGTTTGTTTTGTTTGTTCAAAACCTGTGGAACCCTTGTGGCCTTACTCTGTTAGCAAGTGTCCTGAATCTGAACTTTGCCTACTTTAAACAAAGTGTATTTGGTCCCTAACCGGATCCTACCAACAACTTGGGGGGTCTGGCCAAGGATCATAACAAGGGATACACCTTCTACTGGAAAGGAAAAGCTAACAGTGACCCTTGTGTCCAGGGAATTGATTTTGTCACCTGGAATAGGATCTTGGATGCATGGCCAGAACTCTCCAATTGTATAAATGAAAGGCTCAAGGTAATTCATCCACAGCTCAGCCATAATCGATATGTCACCATCAACTTGTCCACAAGCTGTACCTCGCTTTGAGTCCCGACATCTTAATGATGAGGCAGTGCGGTGGCAGAGAAGGAAAGAAAAGGAAGCAAACCTTGCACTCCAGATCCCACTACCCTGTGGAACATTCTGCTCCATATGTTCAAAGATCTGTCGGTCGCAAATTGGCTTGTTAAGTCACATGAACAGCTATAGTAGAAACTCACGACCCTGAGTAGACGTCATCCTCAAACTGAATGACAGCCAGTGACTATCTAAATGAGGTACAAACCTTGTGAAATAGCTATGCAGGGCCAGATACATTCTAAACACCAAAAGCTGCTGGCCCTGTGTAAAAGCTAAATGGGGCCACAACCAACGTGCTCCAGCTGTACCATATCCAGTTAAGAATGGTGATGGATAGCCAGGCAGCTAGCATGAGGTGGAGGGGGCTTGATGAACAACATTTCACCAAGCTATCACCAACCATGTTGGAGTTGTGCATGTAAGAGCCAAGCTTCCTTTGACAGCGCCCTCCAAACCTGCAACCATTACTATCCATAAGGACATTGGCGTCAGATACATGGGAACACCACCATCTGCAAGTTCCCCTCTAAGCCACGCACCGTCCTTACCTGCTGTTCCTTCATTGTGGTGGGATCAAAATCCTGGAACTCCCTCCCTAACAGCACTGTGGGTGTACCTACACCACATGGACTGCAGCGGTTCAAGAAGGCAGCTCACCACCACCTCCTTCAGGGCAATTAGGACCTTGCCAGTTATGCTTATATCCCATGAAAGCATAAAAAAGCTTCCAATCCTTCAAGTAATGAAAGTAGTTATCGATAATGCCATTAGGTGATGTGAGGTCCAGCCATTGGGAGCCAGCACCAAGATCGCAGGTCTCAGATTACTGTATAAAAGTACTATAGGAAATTAGACAGCTAGAGTCAATAGTAAATCAGTTATCCACCACATAGCCTATGATGTTAACACCAGTAAAGTGAATTACCAGAGTAAGTGAAATTGCTGGCAAAGTAATGATTATAACCAATGAACAATGTCAGTGCTGGGATAAAAGCAAAAAATACTATGGATGTTAGAGGTCTGGCAGCATCTGTGGTCAGAGAACCAGAGTTAACGTTTTGAGCCCCTTATAACAAGGCTGAGGTATTAGTAGTGAATGTCTTCAGCCAAAAGTTCTGAGCAGAAGATCTAATTTGGGCTTCACCCGAGATCCCATGGTCATAAATACAAATGTCCAGTCAATTCAGTTCATTCCCTGTGAAGCAGCTGAATGAACTGGACATGAGCTAGACTGTGGGGACCTCTGCAGAGCCATGTTAGACTCAAAAGGTTAACTCTGTTTCTGTCTCCATAGATGCTGCCAGACCTGCTGAGTTTTTCCGGTACTTTCTGTGAGTAACTGGGAACTCTTGTTAGATTACAACAAATGTTGATTCAGAAAATCTAACTCTTCCTGTTGAGTGGTCTCTTGAATCTATTAAAATCCCTGAGGTAACTGCAGTTAATGGAAGCTTGGGTAATTATACATGCCTGTTTACAACACGACACACACACAAGATTGTAGCCATATCCGACGGATTTGCTAATGTGGTGTTTAACTTGAAGCTCTAGCTCTTCTGTTCTTGTTCCACGTCTGTGTTAGCTGTGGCTGAGTGGATAGCGCTGTTGTCCCTAAGTCAGATGTTGTGGGTTCAAGTCCTACTTCAGAGATCTGAGTTGATAAAATTGAAAAAAGCACACTAAACAGATAATCTAGTTGTTAGCACATTGGTCTTTGTTTGAGCGTGCTGTGTACAAATTGGTTGCTGGTTTTCTCTGTTACATCACTTAAGAAAAAAATACTTAATTGGTTATAAATAGCTCTGGGGTTCTGAAAAACACTTCATAATATAAATGCAGGTTGATAGATTCTTGTACATATTTGGAATGTGATGCCCGCTATGTTAAATTGGAATGACTAGCTTAAATAATGAGGATCTATTCAGATGAACATTCTGATTCGGTTAGGTAATTAATTGCTAATGATTACCAACCAGGAACCAACTACCACAAAACTAACTAATTCCATATCTCAATTCATTTCTTCCATTTCCTTGCTCATTGAGTCAGTCGATGCAGCTAAAATTAACATTATAAAAAACCACATGCAAATACTGCACAATCCTGAGAAAGGAATACAAAACTTAACCTTAACGTTTAAAAAAATATCTGCATAACATTTTGCCAGAAAGATTTGTCCTCTGGGTCTTTACCTTAGTTTTTCCTTCAGCCTGAGTGCTGGACTTGGTTTGAGTGAAGTGCATCATAAAAGTTACAATTTTCAGCCTGTTTTTGTACATCTCCGTTATCCAGATTTTTAAACAAATACCACAATTCTAATTTGGGAACTGCAGCAAAATGTATATGAATAATTTAAAAAACCAAGAGAAGAAGCTGGTTAGAATCAGCAGGATGATGTGGCTCTGAGCATCAATCAGCTGTTTAATATTTCACCCTGAGTTGGTCAAAAAAAAAACAGCTTGTATTTAAATGGTGCTTTTAACATAAACTATCCCAAGGTGCTTCAGATAAACATTATAAGCCAAAATTCAACACTGGGTCACATATGACAATTTTAGAGCAGTTGTTCTAAGGAGGTTGCAAACAACACCTGAAAAGAATGGAGAAAGGCAGAGAGGTTTTGGGAAGGAATTCCAGAATTTAGGACCTTTGAAGCTGATGGCACAGCCACCAGCGGTGGAGTGATTAAAATCAGGAATGCTCAAGGGGCCCAAATTAGATGGGCACAGATAACCCAGAGGGTTGTGGGGCTGATGGAAATTACAGAGGTAGGAAGGGGCAAGGACATGGTGGGATTAGAAAATAATGATGAGAATTTCTAAATAAAATTGTCGCTCAACAGGTGTCAGTGTAGGTCAGCGAACACAGGGATGATGGGTGAACGGGACTTGTTCTAGGTTAGGGCACAGGCACAGACTTTTGAATGACCTCAGGTTCATGGCAAGTAAAATGTGGGACATTGGTTCACGAGTGGATTGGGATAGTCAAATTAGAAGTAGTAAAGGCACGGATAAGGATTTCAGCATGAGGCAGGGGTATTATCAGGCAGTGTTAAGGAGTTGGAAATAGGTCTTAATTATGACATGGATATGTGGTTGGAAGTTCATCTCCAAGTCAAAAATGACACCAAGACTGTGTACAATCTGCTTCAACCTCAAAACAGTTGCCAGGGAGAGGGGTGGAGGTGGTAGCTAGGGAGCAGAGTTTTCTTTTGTAGTGAGGACCAAAGACACTGTCTTCAGTCTTTCCAGTATTTAGTTGGTGGAAAGTTCTGTTCATCCAATACTGGATATTGAACAAGCAGTCTGATATAGTGACTTTGGAGGAGATGAGAGGGGTGTTGGAGAGCCAGAGTTGGATGTCAGCAGCACACATGGAAAAACTAAAAGTGTGGTTGTAGTTTATTACTGTTGTAAATTCAGAAGTCACTACATAGCCCTGTGTGGCGCCAGTGTTACTTGTCACTTCAGCCCGAGGCCTATCCAGGTCTTTCTGCATGCAAGCTCTGACTGCTTCATAATCTAAAGGGTTGCCCTGGCCAATAGTCCTCTCTCAAGCAGTGTTACTAAAACCAAATCAGCTGATCCTTCTTCCCATTTGCCCTTCTGCTGTGTGCCAGTTGGATGTTTATTTCTTATGTAGGGAAGTTAATTCATGTAATACTTCTGGACATCCTGGGGGCATAAAAACCTACATAATGTCCAGGATGATGGTTATTAATTTATCTAAAAGGAATCAAATTATTCAGTAATTTCAATTAAGGAATTGTATTAAAATGGAGTGGAAAACATTTTTTGTGTAATTAGAATGATTCAGTAATTCAGATTAACTGATTCTGAATTAACAAGATTAGGCTGTGTAACAGTGGAAACTCTTTCTTCAAATACATTTTATCTTACATTGCAGCTGTTAGTAAATCCTGAGTCTGAGTAAGCTTTGTGATAATTGCTTAGAGCTACCAGCTTAGATCCAGTATGCTCCATTGTTCTATCAATTGACTGGCCAATCACATCATGCAAATGTTTTGGTTGAATTCCCCTTATAATGTTCCTCTTTTCTCTACTCCCACCTTCGGAAGAATTTCTCTTGTATTCGGGTGAGGTCAAGGAAATTGAGTCCGAATGGACCATGTTCAAGACCTTAAACGTTGAGGTGGCTGCAAAAAACTGTGGCTTGAAAGTGGTTGGTGCCTGTCATGGCGGCAACTCTAGGACCCGCTGGTGGACACCGTGGTGAGGGAGGCTCTCAAATCGAAGTAGGAGGCCTGGCGGGCAATGCTCACGTATAGGTCTCCTGATCCAGTACTGGCAGGCCACAGGGGCTACAGCAGCAGCGGGCGCTAAAGCGAAAGCTCGAGCTTGGGAGGAGTTTGGAGAGGCCATGAAAACTGACTATAGGACGGCTTCAAAGTTGTTCTGGCAAACCATTCAGCACCTTGGCAGGGGTCAGCGGGATGTCGCCCAAGCTGTTCTCAGCAAGGGTGGGGAAACACTGACCACAACTGGGGAGATCGCCGAGAGGTGGAAGGAACACTTTGAGAAACTCCTCAACCCGGTGGACACGCTCTCCTTGCAGGAGGCAGTGTCAGAACCTTCTGGTGAGATCGGTTCTATTGCTATTGCTGAGGTTGCTGCAAGGGCCTTCGTAGCAGTAAGGCAGCAGGGGTGGACAAGATTCCTCCGGAGATGTTGAAGGTGCTGGACAATGTTGAGGTGTCGTGGTTAATGCGCCTCTTCAATGTTGTGTGGAAGGCATGGACAGTACCTCTGGATTGCCAAACTGGGGTGGTGGTCCACATCTTTAAGAAAGAGGACCAGAGGGTGTGCTCCAACTATAGAGGGATCACACTCCTCAGCCTCGCCGGGAAAGCATATGCCAGAGTGCTGGAGAGGAGACTTTGTCCGTTAGTCAAACTTTGGATTCAGGAAGAACAATACGGATTCAGCCCTGGCTGTGGAACAGTGGACCAGCTCTTAACCCCTCTCACGGTTATTTGGGGGTTCATGGGAGCTTGCTAATGTGGTCCACCTCTGTTTTGGAGACCTGGAGAAGGCATACAACTGCGTTCCTTGGGATATTTTTTGGGAGACGCTGCGGGAATATGAGGTGCTTCTGCGTGCTATCAGGTCCCTCTATTCGCGAATTGAGAGTTGTGTCAGCATTCTCAGCATTAAGTCGAATTTGTTCAAGGTGGGTATTGGACTATGCCAAGAGTGCGTCTTGTTGTGATTTTCACGGACAGGATATCAAGGTGCAGCCGAGGTATGGAGAGTATCCAGTTTAGGGGCTTGAGGGTGGCATCTCTGCTGTTTTCAGATGATGTTGTGCCTCTTGCCTCATCTGATTGTGATCTCCCACGCGCATTCGAATGTTTCACTGCCAAGTGTGATGAGGCTGGAATGTGGATCAGCACCTCCAAATCTGAGCTCATGGTTCTCTCCCAGAAAAGAGTGGGCTGCTCTCTCCAGGTGAGGGGTAACAACTTCACTTAGTGACGAAGTTCAAGTATCTCGTGATTTTATTTGAAGTGATGGCAGGGGGCAGCGTGAGATTGACCAGCGGTTTGGTGAGGCGGCTGCAGTTCTGCAGGCGCTGTATCGGTCCATGGTGGTAAAGCGGGAGCTGAGTTTTAGTTTGAAGCTCTTGGTTTCCCGGTTGATCTACATCCCCATCCTCGTCTTAAGGCCATGAACTGTGGGCAGTGACCGAAAGGATAAGATTGTGGTACAAGCGGTGGAAATGAGGTTTCTCTGAAGTTTGTTGAGTGTACCCTCAGGGGCAGGGTGAGGAGTTTGACAGTCCAGGAGAGCCTTGGAGGCGGGTCGCTGCTCCTCCGGGTCGAGAGGGGCCAGTTGAGGTGGTTCGGGCATCATTAATGATGCCCCCTGGTAGGATCCTGCTGGAGCTGTATCAGGCACGGCCCACTATGTGGAGACCTTGTGGCCGACCCAAGACACGCTGGAGGGATTACATCTCTCAGCTGGCCTGGGAATCGCCCAGGAGGAGCTGGAATCTATGGCTGAGGAAAGGGAAGTCTGGTCGTCCCTGCTCAGCTTTCTGACACCTCACCAGGAGAAGCGGTGTGAAAATGGATGGATGGAAGTTCTTCTTTATAACGTCATCTTAGTTGCCTGACTCCACTTGCTGTTCCTTATTGACAACTAGTTTTATGGGTTTTTTCATGTTTATTTTCTCCATTGCTTTCCTGTTCTCAATACAGAGACTGTGCACAGTTTCACATGAGCAGACTAAGTGACAACTATTTGTGTGACATAATAATAATAATGGAGTTGACCTTGACAAAGAATGAAGCAGACTGGGAGTTCCTGACAGAGGGAATCTCACTGCACCATGCTTTGGAGTTGGTTCAGGCCTTTGTATCCAATTGTCTTTTTATTCTTTTACAGGACTGGATATTCCTCCTCACCCTTGTCCTGGTCCTCCTCTTGGTACCATGCCCTAAGAAGGCATTGGCAGCCATAAGCTTCCATTGGATTGGTCCATTATTATGCTTGGCAAAGTACTGCAGTGGTTTGTCGTTGCCTTTTGCAGTAGTTATCCCTAATTGCTCTGGAGAAAGTGGTGACGAACCACCTTCTTGAACCACTTTAGTTGGTGTGATGAAGGTACTTCCACAGTGCTGTTAGGGAGAGTGTTCTAGTGTTTTGATCCAGTGCCAATGAAAGAATGGCAATATATTTCCAAGTCAGATGGCGTGTGTCATGAAGGTGATGGTATTCCTGTGCACCTACTGCCCTTGTCCTATGTAGTAGAGGTTGTGCATTTGGGGGGGTGCTGCTGAAGCAGCCTTAACAAGTTGTTGCAGTTCATCTTTTCGATAGTACACACAGCAGCCACAGTGTGCTCGTGGTAGATGGGGTTCTGATCAAGCAGGTTCCTTTGTCATGCATGGTGTCGAGCTTCTTGAGTGGTGTTAGAGCTGCACTCATCCTGGCAAGTGTCCATCAATCTCCTGACTTGTACATTGTAGATGGTGGACAGATGCTGGAGAGTCAGACGTGATGAGTCACTCGCTGGAGAATTCCCAGCCTCTGACCTGTTGTTGCAGATGCAGTATTTATGTCAGGGGTTCGCAAACTGTGGGTCACAAGCCCCAGTGGGATCACTGGATGAGCAATTGGGTTTGCAAGCTCGGCTGTGGAATGTAGACTCAGATTTGACAGCCCTGGGATTGGCTGCAGAACCCCTTTAAATGTGTGTGTTTTTTGCCTGTGGGCATGACCTTTTCCAATGACACCTGAGGCCTCATTACTGACACCTACCAAAATGGAAGGTGTCTTAGTTTTGTGTCTGTATCCCTGCTGTTTGAAACCCAACTCTGCTCAACAACTCTTTTTCCCCCCACCTTAATTTTCACTCTGGAGCCACACCATGTGTGGAGCATTAAAATGGGGTCACAGAAGAAAAATGTTTGGGAAACACTGATTTATGTGACTGTTCTATTTAAGTTGTTGGTCAATAGCAGCCCCAGGATGTTGGGGGATTTGGTGATGGTTACTGCCTAGGGGAGGGATTAGACTTTGTCTTATTGAAAGTGATCACTGTGTGGCACTTGAGTAATGCCACTTCTTATCCCCATCCTGAATGTTGTCCAGGTCTTGCTGTGTGCAGGCATGGACTGCCTCATTCTCTGAATGAAACTGAATATTTGGCAGTCACCAGTGAATATCCACACTCCTAACCTTATGATGGAGGGAAGGTCATTTTAAATAACTAAAGGTGGTTGAGTCTGGTACACAGCCTTGAAAAGTTCTTGCAGTGATTCCCTGGGGCTGAGATGATTGGCCTACAATGACTACAGCCATTTTTTTGTGCTCTGTATGACTCAAACCAGTGGAGAGTGCCTCTCTTCTACCCCCCAGCCCTGCAACTGATACCCATTGACTTCAATTTTACTAGGGCTCCTTGATGGCTGAAGCCTGATATTTGAGATGGTTGGGACCTCAGGAGGAAGCCAAGATGTATCAATCACTCAGCATTTCTAGCTGAAGAGTTTCGCAGCTGCTTCAGCCTGTATTTTACAATCAGATGTTAGACCCATTGAGGATGGGGATGTTTGTGGAACTGCCTCCTCCAGTTATTTGATTAGTTGTCCACCGCCGTTAATAATAGGATGTGTCAAGACCGAAGAGCTTTGATTCATTGGATCACTTGGATCTGTCTATTGCATGTGAGTTCCGCTGTTTAGCATTCATTGTGAGGAGAAATTTCTCTTCTCGGGAGCTGTGGTTGCTCAGTCATTGCATATTTAAGTGAATTTAGTGATATGGAGATTGTGCGGGAAGGTGAAGTTACAGTAGGAGATCATCTTCTTGAATGGCAGAGCAGGCTCGAAGGGCCAAGTGGCCTACTCCAGCTCCTGTTTCTTATTTCTTACATATCCTGTGCTGTAGCTTCAGCAAGTTGGCACGTTATTTTTAGATATGCCCAGTAGCTCCTGGCCTTCTGCACTCCTCATTGAATGTGACTTGATGTTAGTGGCAGAGTGAGGTGATGTGCTGCACCATGAGGTTATAGGTTGTGGTGGAATACAATATTGCTGCTTCTGAGGGGCCACAGCACCTCATGGATGCCCAGTTTTGAGCTGCTAGATCTGTTCTGAATCTATCTGATTTAACATGGTGCCACATAATGTGAATGGAGGGTGTCCTCAGTATCAAGACACAACTTTGCAAAAACTAAGCGTAGTCGTTCCTACCAATGCTGTCATGCATCTGTTTTAGATAGATTGATGGGGACAAGGTGAAATTGATTTTTTCCCCCTCATGTTGGCTCTCTCACCGGCTCAGTCTGGCAGCTATGTCTTTTAGTAACTACAGTAGCAATGCTACTGAGCCATTCCTCCACCCAGTACATTCCTGTTCCCTTGCTACCCTCGGTGCTTTTCCAAGTGGTGTTCCACCTGACAGATTATTAATTCATTCACTGAGGGAGCGTGGTAGGTGGTAATCAGCAGGAGGTTTATTTGTCCATGTTTGACCCGATGTCACAAGACTTCATGGGGTCTGGAGTCAATGTTGAGGACTCCCAAGACTAATCCCTCCCTACTGTACACCTTTGTGTGACACATCTGCTGAATCTGTTCTGCTAGTGGAGTAGCGATGGAGGAGCCTGGGACTTTGAAATGAATAACTGTGTATGACCATGTCAGGTGTTGCTTGACTTTTCTATGCGACAGCTCCCCAAATTTTGCTACAACTCCCCAGAGGAGGACTTTGCAGTGTCGACAGGGTTGGGTGTGCCTTTGTCATGCCCACATCCGGACCTAGATCAAAGTTGAATGATCTATCCGAATTTATTCTTATTATGCTTTTCATGGCAAGTTGGTACAACTTGTTGATTTTCTAGGAGGGTAGTCATGTGACTGGGACAATAATTGGAGGGGGGAGGTAACTGGATGGTCAGGAGGGTAGTTGGGGTGGTGGGGAGTAATTGGGTTGATATGGGAAGGTAGCCGGGGTGGGGGGCTAAGTGCTGTAGTTACCCAGGGAGTTAGAAGTGGTTTTAGTCCTTCTAACCTTTCCTGGGTAACTATTCTACTAAGAAAGTCGGAACCATCCAAAGTCTCCAATTTAAATCGGAGTATTGGGTGATTTCCAGTGAAGGGTAATTGCCTATCGGAAGTTTAAACTTCCTGGGCAATTCCCATGCAGTCACTGCGTGGGGACTTCTGGGGCGTATCTGGCGTACCTCCAGAGCATGAACCCCGGAGATTGGAAGTTCTGGGCTGTAGTTGTGGGTCTGAAGTCACATACAGGGCAGACAGGGTAATGGTGACAGATTTCTTTCCCATTAACACATTAGTGAACAACCAACTAGTTTAATGGTCTCCATTACTTATGATAGCTTTTTTTATTCTAGATTTGTTTCATTAACTGAATTTAAATTTCCCAGCAGGAATTTGAACTCATGTCTCTGGATCATTAGTCCAGGTCTCAACATTACTGTTCCAGTAGCGTTACCATGACAATTTGCACTACGCGAGTTAGCATTGAAACACGATTGAAGCAGTTCACACAATACTGAACTTATGTGAATGCACTGTCAGTTCAGCCATTTATGTTGAGTGGCCAGGAGTGACTTTTTTACAGTGCAAAGTACAGACCTGTTGCACTAGTGACCATCTTAGTAACTCTCAGATGACAAATTAAAGACAACTTGAACTGTCCCTTTCCCCCAGTAAAAAAAACTTTTTATTGCTATCAGATTGCTATAGCTTTTTTTCAGCCAAGTTAAGGTCATAGAATTATACAGCGTAGAAGGAGGCTATTCAGCCCATCGTGCACATGCCAGCTCTTTGAAAAAAGACCTCTAATTAGGCCTACTCCCCTGATCTTTCCTCATAGCCCTGTAAATTTCTTCCTTCAAATATTTATCCAATGCCCATTGAAAGTTACACTGATTTCACACAGTGCATTCCAGAAAAAAACAACTTGCTGTGTAACAAAAATTCTTCTCATCCCTCCCCCTGGTTCTTTGGTCAATTACCTTAAATGTGTGTCTTGTGCCAGTGGGAATTAAATTTCCCTTTAACCTTCTCTGTTCGAAGGAGAACAATTCAACTTTTCTGACCTCTCCACATAACAGAAATCCTTCATCCCTGATAGCATTCTGATAAACCTCTAAAGCACCTTCTCCAAGGCCTTGACATCCTTTTCTAAAATGTGGTGCCCAGAAATAGCCAGAATACTCCAACTCCAGTCAGTGTTATGAAGGTTTACCATAACAGCGGTGCTTTTGTTTGCCTCCCTTTATAAAGGCAAGCCTCCTGTATGCTTTATTAGCAGCCTTCTCAACTTGTCCAGCCATCTTCAAAGGTTTGAGTCTGTACAGCTCGGTCTTTCCTGTTCCTGCACCCATTTTAAAATTGTACCATTTAGTTTATACTGCTCTTCTCATTCTTCCTTTCAAAATGTTTTACTTCACTCTTCTCTGTATTAAATTTCACCTGCCCAATTCACCGGTCGGCCAATATAGTTGGATTATTATCAGACTATTACTTTGTCTCATGATCTGCTGTTCAGTCATTAGTGAAAATGTAGGTTTAGCTATTTGCCTGATGAGGTCAGTGCCATTAGAATCTTTGCTTGGCGTACAGTCTGAGTGTTATACTAAAAGTTGCGATCTTTCACTAGTTATAATATAACCAGAGTATAATGACACAAACTGAATGACTTCTCCCATTTTTGCTCAGGTGTTTCACGCGAGTGCTCAAACATTCAGATCTGCACCGGCCTCATCACATGACTACACTGCAGTGCTCCGTGTCAGAGCAACACAGGTAACATGCTGATTAAGCATCATTTCATCTCATTCTTAACCAGTCCGAATTCTACTTTCAGTCAAGTATTGAGTTAAATGTGATGAAATATCACCTCATAACTGTGCAGTGTTCTGGTTTCAATTCTCAGAAAATGCTATTTTGCACCAAAATACACTTTCTTCCACTATACCATACTCTTTGAATAAATCAAAGGTATTATTTCTGCTTGCTCAATATTAGAAGTTGAAAAGCGACAAGGAACCATAGAAAAGTTACGGCACAGAAAGAGGCCATTCAGCCATTGTGTCTGTGCTACTGAAAAAACTATCTGCCCATTCTAATCCCACCTTCCAGCACCCGGTCCGTAGCCTTGCAGTTTACAGCACTTTGGGTGCAGATCCAGGTGCCTTTTAAATGAGTTGAGGGTTTCTGCCTCAACCACCAATCTGGGCAGCAAATTCCAGACACGCACCACCCTCTGGGTGAAAAAGTTTTTCCTAATATCCCCTCTAATCTTTCTACCAATCACCTTAAATCTGTGCCCCCTTGGTAATTGATCTCTCTGTTAGGGGGAACAAGTCTTTCCTCTCCATTCTATCTAGGCCCCCATAATTTTGTACATCTCAATCAAGTCACCCCTCAGCCTCCTCTGTTCTCAGGAAAACAGCCCCAGCCTACCCAATCTTTTTTCATAGCTGCAATTTTCAAGCCCTGGCAACATCTTGTAAATCTCTTCTGTACTCTCTCCAGAGCAATTATGAACCTTCTTTAATGTGGTGACCTGAACTGTGCGCAAAACTCCAGCTGTGGCCTAACCAGCGTTTTATACAGTTCCAGCATTACATCCTTGCTTTTGTATTCTATACCTTGTACAATAAAGGAAAGCATTCCATGTGCCTTCTTTTCCACCTTGTCTACCTGTATTCATCTGGTAGTACAGAACTCGAGATATTTCTGAAAAAAGAGACTTTTTTTGTCAAGTTTTTCATCTTGCACTCATCAGTACAATTCGCAAGAAAATACTAATGTCAGGGGAAACAACGTATTTATACTGTATGAGAATAGAGTGCCGATTGGTTGGCAAGTGGAATCTGATTGATAGAGGTGTTGCCATGGGGAATGCACCAGTTTGATGGGGACTGACAGATAACTGACAATCTTAAATTGGTTGTCCGTGTAATTCTTAGCACGCTGAGGATTATTTAGCAAATGTTGTCCAATCAAAGAATTACATCTAATGTTGTGGACACTCTGTTTTGAGTTTTGCAAGCAAGGGCTAGTTGGGTACGGTCCATATCTTGCCTGTTGCGAATAGTGGAAGGGACATGCTGTTTGATACGATCCGCTAGTCTTTGGGACCTGTGAACATGCACTCCATTGAAAATGCAAACTGGTTTACCCAGCCTGTTGCATGCAGACATGGTGCAGCCTAGATTTACCATCGAATCTCTGCACCACCCCACCCCTCACCTTGCAATCATGCATTCTCGAGAAAGTGACAAACAAAACCCAAAGATAATTTAGGGTAGGACTCTGGGAAATTCCTCCCTGACCCCAGAGGCAGCCAAGTAAACCTCAAGAGACTGCAGTTGCTCATGCTGCAATTCACAGTTAACCTCACCTACCTGTACTATGTAAGATGTCTTCAATCACACAACCCTTTGAACTGCTGTAGCAAATCATATTTTGTATCATATCTAATAACCTATTTCAGGTTGTCTACTCTCTGCGGAAAGAAGTACTTTCTGGCACCTAATCTGACTTTGCTTTCTTATTTTGCACGAATGTATCCTAGTCCTTCCTTATCCTGTTCAAATAGGAGCTGCCTATCTGAATAAAATCCATTCCTTTCATCATTTCAGGTCATTTTAAAGACCTGTGTCATATCATTTTATGGTCTAGGTTTGCTCACTTCAAAAGTCCCAGTTCCCTGAGTGCTTCCTGAAAACAAACAGCCACAAGCCAAGGTGGTCATCCTCTAGACCTTCACCAGTGCTTCAGGAGAGCCACTTAAATAACCTCAGGGCAAGCTAGTGAAAAATAACTTTACCTTGAGGATGGCCAAAATGGGGAATTCGCTGCCACAGACATGATGGAAACAGTCTAGTTTTTCCCAAAGGAATGAGATAGTTTCATGAAAAATATTCATGACTACCAAGCATTGCACCAGGGGAATCTTAACCAAGTGTAGTACTCATGTGAAATAGGGTTAGAGGACTGCCAGGAAGAGTACTCATGCAAGATGTTAAATGAAGATGAACGGAAGAGTGGGACTAGACTGGATGGTTCGCTGAGAAAGGGGTGATGAACTGTTCCTCAAAATGGAGTTGCCTTATTTCTTAAGCTGATTTTCTTGCAATCTTTCCAGCAATACCAAATGAGCAGCAGCTAAATGTTTTAGCCTACATTTTAATGGTCTTTGCCAATCATGTTTTCACTTATTTGGTCTAGTTTACTGTGCTCTCGCCCCTTTGCTCAGCCTTCTGCTTTCACTGTCTGCTGTTTACTTCTGGCCATTACTTTGTGTTGCCATATGCTCCATGGCCTAGCTTTTTCCTGTGTTTGGCCTGACTCCATGTAGATGATTGACTGCGTCCATAAAGTTGCTTGAAAGTCATATGGGGTGGTAGCACGGCGCAATCCTGAGCTGGCCTTGTGTTGTGCATTCTCTATGGCCTACAATCCCACTCGCCTCGTTTTTATTGCTGATGTTCCTATCCCTAACTCTAACTTAAAGTCAAATGCTGAATAATTATTCAGAGGACCAAGGTTGTAGACCCTTCTCCATGCACTAAGCGTACTGGCTAGACCACTCCAAATGCTCCTCTGCTGTTCTTGCTCTGCATCACTCTGACTTTGGTAATCCAGTGGAATGTGACTAAATGCTCTTGGTTTACTTTGCTGAAAATTGGCTGACTCCTGTCTGAAGCACTACTTGTAGCTAACCCTGGGATGAGTTCTGGCAAACCTATAATCTTTCTGCCCTAGCTCATCACCTCCTGGTCATAGCCCCCAGACACTTCCCTCCCAACCAATCCTGTTTCTAGGCACTGAATCCCAGGACCCATCTCCAACCTGTTTTATATTGGCTGTTAACTTTATTTATGGTGGATTTTAACTAAGGAAAACTTGGAAATAGATGCACAAGAATTTGGTAGTATAGAGCAGATGGAGAAGAGAAATGGTAATCAAAGAGTGACACACAGCAGACAAATCTAATGAATAAGTGTGTGAGATCCAGAGAGATAAAGAAAGAAACAGGCTGGGAATGAAGCTAAAAAACAATTCCAATTTAACTAAGTTGTTAAAAAAGCATACCAGATCCTTAACTTTGCAGAGACATGGAATACAAAAACAAGGAATAAAAACAGAAAATGCTGGAAGCACTCAGCAGATCTGGCAGCACCTCTGGAGCAAGAAACAGAGTTAGCGTGACCTTTGATCGAAACAGAGAAAAGTTAGAAATATTATAGGTTTTTAACAAGTGGAAGAGGGGAGGGTGAGAAGAACAAAAAGGAAAACCTGTGAACAGGTGGAGGGCAGTGGAGATTAAACAACAAAAGGCTTTATGGTACAAGACCAAAGAGAGTGGTATTGGGACAAAAAATAAGAAACAAAAAATGTCTAGATGGGGTGTGAATGACAGGATAGCAACTGCTCTAAAGAAAAAAGAGTAAGAAACAAATGAGAGAACATGAAACAAACCAGCAAAAAAGACACAATGGGGCAGGGTTTATTGTTGTACTCAGTGTTGAGTCCAGAAGGCTGTATGGTGCCCAATCAAAAGATGAGCTTGCATTGAGCTTTATTTGAACATTGCAGCTGGCCAAGGACAGAGAGGTCAGAGTGGGAGCAAGGTGGAGAATTGAATTGACAGGTGTCTGGAAACTTGAGGTTATGCTCGGGGGCTGACTGGAGGTGCTCCACAATGAGGTCACCCGGTCTGCGTTTGGCCTCGCCAGTGTAGAAGGAGACTACATCATGAGCAGAAAATACAGTAAACAAAAATGAAAGAAGTACAAGTTTCATTTGGAAGGAGTGTTTGCTGGACATGGTGGCAGATGATGTGTTAGATTTTTGCTCTCTTTTTCAGTTTTACATTGTTTCTTACCTCTTTACTCATTCATGGCTTTTTTTGGCAAGTCAAGCTCTTGCCTCTTACAAGTATAAACTGGCTATGTATCTCAAATTTTTTTTTTGAACACTTCCTACTGATCTTATGTCATCTTACCCATTCACATAATTGCCCAGTTTACTGAGGACAGTCTCTGTCTTATTCATTGAAGTCAACCGTACCTAAATCTAGAATCTTTTGTAACTGTTTTGCATGTTTCCCTTTCAAACACTGCATTTAAATTGATCATATGATTGTATCAAATAAATGTTCATGCGCTGTTAGGCTATTAACTAAATTTAGTTACTCATTACTAAATCTAATATGGTATGCTCCCTTGTTGATTGTGGAACCTGTTACAGATAACTATCCTGAACACACACATTCATTATCTTTCTGTCATGAGCTAGTTGCTTATCCAGATCTGTATGAAAATTAAAACCATTCTGGCTTAGGCACCAATTTTCTTTCATGATGTGTAATACCATAGGGCACTAACTGCTAAGTACAATAACAGTTTGATGTAACTTTGGTCTGAATGGACCTGAAAAAACAAATGTTGATCCCTTCAGGATTACTGATTTGGGGACTTTGCAAATCAATATTATTTAAAATCTCAATTATTGCCGACTGGGTCTTGGCATGTAAATTGACTTCTACATTCTACATTTGATATTTAAATCTCTAAGAAGTCAACTGGGTAAACATGTGAATTAAGTGAGAATACATATGGGGCATTAGAGATGAAACCGGTTAATATAACTAGGTAGTTCTATAACTCAAGTGTTGTCTGACGACATGAGCCTGTTATTGTTTGTGTGATGCAACAGAACATAGGCTTAATAGGGACCTTTTGGATTGATCAAGATCATATTGTTTTTTTTCCTGTATTATTTTAAGTATATGGTCAGCTAGGTATGTGTATCAAAGTATTGTCAAGCTGAAATGTTTAAACCTTACATAGTTGGCATGACTGTTACTGGACCATTACTGAGGCCCGGACTAATGATCCAGAGCCATGAGTTCAAATCCCACCTGGGCAGCAGGGGGAATTTCAATTCAGTTAATTAAATAAATCTGGAATAAAAAGGTAGTCTCAGTAATGGTGACCATGAAACTACTGGATTGCCACTGGTTCACTTATGTCCTGCAGGGGAGGGAATCTGCCATCCTCATCCACTCTGGTCTATGGCAATGTAGTTGGGGAGGGTTTAAACTAACTTGGCAGGAGGATGGGACCCTCAGAGGAGGTTCAGCAGGGGAAGATGCACAGCCAAAATTAGAAGAGAGAGCAAGTGAACCTGGAAGGCATTGAAATTATAGGCCAGTTAAGGCACAAGGGAGCTTGGCAAGGTTGGATGGTATTTATTTTAATGCAAGGATTCTGACGAATAAGGCAGATGAGTTGAGGGCACAAATTAACACATGGAAGTATGATGTCGTTGCTGTCACAGAGACATGGTTGAGAGAGGAGCAGGATTGGCAGCTCAATATTCCAGGATATAGGGTCTCCTGGCGAGACAGGGAAGGAGGTAAAAGAGGAGGGGGTATCGCAATATTGATCAAGGAATCAATTACAGCAGTAAGGAAGGATGACATCTTAGAAGGCTCCTGAAATGAAGCCATGTGGGTAGAACTGAAAAACGAAAAAGGAGCAATCACATTGCTGGGAGTGTACTGTAGGCCCCCAAACAGTCAGAGAGAAATAGAAGAGCAGATATGTAGGCAAATTTCAGGGAAGTGTAAAAATAATAGGGTAGTAATAGTGGGGGATTTCAACTTCCCCAATATTAATTGGGTTAGTCATAGTGTGATAGGTTTAGAGGAAGTGGAATGCTTAAAATGCATCCAGGAGAGCTTTTTCAGTCAGTACGTAGAAGGTCCTGCAAGAGAGGGGGTGGTCCTGGACTTAATTTTAGGGAATGAAGCCGGGCAAGTGGTAGACGTTTCAGTGGGGGAGCATTTTGCAAATAGTGATCATAACTCCATTAGATTCAAGGTTGTTATGGAAAAGGACAAGGATGGGCCAGAAATCAGAGTTCTAAATTGGGCGAAGGCCGATTTTAATAAGATCAGATATGATTTGGCCAGAGTGGACTGGGAGCAGCTACTTTTAGGTAAATCTGCGTCAGAGCAGTGGGACTCATTCAAGAAGGAAATAGGGAGAGTACAGGGCCAACATATTCCAGTAAAGACAAAGGGTGGGACCAACAAATCCAGGGAATCCTGGATGTCGAGGGATATACAGGATTGGATAAAGAGGAAAAGGGAGGCTTAAGGTAGATACCGAGGGCTCAAAACAGTGGAAGCCCGAAAGGAGTATAGAATGTGTAGGGGGAGAACTTGAAAAGGAAATTAGGAGAGCAAAAAGGGGACATGAAAAAACATTGGCAGGTAAAATAAAGGAAAATCCAAAGTTATTTTACAAGTACATTAAGAGTAAGAGGATAACTAGGGAAAGAGTAGGGCCCATTAAAGACCATAGTGGTAATTTGTGTGTGGAGCCGGAAGACGTCAGTAGGGTTCTAAATGAATACTTTGTGTCAATGTTCAGAAGTGAGAGGGACGACGTGGGTATGGAAATCAGGCAGAAGGACTGTGATATAATTAAAGAAATTATCATAGAAAGGGAGGAGATTCTAAGTGCTCTGGCAGGCTTAAAGGTAGCTAAATCTCCAGGCCCGGATGAAATGTATCCCAGGCTGTTGAGTGAGGCAAGGGAGGAGATAGCAGGGGCGCTGGCAATAATTTTCAATACCTCTCTGGCCACAGAAGAGGTGCCAGAGGACTGGAGGACAGACAATGTGGTACCGTTATTCAAGAAGGGAGGAAGGGATAAACTAGGGAACTACAGACCAGTCAGTCTAACCTCAGTGGTGAGGAAACTATTGGAAGCAATTCTGAGGGACAGAATTAATCTACACTTGGAGAGGCAGGGATTAATCAAGGACAGTCAGCATGGTTTTGTTAAGGGGAGGTCATGTCTGACCAATTTGATTGAATTTTTTGAAGAGGTGACCAGGTGTCTAGATGAGGGCAATGCATTTGACGTATTCTACTTGGACTTCAGCAAGGCTTTTGATAAGGTCCTGCATGGGAGACTGATAATGAAGGTAAGAGCCCATGGAATCCAAGGCAATTTGGCAAATTTGATCGAGAATTGGCTGAGTGGCAAGAAGCAGAGGGTGATGGTCAAGGGGTGTTTTTGTGACTGGCTGCCTGTGTCCAGAGGCGTTCCACAGGGATCGGTGTTGGACCCCTTGCTGTTTGTGGTATATATAAACAATTTAGACTTTAATGTAGGAGGGTTGACCAGTAAGTTCATGGAAGACATGAAAATTGGTGGGGTGGTAAATGGTGAGGAGGATAGCCTTAGATTACAGGAGGATATAGATGGGCTGATCAGATGGGCTGATCAGTGGCAAATGGAATTTAATCCGGATAAGTATGAGGTGATGCACTTGGGCAGGGCAAACAAGGCACGGGAATACACAATGAATGGTAGGACCCTGGGAAGTACCGAGGATCAGAGAGACCTTGGTGTGCATGTCCCCATGTCCCTTAAGGTAGCGGGACAGGTAGATAAGGTGGTTAAGAAGGCATGTAGAATACTTGCCATTATTAGCCGAGGCATAGAATATAAGTGCAGGGAGGTTATGCTGGAACTGTATAAAACGCTGTTTAGGCCACAGCTAGAGTATTGCATGCAGTTCTGGAATCTGCATTATAGGAAGAATGTGATTGCACTAGAGAGGGTGCAGAGGAGATTTACCAGGATGTTGCCTGGGCTGGAGAGTTTTAGTTATGAGGAGAGATTGCATAGACTGGGGTTGTTTTCCCTGGAGCAGAGGAGATTGAGGGGGGACATGATTGAGGTGTATAAAATTGAGGGGCATAGATAGGGTAGACAGGAAGGAACTTTTCCCCTTGGTGGAGGGATCAATAACCAGGGGGCATAGATTTAAGGTAAGGGGCGGGAGGTTTAGAGGGGATGTGAGGAAGTATTTTTTCACCCAGAGGGTGGTGGGAATCTGGAACTCACTGCCTGAAAAGGTGGCAGAGGCAGAAACCCTCATAACATTTAAGAAGTATTTGGATGTGCACTTGCGCTGCCCTGGCATACAAGGCTATGGGCCTAGTGCTGAAAAATGGGATTAGAGAATCAGAATCACACGAAGCACACAGTGCAGAAGAGGCCCTTCGGCCCACCGAGTTTGCACTGACACGTGAGAAACACAGTAGTTAGGTACTTGTTTGACTGGTGCAGACTCGATGGGCTGAAGGGCCTTTTTCTGTGCTGTGGACCTCTATGACTCTTAACTGCCTCCTGAAATGGCCTAGAAAGCCACTCAATTGAATTCAAGAAAGCAGCACACCCACCACCTTTTCAAGGATCAGCTAGGAATGGGCAACAGATACATATTGAGTGAATGAATTAAAAAACTTAATATTGCTGAGAAAAGAGATATACTTTCAAAACTTTTCATCTTGCCCTTATCAGGGTAGCTATACAAGATAAA
This sequence comes from Cetorhinus maximus, assembly GCF_964194155.1. NCBI lineage: Eukaryota > Metazoa > Chordata > Chondrichthyes > Lamniformes > Cetorhinidae > Cetorhinus > Cetorhinus maximus. The sequence continues at coordinate 335,421 of NC_135879.1, forward strand.
CCAATAGTAAAGGGAATAACAGTTTATACTGCATGAGAAAAGAGTGCTGATTTGTTGACAAGTGAACTCTATTGGTAGAGGCATTGCCATGGAGAATACCGCAAAGAACAGTTAACTGAGCAGTCGAAAGGCAGACCTGGAGGCAGTCACCGCCTCCTAGAAGGGTTGTGGGGGGAAAGAAAATCCAGAGGCAGTAAACATCACCAAGCAGAGCAGGGGAAAAGAGGATCCAGAGGCAGTGACCACTGCCCAGAAGAGTAGTCGAAAGAAGTCACAGAGGCAGTAAACACCACCCAAGGGGTATTCAATCCAGTCCACTTTGTGGCTCCAGAGCGGATTGGCCATGTTCTGAGTGAAATTAAAGGTGATATCACAGGAAAACAAGTAAGTGATTGGTTGGTGACTATACTTTACTTGTTTATCTTCAAAACTCGGCTTATTTATGAGTAATTGTAAGGCTTTATGAGTTGTAGGAAGGTTACTAGCAGTAGTAAAGATTATCGGGAGTAGCAGTGTTTATTAATTATAAATTAATTAAGAATAAATTAATTAATGAACATTTAATAAAGATGGAAGGGCAGGTGATGTGTTGCAACTGCAGAATGTGGGCTGTTGCTGGACACCAGGGTGATGTCTGCAGTAAGTGTCTGAGGCTTGACGAGCTTCGGTTCAGAGTCGTTGAGCTGGATATGATGAATCAGGGCAGGGGCAGGGGCTAATTACCTGGACAGTTTGTACCAGGAGGCAGTCGCACCCCTAAGGACAGGGCCTTCTGATTTGGTCAGGGACAGAAGGGTGTGACTGCGAGTTGGATAGGTATGGGGACCCAGAAGCTAGAAGTGGAGGAGCCTCAGCCTTTACAATTGTCCAACAGGTTCAAGGTTCTTGCAGCCTGTGTTGATGAAACTGGTGGGTGCAGGATGGATGAGCAAATTGACCATGGCACCATGATACAGGAAGCCATTCAAGCAGGGGGAGTAAACAGGAATGCAGTGGTAGTTGGGGACAGCATAGTAAGGGGGATAGACACAGTTCTCTGCAACTGAGAGCGGGAGTCCAGGCAGCTGTGTTGCCTGCCCATTGCCAGAGTTTGGGACACCTGCTCTGGGCTGGAGAGAACCTGCAGTGAGAGAAGGAGGATCCAGTGGTTGTGGGCCATGTAGGTACCAATGACATAGGTAGAACTAGGAAAGAGGTCCTACTGAGGGAGTAAAAGCAGCATGGAGCTAAACTAAAAAGCAAAATCGCAAAGGTAATAATCTTATGGATGACTACCTGAGCCATGAGCAAATTGGCGTAGGGTAAATCAGATTTGAGTGTTAAATGTGTGGCTCAAAGATTGGTATGGGAGAAATAGGTTTTGATTCATGGGGCATTGGCATCTGTGCTGGGGAAAGTGGGAGCTATACCGTTGGGACAGTCTTCACCTGAACTGTGCTGGGACAAATGTCCTGGTGAGTCTTATAACTAGGGTGGTAGAGAGAGGGCTTTAAACTAAATAGTGGGGCAAGGGATGAAGTTTAAGAAAACATGATAAATTAAATAGAGAAGAGCAAAGGAGGAATAAGGGAAATGATGATCAGAGTGTGGCAGGAAGAGACAGGGTGTACAAACCCGAGAATGCACCAGCAGATAAGGCTAGAGGTTACAAAAGATGTAAAATAACAGAACTAAAATCTCTATCTGAATGCATGCAGCATTTGTGACAAAACAGATGAATTGACGGCATAAATAGATATAAATCTGTATGATCTGATTGCTGTTACAGAGACATGGCTGCAGGATGACAAAGACTGGGACCGGAATATTCAGGGTATATGACATTTAGGAAGGACAGGAAGCCAGGAAAAGGTTGGGGGGGTAGTCCTGTCAATAAGGATGACATTGGTACAATAAAGAGAGATTACCTTAATTCTGGAGATCAAGATGTAGAATCAGTTTGGGTAGAGATGAGAAATAGTAAAGGCAAGAAATCACTTGTGAGAGTGGTTTATAGGCCCCCTAACAGTAACCACACTATAGGACAGAGTATACAGGAAGAAATATTGGGGGTTTATGAGAAAGGTACGACGATAACCATGGATGATTTTAATCTACATATAGATTGGACAAATCAGATTGGCAAAGGAATCCTGGATGATGAATTCATAAAGTGTTTTTACGACGGTTTCTTAGAGCAAATCATTATAACACCAACCAGAGAGCAGCCTATACTAGATCTGGTATTGTGCAATGAGACAGGATTAATTAATGACCTTGTAGTGAAGGTACCCTGAGGTAGCAGTGATCATAATATGATTGAATTTCACATTTAATTTGAGGGAGAGAGGTGTAGATCTAAGATTAGTGTTTTAAACTTAAATAAGGGCAAATACGAGGGCATGAAGACAGGGCTGGCTTAAGTGAACTGGGAAATTAAGTTAAGAGATAAGTCTGCAGTGGCAGACATTTAAGGAGATATTTCATAATACTCAGAAAAGATATGTTCCAATGAGAAAGAAAGACTTTAAGGGAAGGACACACCATCAGTGGCTAACTAAAGAATCACAGAATCACAGTGCAGAAAGAGGCCCTTCGGCCCATCGAGTCTGCACCAACACGTGAGAAACACCTGACCCAGCTACCTAATCCCATTTACCAGCACTTGGCCCATAGCCTTGAATGTTATGACGTGCCAAGTGCTCATCCAGGTACTTTTTAAAGGATGTGAGGCAACCTGCCTCCACCACCCTCCCAGGCAGTGCATTCCAGACCGTCACCACCTTCTGGGTAAAAAAGTTTTTCCTCACATCCCCCCTAAACCTCCTGCCCCTCACCTTGAACTTATGCCCCCTTGTGACTGACCCTTCAACTAAGGGGAACAGCTGCTCCCTATCCACCCTCTCAATGTCCCTCATAATCTTGTACACCTTGATCAGGTCGTCCCTCAGTCTTCTCTGCTCTTACGAAAACAACCCAAGTCTGTCCAACCTGTCTTCATAACTTAAATGTTTCATCCCAGGCAACATCCTGGTGAATCTCCTCTGCACTCCCTCCAGTGCAATCACATCCTTCCTATAATGTGGCGACCAGAACTGCACACAGTACTCCAGCTGTGGCCTCACCAAGGTTCTATACAACTCCAACATGACCTCCCTACTTTTGTAATCTATGCCATAATTGATAAAGGCAAGTGTCCCATGTGCCTTTTTCACCAACCCACTAACATGCCCATCTGCCTTCAGAGACCTATGGACACACACGCCAAGGTCCCTTTGTTCCTCATAACTTCCTAGTGCCATGCCGTTCATTGAATACTCCCTTGTCAAATTACTTCTTCCAAAGTGTATCACCTCACACTTTTCAGGGTTAAATTCTATCTGCCACTTATCTGCCCATTTGACCATCCCGTCTATATCTTCCTGTAGCCCAAGACACTCAACCTCACTGTTAACCACCCGGCCAATCTTTGTGTCATCCGCAAACTTACTAATCCTACCCCCCACATAGCCATCTATGTCGTTTATATAAATGACAAATAATAGGGGACCGATCACAGATCCCTGTGGTACGCCACTAGACACTGGCTTCCAGTCACTAAAGCATCCTTCTGTCATCACCCTCTGCCTCTTACAACTAAGCCAATTTTGAATCCACCTTATCAAATTACCCTGTATCCCATGTGTCTTTGCCTTCTTTATAAGTCTCCCATGTGGGACCTTGTCAAAGGCTTTGCTGAAATCCATATAAACTACATCAACTGCACCACCCTCATCTACACATCTGGTCACTTCCTCAAAAAATTCAATCAAATTTGTTAAGCATGACCTCCCTCTGACAAAGCCATGCTGACTATCCCTGATTAAACCTTGCCTCACAAGTGGAGATAGATACTCTCCTTCAGAATTTTTTCCAATTGTTTCCCTACCACTGACGTGAGACTCACTGGCCTGTAGTTCCCTGGCTTATCTCTACAACCCTTCTTAAATAGCGAAACCACACTAGCTGTTCTCCAGTCCTCTGGCACCTCCCCGTGGCCAGAGAGGAATTAAAAATTTGGATCAAAGCCCCTGCGATCTCCTCCCTTGCCTCCCTCGGCAGTCTGGGACACAAATCATCCGGGCCTGGAGATTTGTCCATTTTTAAGCCTGCCAACACCTCCACTACCTTGTCACTCCCTATATCAATTTGCTTAAGAACCTCGCAGTCTCTCTCCCTGAGTTCGATACCTTTATCCTCATTCTCTTGGGTGAAGACGGACGTGAAGTATTCATTCAACACTCTAGTGATGTCCTCTGGCTCCACCCATAGATTGCCCCCTTGGTCCCTTATGGGCTCTACTCTTTCCCTGGTTATCCTCTTCCCATTGATATACTTATAGAATATCTTGGGATTTTCCCTACTTTTACCAGCCAGAGCTTTCTCATATCCCCTCTTTACTCTCCTAATTGCTTTGTTAAGCTCCACCCTGCACTGTCTGTACTCCACTAATGCCTCTGCTGATTTGCTTCCCTTGTACCTGCGAAAAGCCTCTCTTTTCTTTCTCATCATAACCTGAATATCTCTGTTCATCCATGGTTCTCTAGGCTTGTTACTCCTTCCTATCACCCTAGAGGGAACATGTTGAGTCTGTACCCTCCCCATTTCCTTTTTGAACACCCCCCACTGTTCCTCTGTAGATTTCCCCACAAGTAACAGTTCCCAGTCTACCTTGGCCAGATCCTGCCTTATTTTACTAAAATCCACTCTCCCCCAATCCAAAACATTTTTTTGCAACTTGTCGATTTCTTTGTCCATAACAAACTTAAACTGTACCATGTTGTGGTCGCTATCGTTAAAATACTCACCCACCACCACCTCAGCCACCTGTCCGGCTTCATTCCCCAGAATTAGGTCCAGCAATGCACCGTCCCTTGTTGGACCCTCTACATATTGACCTAAAAAGTTCTCCTGTACACATTTCAAGAAGTCCACTCCATCCAAGCCCTTAACACTATGTCTATCCCAATTAATGTTGGGAAAGTTGAAATCACCTAATATAATTACCCAATTGTTATTGTTTTTACACACCTCTGCAAATTGTGCACATATTTGCTCCTCAGTTTCCCGCTGACTATCTGAGGGTCTATAATAAACACCTAATAATGTGGTTGCCCCTATTTTATTCCTAAGCTCTACCCACAAAGCTTCATTCGATGCCCCCTCCAAGATATCATCTCTCCTTACTGCAGTAACTGACTCCTTAACTAATAATGCAACGCCTCCTCCTCTCTTACCCCCTCCCCTGACTCGCCTGAAGATTCTATATCCTGGAATGTCAATCCTGCCCTTCCCTCAACTACGTCTCAGTGATGGCTACTATATCACAATTCCACATGTCAATCCTCACCCTTAACTCATCCGTTTTACCTGTAATACTCCTGGCATTAAAGTAGATGCCATCCAGCCTTGCCTTACTCCCTTGAAGCTTATTGCAACTGTACTCCCTCTGACTTGATTGTTTTACTGTATTATGATGCTTCTGCTAACATTCTGTGCCCCCTCCCCCTGCCTTCTCCCAAAAGCACTAGCAAACCTGCCCGCAAGGATGTTAGTCCCGCTCTGGTTCAGATGTAGACCGTCCCGCTTGTACAGGTCCCACCTTCCCCAGAAACGGTCCCAGTGATCCAGGAATCTGAAACCCTCCCTCCTGCACCAACTCTTAAGCCACGTATTCATCTGTGCTATTCTCCTATTTCTGAGCTTGCTAGCACGTGGCACTGGGAGTAATCCAGAGATTACAACCCGAGAAGTTTAAGGTAGTATCAAATTGTGGAATTGTACACTTTTTTTTCTTTCAAAGATGAGTGGAAGGTCAGAAGATTGGACAGAATCTAAAGAACAGGAAAGAATGACTGAAAGATTAAAAAGGTGGGAGAAATTAGAGTATGAGAGAAAGCTAGCTAGAAATATAAAAAGAGATAGTAAGAGTTTCTGTAGGTATTTAAAAAGGAAAAGAGTAAGTAAAGTGAGCGTTGGTCCTCCACAGAGTGAGAACGGGAAATTAATAATGGAAAATAAGGAAATGGCGGATGAACTGAACAAATATTTTGCGTCTGTCTTCACTGTAGAGCATATAAATAACACCCCAGAAATAATTGTGAATCAGGAGGAGAAAGAGATGGAGGTACTTGAAACAATTACAATCTCCAGGGAAAAAGCACTGAGAAAATTATTAGAACTAAAAGCTGACAAGTCCCTAGGTTCTGATGGACTTCATCCTAGGGTCTCAAAAGAAGTGGCTGCTGAGATAGTAGATTCATTGGCTTTAATTTTTTAAAATTCCTGAGATTCTGGAAAGGCCCCATCAGATTGGAAAATAGAGAATGTTCAACTCTATTCAACAAAGGAAGAAAACAGAAAGCAGGAAACTACAGGCCATTTAGCTTGACACCTGTCATAGGGAAATTGCTGGAATCTATTTTTAAGGAGGTTATAGCAAGGCACTTAAAAAATCGCAGTGCAGTCAACATGGTTTTGTGAAAGGGAAATCATGTTTGACTAACTTATTGGAGTTCTTTGAGGAAGTAACAAGCAACATAGATAAAGGAGAACCTGTAGACGTGGTGTTCTTGGATTTCCAGTAGGCATTTAACCAGGTGCCGCATCAAAGGTTACTACGTAAAATAAGAGCTTATGGTGTAGGGGGTAACATATTAGCATGGATAATGGATTGGTTAGCTAACAGGAAACAGAAAGGAAGGATAAATCGGTCTTTTTCAGATTGGCAAGATGGAATGAGTGGAGTGCCACAGGAATCAATGCTGGGGCCTCAACTATTTACAGTTAATATCAATGACCTGGATGAAGGAACCGAATGTATGGTTGCTAAATTTGCTGATGAGACAAAGTAAGTTGGAAAGATAGGAAAGTAAGTTGTGAAGCGGACATAAGGAGCTTAGAAAAAGATATAGATAGGTTAAATGAGTGGGCAAAAATTTGGCAGATGGAGTATAATGTGGGAAAATGTGAACTTGTCCACTTTAGCAGGAAGATTGTAAAAACAGCATATTATTTAAATGGAGAGAGATTACAGAACTCTGAGGCACGGAGGGATCTGGGTGTCCTGGTACATGAATCAGGAAAGGTCAGCATGTAGATACAACAAGTGATTAGGAAGGCAAATGGAATGTTGTTGTTTATTGCAAGGGGAATGGAATACAAAACTAGGGATGTTTTGCTACAGTTGTACAGGGCGTTGGTGAGACCACATCTAGAGTACTGTGTACAGTTTTGGTCTCCTCATTTAAGAAAGGATATAAATACGTCAGAAGAACTCAGCAAATCCCCCTTCCCATTTGATGTGGGCTGAAGGCACACCAAAATTGAAGCCATGCACGTGAACATACTCCTTGTTTTCAGAGAGTTCGTGGTCAGAGATTTACTATATGTTTGATGCTTCACTAATTGTGCTGAAAGCTAATTTATGATCGTCACTGGGGCTCACAGTGTGGCTCACTTACACATACTAGAAGCCACATATATTCACACACAGGGCCCTGTCCTTTTTCAGGCAGAAGGAGCAGGTTCACGCATTACACCTTTACAAACTAAACAAAAGCTTGGGGCCCCGCCATTCCTTGGTTCATTCCCCATGGCGATGCCTTGAGCAATCAGAGTTGACTTGCCTGGTTTGAATTTGAAACAAAAGCTCGACAATAAACAGTAAACTCTTCTCTGCTGCATTCTCCATGGCAACACTTTTACCAATCAGAGTTCATTTGCCAACAAATCAACACTCTTCTCATGCAGTAGAAATTGTTGTCCCCTTTACTGTTGGTTTATCTTGCGTAGCTGTCCTGATGAGTGCAAGATGTAAAGTTTCAAAAGTATATCTTTTTCAGCAATAATACAAGTTCTGTGCTACCAAACAACTATTTAAAAAAAAAAATTAGACCAGAGTTTTGAAAACTTGGGAACAATGCTCAGTGATGTTGAGATGTAATCAGCATTTGAAAATTCAGGGTGAAGGCAGGATTTGTGAGATTGTGCAGAAACTTCTTTGGCTCCTCTATCCTTAATCTGCCGATAACTATAAGAAATCTTCATGTGCGCACCATCATGCCCATCATTGACCTTGGTTGTGGAACAATGGAGGTTTCCTTCTTTTTGCCTATTCCTGTGCAATCGTTTTGAAAGTTGTATATAGCACAAAAAAGTTAGTTGTTCAAAAGGGTGGTTTAAGTTGTGACGTGTAAGAGTGCTGGTTAACGGGAATTAGAAAGTGCGGACAAGTTTGAAGGGGCTTGATTTTCAGTTTAGTTTGAATTTCCCGATGTAGCATTAGAAGTGAGCTATCCTTTTTGATACAGTGATCGAGGACAGTGAACTGTTTACTGTTTCCTTGTGGTGACTAATTTTTCAGATTGCGCTATCTTCATTTAAATCTCCAATTAATCTCCAGTTAAATATTGAGAAGATCAAAGCCATTATCTTTGTCCCCCATTACAAACTGCTTCCTCACTACCGACTCCATTCCTCTTTGTGGCAACTGTGTGAGACTGAAACTTGATGTAATGAGAATGGATCTTTTATTTAATTCGTTCATGGGATGTGGGCGTCACTGGCTAGACTAGCATTTACTGCTCATTCCGGAATCCCTTTGAGAAGGTGGTGGTGAGCTGCCTTCTTGAACCGCTGTGGCCCATGTGGTGTAGGTACACCCATAGTGCTGTTAGGGAGGGAGTTCCTGGATTTTGACCCAACTACAATAAAGGAATGGTGATATATTTCCAAGTCAGGATGGTGTGTGGCTTAGAAGGAACTTCCAGGTGGTGGTTTTCCTGTGCATCTGCTGCCCTTGTCCTTCTAGATGATAGCAGTCATGAGGCTGTCTAAGGAGCCTTGGTGAGTTCCTGCAGTACATCTTGTAGGTAGTACACCCTGCTGCCACTGTGCGTTGATGGTGGAGGGAGTGAATGTTTGTAGATGGGGGCCATTCAAGTGGGCTGTTTTGCCCTGGATGGTGTCAAACTGCTTGAGTGTTGTTGGAGCTGCACTCACCCAAGCAAGTGAAGAATAATTGATCACACTCCTGACTTGTGCCCTGTAGATGGTGGACAGGCTTTGGAGAGTTAGGAGGTGAGTTACTTGCCACAGGATTCCTAGCCTCTGACCTGCTGTCGTAGCCACAGTATTTATATGGCTAGTCCAGTTCAGTTTCTGGTCAATTGTAACCCCCAGGATGTTGATAGTGCCACTTGTCAGCCCAAGCCTGGATATTGTCCAGGTCTTGCTGCATTTTAAGTACTAGGAAAACTAATGGGTCTAAAGACCGATAAGTCCCCTGGACCTGATGGATTGCATCCTAGGATATTAAAGGAAGTAGCTACAGAGATAGTGGATGCACTGGTAACCTTCCAAGAATCCTTAGATTCTGGGTAAATCCCAGAGGATTGGAGAACAGTCAATATAACACCCTTATTCAAAAAGGGAGGGAGACAAAAAACAAGTAACTATAGGCCAGTTAGCTTAACATCTGTCATTGGGAAAATGTTAGAGTCTATTATAAAGGATGTAATAGCGGAGCATTTAGAATTACATAATCTAATCAAGCAGAGTCAGCATGGCTTCATGAAGGGGAAATCATGTCTAACAAATTTATTAGAATTCTTTGAGGAGGTAACAAGCAGGATAGATAAAGGGGAATTAGTAATATATTTGGATTTCCAAAAGGCATTCGATAAGGCACCGCACATAAGGCTATAAGATAAGAGCCCATGGTGTTGGGGGTAGTATATTAGCATGGATAGAGGATTAGCTAACGAATAGAATGCAGAGAGTTGGGATAAGGGGGCATTTTCAGGGTGGCAACCTGTACTGGTGGAGTGCCACAGGGATCAGTGCTGGAGCCTCAATTATTTACAATATATATTAATGACTTCGATGAGGGAAGTGAATGTACTATCGCCAACTTTGTGGATGACACAAAAATAGGTGGGAAGGCAATTGGTGAGGATGACACAAGGAGTTTGTAGAGGTATATAGACAGGTTAAGTGAGTGGGCAAAAACTTGGCAGATGGAATATAATGTGGGAAAATGAGAGGTTATGCACTTTAACAGAAAGAATAGAGGAGCTGAATATTATTTAAATGGTGAAAGGCTGCAGAAAGCTACAGCACAGAGGGATTTGGGAGTCCTTGTGCATGAATCCCAAAAAGTTAACATACAAGTTCAACAGGCAATAGGGAAGGCAAATGGAATGTTGGCCTTTATTTCAAAGAGAACAGAGTACAGAAATGGAGAAGTCTTGCTAAAACTATACAAGGCGCTAGTTAGACCACACCTAAAATACTGTGAACAATTTTGGCCCCCTTATCTAAGAAAAGATATACTGGCATTGGAGGCAGTCCAGAGAAGGTTCACTAGGTTGATCCTGGGTATGGAGGGATTTTCTTCTGAGGAGAGATTGAGTAGGTTAGGCCTGTACTCATTGGAATTTAGAAGAATGAGAGGCGACCTTATTGAAACATATGAGATTCTTAGTGGGCTTGACAGGGCAGATGTTGAGAGGTTGTTTCCCCTTGTGGGAGAGTCCAGGACCAGAGGGCATAATCTCAGAGTAAGGGGGCACCTGTTTAAAACAGAGATGAGGAGGAATTTCTTCTGTCAGGGTGGTGAATCTGTGGAATTCTTTACCACAGAGAGCTATAGAGGCTGGGCTGTTAATTACATTCAAGGCTGAGACAGATTTTCAATCAGTAAGGGAGTCAAGGGCTATGGGGACAAGGCAGGAAAATGGAGTTGAGGATTATCAGATTAGCCATGATCTCATTGAATAGCGGAGCAGACTCGATGGGCCAAATGGGCTACTTCTGCTCCTATGTCTTATAGTCTTATTTGGACATGTACTGCTTCAGTATTTGAGGAGCCACGAATGGTACTCAACATTGTGCAATCATCAGTGAACATCCCTACTTCTAACCCTATGATGGAAGGAAAGTCATTGATGAAGCAGCTAGAGATGGTTGTGCCATGGACACTACCCTTAAGAACTCCTGCAGTGAAGACCTGGAGCTGAGATGACTGACCTCCAACAGCCACAACGATCTTTGTGCTTGGAATGATTCCAACCAGTGGAGAGATTTCCCCTTGATTCCCATTGACTCCAGTTTTGCTAGGGCTCCTCGATGCCACACCCGGTCAAATGAAGCCTTGATGTCACGGGCAGCCACCCTCATCTCACCTGTGGAGTTCAGCTCTTTTGACAGTGTTTGAACCAAGGCTGTAATGAGGTCAGAAGCTGAGTGGCCCGGGTGGAACCCAAACTGAGCGTCAGTGAGCAGGTTATTGCTAAAAATTCTTTCGAGTTATCAACAGTCGCAGATTGCAACTCTTTCGAATACAATCACAGTTCTTGGTTTCCAGGAGTGGGACATGAACCCACAACCCTCTGATTCAAAGGCGAGGGTGCTATGAACTGAGCCACAGCTAAACAAGCGCTGCTTGACAGCACTGTTGATGACACTGATGATTGAGAGTAGACTGGGGTGGTAATTGGCTGGGTTGCGTTTGTCCTGCTTTTTGTGTACAGGACATACCTGGGCAATTTTCAACATAGCCAGTAGATGCCAGTGTTGTAGCTGTACTGGAACAGCTTGGCTAAGGGTGCAGCAAGTTCTGCAGCACAAGTCTTCAGTACTATTGCCGGAATATTGTCAGGGCCCATTGCCTTCGGAATAAACAGTGCCTTCAGCCATTTCTTGATATCACGTGGAGTGAATTGGATTGACTGAAGACTGGCATCTGTGATGCTGGGGACCTCCAGAGGAGGACGAGATGGATCATTGGCGCTTCTGGCTGAAGATTGTTGCAAATGCTTCAGTTTATCTGTTGTTCTGATGTGCTGGGCTCCCTCATTATTCAGAGGATGGGGATATTTGTGGAGCCTCCTCCTCCAGTGAATTGTTTAAGTGTCCTCCACCATTCACACCTGAATGTGACACGACTGCAGATCTCAGATCTGATCCGATGGTTGTGGAACCGCTTAGCTCTGTCTGTCACTTGCTGGTTGTGCTTTTTAAAAAATTTTATTCATTCACGAGATGTGGGCTTTGCTGGCTGGGCCAACCTTTTATTGCCCATCCCTAGTTACTTTGAGAAGGGTGGTGGTGAGCAGCCTTCTTGAACCGCCGCAGTCCATGTGGTGTAGGTACACCCACAGCGCTGTTAGGAAGGGAATTCCAGGATTTTGACCCAGCGACAGTGAAGGAACGGCGATATATTTCCAAGTCAGGACGGTAAGTGGTTTGGAGGGGAACCTCCAGGTGGTGGGGTTCCCATCTATCTGCTGCCCTTGTCCTTCTAGATGGTAGTGTTCTTGGGTTTGGAAGGTGCTGTCTAAGGAGGCTTGGTGAATTCCTGCAGTGCATCTTGTAGATGGTACACACTGCTGCTACTGTGCATCGGTGATGGAGGGAGTGAATGTTTATGGATGTGGTGCCAATCAAGCAGGGCTGCTTTGTCCTGGAGGGTGTCAAGCTTCTTGAGTGTTGTTGGAGCTGCACTCATCCAGACAAGTGGAGGGTATTCCATCACACTCCTGACTTGTGCCTTGTAGATGATGAACAGGCTTTGGGGAGTCAGGAGGTGAGTTACTCGTTGCATGGTTCCTAGCCTCTGACCCGCTCTTGTAGGCACAGTATTTATATGGCTAGTCCAGCTCAGTTTCTGGTCAATGGTAACCCCCAGGATGTTGATAGTGGGGGAATCAGTGATGGTAATGCCATTGAACATCAAGGGGCGATGGTTGGATTATCTCTTGTTGGAGATGGTCATTGCCTGGCACTTGTGTGGTGTGAATGTTACTTGTCACTTGTCAGCCCAAACCTGGATATTGTCCAGGTCTTGCTGCATTTGGACATGGACTGCTTCAGTATCTGAGGAGTCGCGAATGGTGCTGAACATTGTGCAATCATCAGCGAACATCCCCACTTCTGACCTTACGATGGAAGGAGGGTCATTGATGAAGCAGCTGATGGCGGTTGAGCCAAGGACACTACCCTGAGAAACTCCTGCAGTGATTACTAACCCCCAACAACCACCACCATTTTCCTTTGTGTTAGGTCTGGCTGCAACCAATGGAGCCTGATTCCCATTGACTCCAGTTTTGCTAGGGCTCCTTGATGCCACATTGGGTCAAATACTTCCTTGATGTCAAGGGCAGTCACTCTTACCTCACCTCGGGAATTCAGCTCTTTTGTCCATGTTTGAACCAAGGCTGTAATGAGGTCAGGAGCTGAGTGGCCCTGGCGGAACCCAAACTGGGCATCAATGAACAGGTTATTGCTAAGCAAGTGCCACCTGATAGCACTGTTGATGACCCCTTCCATACTTTACTGATGATCGAGAGTAGACTGATGGGGCGGTAATTGATCAGGTTGGATTTGTTCTGCTTTTTGTATACGGGACATACCTGGGCATCCTATTTAGCATGGTGGTAGTGCCACACAATATGATGGAGGGTATCCTCAACGTGAAGGTGGGACTTCATCTCCACAGCAACTGTGCGGTGGTCACCCCGACCGACACTGTTATGGACAGATACATCTGCGGCAGGCAGGTTGGTGAGGCTAAGGTCAAGTATGACATTGGTTCCCTCACCACCTGCTGCAGACGCAGTCTAGCAGCTATGTCCTTTAGGACTCGACCAGCTTGGTCAGTAGTGGTGCTACTGAGCCACTCTTGGTAACGGACATTGAAGTCCCCCTCCCAAAGTATGTCCTGTGCAGTCCCTCAATCTTCCAAGTGATGTTCAACATGGAGGAGCACTGATTCATCAGCTGAGGGAGGGCGGTACGTGGTTATCAGCAGGAGGTTTCCTTGCTGATTACCTGTTTGACCTGATGCCATGAGACTTCATGAGGTCCATAGTCTATGTTGAGGACTCTCAAGGCTACTCCTTCCCTCTGCGACACTTGAGTTGGTGAGGATGAGGTCAAGTATGTTTTTCTCTCTTGTTGGTTCTCTCACCATCTGCCGCAGACCCAGTCTAGCAGCTATGTCATTTAGGACTCAGCCAGCTCGGTCAGTAGTGCTGCTACCGAGCCACTTTTGGTGATGGACATTGAAGTCCTCACTCAGAGTACATTCTGCACCCTTGCCACCCTCAGTGCTTCCTCCAAGTGGTGTTCAACATAGACGAGCACTGATCCATCAGCTGAGGGAGGGTGGTACGTGGTAATCAGCAGGAGGTTTCTTTGCCCATGTTTGACCTGATGCCATGAGGCTTCATGGGGTCTGGAGTCAGTGTGAGGACTCCCAGGGCAACTCCCTTCCAACCGTATACCCCTGTGCCGCCACCTCTGCTGGGTCTGTCCTGCCCGTGGGACAGATGGTGACGGTGGTGTCTGGGACATTATCTGTAAGGTACGATTCCATGAGGATGACTATGTCAGGCTGTTGCTTGACTAGTCTGTGAGACAGCTCTCCCAGTTTTGGCACTAGTCCCCAGATGTTAGTAAGGAGGACTTTGCAGGGTTTACAGGGCTGTGATTGCTCAGTGAAGGTACAACACAGGGACCACTGGTGTACCAGAGGGAGGCAATGGTAGTGGGATTGCTGCTGGACTCGTAATCCAGAGACCCAGGGTAATGCTCCAGGTGGCCAGGTTCGAATCCCACCACAGGATTGCTGTCATGGGTCTGGAGCCACGTGTAGGCCAGACCGGGTAAGGATGGCAGATTTCCTTCCCTAAAGGACATTAGTGAACCAGATGGGTTTTTACAACAATGGTTTCGTGGTCAGCATTAGACTTTAATTCCAGATTTTCATTGAATTCAAATTGCACCATCAGCCATGGTGGGATTCGAACCTGGTCACCCAGAGCATTACCCTGGGTCTCTGGATTACTAGTCCAGCAACAATACCACTATCATTGCCTCCCCCAGGCACACAAGCAGTTGTACCTTCAGCAGGCTGTGACCTGATTTTTAGGTATGCCTTGTGCTGCTCCTGGCATGCCCTCCTGCACTCTTCATTGAACCAGGGTTGATCCCCTGGCTTGACGGTAATGGTAGAGTGGGGGATATGCCGGGACATAAGGTTACAGATTGTGGTTGGGTACAAATCTGCTGCTGCTAAAGCATAGCCGTTTCCTCGGCTTTATTAATAGGGGATAGAGTACAAGAGGTAATGTTGAACTCATATAAGACACCAGTCGGACCTCAGCTGCAGTATTGTGTCCAGTTCTGAGCGCCACACTTCAGAAAGGACGTAAAGGCATTGGAGAGAGTGCAGAAAAGGTTTACGAGAGTGGTTCCAGGGATGAGGAACTTCACTCATGAAGATAGATTGGAGAAGTTGGGATTCTTTTCCTTGGATAAGAGAAGGCTGAGAGGAGATCTGACTGAAGTATTCAAAATAATGAGTGATCAAAATAATGAGGGATCTGGACAGAGTAGATGGGGAGAAAATGTTCCCACTCGTGAAAGGATCGAGAATGAGAGGACACAGATTTACAGTTATTTGTAAAAGAAGCAAAAGAGTTATGAAGAAAAAAATTTCATACAGCAAGTGGTTTGGTTCTGGAATGCACTCCCTGAGAGTGTGACCACAGCAGGTTCAATTGAAGCATTCCTGAGGGAATTAGCTGATTCTTTGAAAATAAGCAATGGGCAGGGTTACAGGGAGAAGGCAGGACAATGGCACTAGATAAAGAGCCAGTGCAGACATGATGGGCCAAATGGCAGCCGCTAGTGCTGTAACAATTCTGTCATTCTGTACTTTGAGATTTTCCTCACTTGCTGTTCATTATATATTTAAAAATGTAATGTAACTTTTATTTGAAAATCTTATTTGTTTATTTTTAGGGTTCCAAGATGTTGACTAGGAAGATAAAGCTCTGGGACATTAACGCTCATATCACATGTCGACTTTGCAATGGATATTTGATTGATGCCACCACAGTCACAGAGTGCCTACATACCTGTATGTATCAGAATAAAACTCTTCAAGGTTAACTAATTACTTAATGATGCTTATTTCAAAGGTGTGAATTTACTTATTTTTTAAATAAGACTGCTAGTTACAATCACTAATAAAATGTTCTCGTGACTCCTTATGAAAAGTTCAACTGTCACCTTTCTACAGCAGATGTTGGAGTAAATCACTGACACATTTCTAAGCAAACAGATAAGCTGAGAACTCAAAAGAAAAATTATTCTTATGAACAATGCAGTTTGGGAACTAACTGATTTTAAATGTTTGACAGCTGGTTTTCCGACACGGTGGTGACCTTTTCTTGCCTGTGGCCTGTTCTTGTGAACTGTTAAACTGTCTTTCTCTCGTTGGGTATAGATGTACCTGCTGTTTTGTCTAGAATGTTTGTTTATTTCTGGCTTATTTGGCTTTAAAAATTTCTTTGGTGCATTTCAGATGTTACATAATACAGATGTTAACAAGTTTAATATCAGTTCTAAATATAGCCAGTAGATGGAGCTGCCATACTCCATTACTTTGGGAGCTAGTGAAAATCACTTCTTAGGAATGTTTATTTTAGTTATCAGTCATGATGATCTGTCTCAATGTGGAACAAATGATGCTGTTTAACTTTCCACACTTTAGTTGTCTTTATTGTCTGATTAAAAATCTGTGATGACTTTGGCTAATGAGTAATATTTAATTTGGGCACTTGTTCTGTGTTGGTACAAGCTGCACACTTTGGGGAGAGACTGGGATGTAACAGAATTTTCTATGATATATGATATCGCTATTAGAGAACTGTATGACATTTCTCCTTCACTCTGGGAACTTAGGTTTTATTTTATCTTTGATCAAAGAAAATGAGTCATTGTTTCTGATTGTTAAGATTGCGACTTGAATGGGTTATCACAATCTTAATTTGCCCCCAAAGATATGGGATTTCTTAAAGTGTGACTTTGATTTGGAAATTCCAATTGTAACCAAGTTATGGCAGGACAGTTAGGATGGTACCTGGGATTCCTTTGGGATGAGAGTATTGGGTGATCTGAATGAGATATTTAAAGTAATGAATGGATGAAGAGAAATATATTCCAAGTACTGGGGAATGCAGCATGAGGGTATGTCATCTTGAACTTGATCTACATTGAATAAGTGTGCTTCAAAAAAAAAACTTTTTCCCACAAAAACTTCAGAGAAAGTGGAACAGACTCCCTCAGTGAGGCACTGAATCAGTTGGAGCTAATGTGTGTACCTTTGTACTAATTTGGAGATTATGGGGCCTTGCAAAAAGGCAGGGAACTGGGATTAAAGAGAAAAGGTGGAGTTTAATCTGTGACGCACTATTCCCGACGGGGGTGAAACTGCAGTGGGCAGCACTTCTGCTTTCATGTTGGGAACTGGCACCCACACGATTCATATGGAAATTTAAAGGGGTGGTGGCAACACATGAAACTCATGCAATTGGGTGACAGCTGTGGGTTTCTATTAGAGAACCTTGCCATCAATCTGGGCAGGGGCCTTAAAGTTCAGGAAGCTATGCATTCCACAAGATATCTGAATCATGGGAGCTCCCTGGGAGGTAAGCACAGGCCTGCAGGATTCTTCGTCTGTGGTTGCAGACCACTTGGACGTTTATAGAGTGGAATCTCTTGCAGTTTATATATGCTACTGGCTGTTCTGAGGGGGCTGTATTGACAGCATGAATGCAGTCAATTGCCCCTTGTGATCTCGCAAAAGGAGTGATGTCCATGAAGCCCTTTGTCCTGTTCACCTGACTGTCATCTGTGGTGAACCTGATGGACTCATTGGCTCCACAGAAGAGGCCAGTTGATACCTTGTTGATGCACCTGTTTGCTGCAGCTGTGAAGTGTAATACATGTCACCCGTGGAGCCCTGGAAGCCGCCTGTGGCAAAAAAATGGAGGGCCTCCATCAGTTTGAGGGGCACAGGTATGGGCTTGCTGCAAGTCCATGTGGCTGGGGTCTTTCTGCAGGACCTCTGACAAATTTCAGTGACTGCTTCTTGGGGCAGGCTCGGGCATCTCTGCCATTGTCTCTTGTGCATCTGGAGGTAGTTTGTTCACATTCTGAAGATGTGGCTGACATGCCATTGAGCTTCTTCTCTGATGCCTTCCCAGGATGGCTGCCCCTGATCCGTCCCTGATACTGCCCACTGCTGGACTTGCAGCCTCAGTTGTTGAGTGGCCCTCCTTTGTTACATCCTGTACTGCTCCCGAGGTTGTAGGAATATTGGGTGTATGAGGCACATAGGTATTCCACCAAGTAAACTGTGTGAAACAGACAGACAGTGATATGAGAACCTGTATGTCTACAGGTTTCATCTATACAGGTGCTAAGCGGTGAGATTTTCTACTCCTCCCATTGTTCACACCCAAAACTCCACCCCTGCCCACACTGGGCTCCTTCTCACTTCAGTTGTACTCCTGGCAGCTACAAGTAAGTTTTTGAACATGTAATAGTGTGTGAGTGACCCTCGAATTACAACCTATGACCGTCCACCCTCCCCCCCCGTCACCTTCCACTTCGTCCCCATCACCCTCAACCCTCCCAACATCACTGTGCACCATCTCTCTGTGGCCCATGGCCCTCCCCATATCACCCTGGACCCTGCCATCGTGGAAGTGAACATGCCATCTGAGCCTTCCCCCACCCTCATCAAGGTTCGTCCTCTGAGCCTAGGCCCTCCTCCATCAATCATAAGGTCTCTGTTAGATCCTGTGACTCACCCTATGAGACCGTTAAATATCCTTAACTCAGACTGGACCTCCCAACCCCAACCCCAACCCAAATCAGACTCTCTCCTGTTACGACCAGGATGGGAGGAGTGTGCATATGTTCCAGCCCCACTACTCTGTAAGCCTTACCATTAAGTTATTAGTTTAATTTTCTCACCAAAATAGCCAGCCGTCTATTTCCCCCACTGGTGCCCAGAATAAAAGTGTCTTCAACCAGGCTTTTTTCAATAAACTCAGAACGATTGTTTATTTTAAAACAAAACTTCTTTCTAACAACTTGCAAGTACTGGTTAACGCACAGTTGTAATCGGGAAGTGTAACTATCTATCTCTTCCTAAAGAATTCCCCCAGCACACACACACACACACACACACACACACACACACAGACACACACACACAGACACACACACACACACAGACACACACACACAGACACACACACACAGACACACACACACAGACACACACACACACAGACACAGACACACACACACAGACACACACACACAGACACACACACACACACACAGACAGACGCACACAGACACACACACAGACACACACACACACACACACACACACAGACACATACACATTTTCTCTGCAGAGATGGGCTTTAGAGGATGGGGCATTATAAAAAAAGGATAAAGTCCGCAGGGTCTAGACGCTGTTGACCTGGAGTTCCCGTGTGTGAAGATGGGCCACTGGTCCCCGTGGACGTCTGGAAGTTCTCACCAACAGGTCCAAATACAGACTGGTTAAACTCAGATACAGGTTGTCTGGCTACAGGCTGATAGCCACACACGGTTTTAGGCAAGTTAGAGAGAGAGAGCCAGTTAGAGCAGCTTTCCTTCCTCAGCTTGTTCCCTAACCAGACTGCCTACAGAACCAGCAGCTTCACCACTTCAGCTTTTTTCTCTCACATGTGATTTCCAGCAAGTTACCATTTGCCTTTTCGGTTTTTTCCCTATCAGTTAAAGTGATTGCAGTTCAAACAAACAACCAGATCTTCCTAAAGTACCATAACGGTCGGGTGATTTCTTGGAAGAGGTCTGCTCATTGACAGTTCCAAGGTGAACTTATAACCTTTTTAAAAAAAATCTCAGGTCAGCATCCAAATAATGCCACATCCTTCCATTTTGTAGAAGAAAAATTCAGTCTTGAGAGATATGATTCTAACATCCCTGTGACTTTTCCCTCTGTCAGTCATCACTCAACTGTGGACTGTACTGACCCCACCCAGTCGTCAATGGCCCCATCCGAACCCACCCCTCTCACCCCCAACTCGTCCTTGCCAGTCTCCATCCTTAATTCAAGCTGCCATTCTCCTGCTCCTCTCCTTTCTTCTGCAGAGTTAAGCAAAGACAACCACTCACCTCAGACACAACTGCATAAAGCCAATGGTGTATGCCATCTTTAAACGAATGTGAACCAGGTACAACAAGATTCCTGTGTGCAGCTGACTTAATTTCAAAACGTTTTAATATTTTTTCATGAGATCTGGGTATCACTGACAAGGCCAGCATTTGTTGCCGATCCCTATTGCCCTTGAACTGAGTGGCTTGCTAGGCCATTTCATAGTCAACCACATTGCTGTGGATCTGGAGTCACATGTAGGCCAAACCAGGTAAGGATGGCAGATTTTCTTCCCTAAAGGGCATAATGAACCAGATGTGTTTTTACAACAATCGATTATAGTTTCATGGTGACCATTACTGAGATTAGCTTTTAATTCCAGATTTATTCATATTTAATTAAAATTCCACCACCAGCTGCTGTGATGGGATTTGAACCCATGTCCCAAGAGCATTAGCCTGGGCCCCTGGATTACTTGTCCAGTGACATTACCGCGATGCCCCTGTATCCACCAATAATGAATATTCATGGCATACAAACAAGTAGGGGCCCACCATGGGACGTCGTGAGGCCTGACCCACCACTGCTATGCTGCTGCCTCAATTTGAATTAGCCTGAATCTGCTGTCACGCTTTCAAAATTTCGGTTCCTGTATAATTAACTCACCCCGCCGCCAGATTTCCTGCTCCAGAGTTGTCATTCCATTCAGCGCATAGGGTTGCCTAACAAGAATGGCATGAGATTTGATGGGCCACATTTCATACCTGTTAACATGCATTGGCTATACAAGTATGTTTTTGCTATTGAGGTTCCAGTGCTCAGAAGACAGCAATATAGAGACAGCAGTAATGTTAAGTACTGGAGTTCAACCCTTCTTCCTGTGTAAATTTCCCCCCAACAATGAAGACCAAAGCCCTTTATGGAGTGATGTTAGAAAGACAATTGGAATTAACTGCACTTAAACCAAATGTGGTGATTACTCAGAATGGACAGTCAGGGGAGATAAAGGGACTAATTGTATCATAAAATTCAACTGAGAATTTGATCAACACTGGAAGAAAACGTGATTATAAAGGTATGTGATGGGATTTGGTATTTCCTAGACACAGACTGATTGGTTGTCTTTTCCAAACTGTATAATTCTATGAAAATAACTGCAGAAACTGACATGGCAGAATAACTTCTATTGCCAGATCAGTCTGCTCCTTTCTCTGCTGCATTTCTTTCCCAATGGTATATGGTTACCTTGGATTTGTACAATAAAGTCAGCAGCACCTAGAAGAGCGGGCAATAAAAGGATCTGGAGGCAGTCAACAGCACCTTGAAGATCGGGTGAAAAGAGGGCCTAGAGTTAGTAACCACCACCTAGAAGAGCTTCCCAATCTAGTCCAGTCTGTGGCTGCAGAGCAAAGCAGCCACGTTCTGAGGGAAATCAAAGTGTGACATCACAGGAAAACAGATTGGTTGGTGACTATTTTGCTAGTTTGTCTTCAAAACTCGTGTAATTAGTGATTGTAAAGTTTTATTAGATGTAGTAAGGATTGCTAACAGTAGTAAAAGTTATTGGGAGTAGCAGTGTTTATTAATTAGAAATCAAGAATAGGTTAACACGTAACAAAGGTGTCATGGCAGGTGATGTGTTGTGACTGCAGAATGTAGGAATTCCCGGACACCAGGGTGATCCAGCACAAACACGTCTGCAATCGGTGTTTGTGGCTGGAGGAGCTTTGTCTCAGAGTCATTGAGCTGGACACTGGGCTGCAGACACTGTGATGCATCAGGGAGGAGGAAAATTACCTGAACACTTACCAGGAGGCAGTCACAACCCTAAGGAGAGGGCCTTTTGATTTGGTCAATGGTCAGGGACAGGAGGATGTGACTGCGAGTCAGGCAGGTAAAGGGAAACAGCATGTAGTGATGGAGGATCTTCAGCCTCTGACTTTGTCCAACAGGTATGAAGTGCTTGCTACCTGTGTGGATGAGGAGAAGGACTGCAAGGTGGATGTGCTGACTGACCATCACTGGCATCATGGTGATGGATTCCATTAAGTGCAGGGAACGAAGAGGAATGTGGCAATGTCAGGAGACAGCATAGTAAGAGGGATAGATGCTGATCTCTGCAGCCATGACCTGGAACTCCAAAAGTTGTGTTGCCTGTTCAGTGCCAGGTTAAGGACATCTGCTCTGGGCTGGAGAGGAACTTGGAGTGGAAGGGGGAAGATCCAGTTGCTGTGGTCCATATGGGAGCCTACAACATAGGTAGAATCAGGAAAGATGTTCTGCTAAGAGAATTTGAGGAGCTAGGGACCACATTAAAACACAGAACATCAAAGTTAATCATCTCTGGATTGTTAACCTGAGCCACGGGCCAATTGGCATTGGGTCAGTTAGAGAATTAAACCCATGGCTAAAAGAGTGGTGTGGGAAGAGGAGGCTTCGATTCATGGGGCACTGGCATCAGTACTCTGGGAAGAGTGACCTGTTCTGTAGGGATGGGCTCCACTTGAACCAGGATGGGACCAATGTCCTGGCCAACTGTATAACTAGGGCTGTGGACAGGGCTTTAAACTAAGAGGGGGTGGTGGGGGTGAGGGTTTGGGTGAAGGGAGATTTAGAAATCCAAAGAGAAAGCTCAAGGTATCAGAACAGTATAGTGATGAGGGTAAAGACAAGTAGAGTGGGACAGGAAGGGATAGAGAGTTTGACAAAATGAGTACATCAGCGAATAAGGACATTGCAGGGAATAGAAGTAAAATATTGAAATTAAAGGCTCTTTATTTGAATGCGTGAAACATCTGCAATAATCTAGATGAACTAGTGGTACATATAGAGATAAATGATTTAGATTTAATCACCATTACAGAAACATAGTTACAAGGTAATCAAGGGCGGGAAATAAATATTCTAGCGTACGTAGTATTTAGGAAAGACGGGCAGAATGGCAAAGGAGGAGGGGTAGCCCTGATAGTAAAGGATGACATTAGTGAGAAAGGACTTGGCCTCAGAAGATCATGAAGTAGAATCAGTATGGGTGGAAATTAGGAATAGCAAGAATCAGAAAACACTGGTGGGAGTAGGTCTCTTAACAGTAGTTATACCATTGGGCAGAGCATTAAACAAGACATTATTGGAGCATGTAACAAAGGCGATGTAATAATTGTGGGGGACTTTAATCGTCGTATAGACTGGGGCAATCAAATTATCAAGGATGGTCTAGATTCTAGAAGATGAGCTTACAGAATGTTTTTGTGGCAGTTTTTTGGAGCAATACATTGTGGCACCCAACTGGGGATAAAGAAATATTTCTTAGATCCAGTGTTGTGTAATGAAGCAGAGTTAATTAGTAATATCATGGTAAAAGATCCTCTGGGAAATAGTGATCATAATACCATTGAATTTCATGTTAAGTTTGAAAGTGACATATTCCAATGACAAACAAAAATCTTAAACTTAAAGCCAATTATGTAAGTGTAAGGGGGAAACTGGCCACAGTTAATTGGGTAAATAGGCTAAAAGAAATGAAGGTAAATGAACAGATAACAATTAAAGAAGCAATTCAAAATCATTAACAAAAATACATTCCATTGAAAAACAAAAACTCTGGTTCATTCAGGAAGTTATGGATAGTATTAGATTAAAGGAAGAGGCTGACAATGTTGCAACGTACAGTAGCAAGTCTGAGGACTGGGAGTGTTTTAGAAACCAGCAGAGGGCCACCAAAAAGTTTATAAAAAGGGAAAAAATAGATTATGACTAGATTAACCAGGAATATAAAAGACAGATTGTAAGAGCTTTTATAAATTGTGATATAGCAGGTGGTATTTGTTCAGCTGACCAAATCCCAAAGGAAAACTTAGTCAGGCTGTCACAACACATTTGAAATTTGTATTTATTACAAGAAGGTTTGTGCACTGAAGTCAGAAGTAAAGATTCCACTACCACTTTTGGAGATTTTAAACATTAAATTGGAACATTTATGAACTAATGAAAAAAAACTTAAATATACAAGATTGCAATTACACAGCTAAAATTAGTCTTATAACATTTTCCAAAAGATTTCTACATAGCTAGACTCATAAATAAACACCTTTTCAGGCAACTGACCCTACAGTTTCTTAGTCTATGAAACATACAGTAATATTATTGAAAGGCACCCACTGTTGCTATAAGGGAGGTATTTCACAAGCTTCTCTCCCTCTCACACCACCATGGAAATCTAAGGCTTGTAACAAAGCCTTGCTTTCTGGAATAAACAAGTACTTCTCTGGGATGGCTGGAGGCTACTTGTCCACAGGCCTGCCTTCGCACAGCCCAGCCTTCAAGATCTCACATGGCCACTCCCGACATGGCTTCCAATCTTTCCTTAAATATATTTTCTCCCTTTTATCTTTACCCATTGTTCTTAACTGTCTTTTGATAGTTACCTTTCCCAGAATCTAAAAATCTTTCTTCTTGTTATTATGGCCACCACTTTCAGAAAAAATAAACTTAATAACTTTGCTTTATGTATCTATGATCTTTGCCAGTTGTAAAGCTTCTTGTTATGTCTCTTTGAAATTCAACAGCTAAAAATTCAACCTCTTGTCTATCTCCTAATGCAAATTCCTATTTGGGCTGTATCTACTGGGATCTCATCATAGCTCATCCATTTCCACTTCAAAATGCCTGCTTTTATACCTAATATCTTTGATGACTTAAACCTTGCAATCTGACTTTCAGGTTTAATTAAATTAGTCAGACACACACACACACACACACACACACACAGCCCCCACAAGCCTGCTTTACAGTATCCCACAATAATATTGGGAAAAATCATATTTTCTTTACAAAGTATGTAAAGAGGAAGAGAGTAGCTAAAGGAAGTGTTGGACCCCTGGAAGCAGAAACTGGAGAAACTATCATGGGGAATGAGGAAATGGCAGAGGCATTGAACAATTATTTTGTGTCCATCTTCAAGTAGATACAAGTTTCATACTAGAAATAGATGGTAATCTAGGGGCTAAAAATGAGTGAGAAAATTAGTATCAGCAGAGAAAAAATATTGGTGAAACTTGGAGTAAAATCTGATAAATCTCCAGGACCTAATGGCCTATACTCTAGGGTTCTAAAAGAGATAGCTGCAGAGACAGTGGATGTGCTGGCAATGATTTTCCGGAATTCCTTAGATTTGGGAACGGTCCCATCAGATTAGAAGTTGGTAAATGTTACACCACTTTTCAAGAAAGGAGGAAGAGAGAAAACGATATAGACTATAGGCCAGTTAGCCTAATATCAGTTGTTGGGAAAATGCTGGAATCTATTATTAAGCAAGTCTTAACAATGCACTTAGAAAAGCATAGCATAATTAGAACAAGCCTAGTATGGTTTTACTAAGGGGAAATCCGGTTTTACAAATTTATTAGAGTTCTTTGAGGATGTAACTAGTAATTTGGATAAAGGGGATTCAGTGGATGTAGTATACCTGTATTTCTAAAAGGCATTTGATAAGGTGCCACAAAAAAGGTTAATCGGCAAAATAAAGGCTTGTGGAGCTGGGGATATTATTTCAGCATGGGTAGAGGACTAGTTAACGCATAGAAAGCAGAGTGGGCATAAACAAGGTCTTTTCAAGTTGGCAGGTAGTAAATAGTGAAGTGCCGCAAAGATCAGAGCTGGAGTCTCCACTATTTATAATCTATATTCATGACTTAGATGAAGAGACAGAGAGTAATGTATATTAGCTTGTTGATGTTACAAAACTAGGTAGAAAGGTAATCTGTGGGGAGAACACTGGCTGCAAAGAGATATAGCGAGGCTAAATGAGTGGGTAACAAGATGGCAGATAGGGTATAATGTAGAAAAATGTTAAGTTATTCACTTTGGTCATAAGAATAAAATAGCAGAATATTTTCTAAAAGGAATGAAACTTGTAAGAGTTGGTGTTCAAAGAGACTTGGGTGTGCTTATGCAAGGAATGCGGAAAGATAGCATGCAGGTGCAGCAAGCACTTAGGAAGGCAAATGGCATGTTGGCCTTTATTGCAAGGGATTGGAGTACAAGAATAAAGAAGTCTTGCTACAGTTGTACAGGGTTTTGGTGGGACCACATCTGGAATACTGTGTGCAGTTTTGGTCTCCACATTTAAGAAAGGATATACTTGCATTGGAGGTGGTACAGTGAAGGTTTACTAGATTTGTCCCTGGGATGAGGATGTTGTCCTGTAATGAGAGGCTGAGTAAATTGGACTTTTATTCTTTCAGGTTTAGAAGAATGGGAAGTCTATCCAACCTCTCTTCATAACTTAAATGTTTCAACCCAGGCAACATTCTGGTGAATCTCCTCTGCACCCCGTCCAGTGCAATCACATCCTTCCTATAATGTGGCGAACAGAGCTGCACACAGTACTCCAGCTGTGCCCTCGCCAAGGTTCTATACAACTTTCCTTTTCCTTTTCTTTCTCTGCCTTTTTTCTGCCACCTCTAGTTCCAATTTTTTAATTTGCAACTGAATTTGAGCCCACTCCAATGAACCACCCCCTGGAAAACTCGCTTTCTCGGGCATTCCTTCCAATTTCAAATACTGGGTCACCTCTTCGATTATCTCTTCCTTCCCAGCTTTGCCAGGCAATCCAAATCTTAATTTACTTGCCAATTCGATTAACCTGGCTTTTGGGATTCCTTGTAAAATTGTCAGGAACATCTCTTCCACTTGCAGGAAAATTTTGGCAGTTTCCAGTGCCATCTTATTTTTGACAGTACAAACCTGGTGTTTCCTTTTAGCTTTTATTACTTACTAAATCTACACCCAAATCGTCATTGTGTTTTGTTCCAAAATATCCCGGACCTCAGCCCCCAAACTCTGTCGTGACTCACTGCGGACAGTGCGTTGTAATATCAAGTCCCACTGCTCCCTGAGCCGCGACAAATGTGAAAAGTTTGACCAAACCACCAGATTGCCCAATTCTACCTAACTGTTTAATTTAGGTTAACAGAATACAGGCACCAGGTTTATAAACTTAATAAGTTAATAACTGTTTATTGAACAAACTATCATTAACCAATGGCAAAAGAAAGAAATATGAATTGTTAATTTCTAACTCTATGACTTAAACTCTACCCCCTTCTTAAACCCCTTTACACAAACACATGGATTTTAAGGGTGGGATAAAACAGTTCAATGGCACCAATTCCAGAGTGCAGGATTCGATGGGTTGATTTTGATTGATGTCTTCCAAATTCCTTTCAGTTCTTCATTGATGACACGAGTCTTCCAGCACGAGTCTGTAGTTCACTGGTTGAGTACTTGCCTTTCAATGTCTCTTACAGTGATTTTTTTCCCCTTTGCCTCTTGACAGGGGTTTCAGAGAGGGAGCAGGTTATAGAGATATGAGGAGAAAAAGCCACCTAGCTATTATTGTGCAGTTACTGGAATCTTCCACACACAGGAGAAAGAGGTTTTAGGTCTTGTTCCTTTCAGGTTAGGAGCTACTCTGCACTGCTCTCTCACAAAACCTGGTCACCTAGTCAGGAGCCAATTAAAACGCTGTTGCCAGGCAGCTCCCTTGGTCTAGGACTCCTTTCTGGCACCATCCTGTCTTTCATGGCACACTCTGTTCCAGGACTGCAACATTGTGTATATCTCCTGTCCTGTTCCAGTGGACGTCTTTCAAACCGCAGCCATTGTAATTTTAATCCACAGTCCAACAGAAATAAAAAGATATGTCCTTTACACAAGAGACACGTCAGTTGAAATATCTCTCCAACTAAGATGTAAAATGATCTTTTTGGTTATAATACTTCACCATGACCCAGTTGTAACTTTATTGTCAAGAATGTTATGATCCCTGTGGAGCTAACAGGCCAAAAGAACCAAATTTACGAAACAATTTTAAAAAAAGGATAAGATTTCACCTTTTTGTAACTCCTACTTTAACAATCGAACCAGAATTAACATAAATTAAACACGAACTAACAGACGAATCACAGTCAGTATAAATTATAAATCTCGCGTTACTTAGCGGATACAAAGATAGATTGCCTGGAAATATTATTTATGGCACCACTTTCAGCAACAAAATTCTTCAAGACTAATCTTTCTCGGGTAGAATTCCTGCTCCTTTCCTTTGAGGATTTAGCCACTGATCGTGATCAGACAGCAGCTCCCACACAACCCAGGTTCCATGGGTACAATCTTCAACAAAATGGTGCACTTCTCCAGAACCTCCTGGGCTCTGCTCCTGTTGGTCTTGTTTGCATGGATCCACCAAGATCACTTTTCATCTGAATTGTCAGTAACGACCATGTGCACTGTGTGACTGATTCAATCAATTTAAAGCAACAGAAGCAAGGGCAGCAACCTTATATTTGCTTATCGTCAGATCCCAAATCCGATCTTCTGGTTCTGCTTTTCCAACTTTGCCACCACCACTTCTGCACAAACCTGGTCACGGGCCCATTTTCCATTCCACCTCTGGGTCATGGGATCGTGCATTTTCACACTCTTGATCCCCCCACATAGGCGCATGAGCACCAGGCCCGTGAATTTTCCAAACACTGCCCTTCCAAACCAGCCTTCCAGGAGGAGCCCAAGAAACCCATTCCTCAAAAGAGTGCATGCTCGAAACTTCCCCAAATACTCTCTGCAACTGCAGCTCTACGAACCAAGCAGGCAAAGACAAACCTCATTGCTGGAATCACAGTGTAAGTTCCCAAAATATTCCAGGAAGCATTCTATCTCCTGGGCTAGAGGCATAGAGTGGAAAAGCAGGGGAGTTATGGTGAGCCTTTATAAATTTCTAGTTTGGCCTCAACTGGAGTATTGTGCCCAGATCTTGGCATTACACTTTAGGCTTGAGTTGGTGCAGAAAATATTTACGAGAATGGGATTAGGGATAGATCGGTGAAGCTGCGAGTGTTCTCTTTGGCGAAGAGAAGGTTGAGAAGAGATTTGATAGAGGAGTTCAAAATCATGGGGGCCTGGACAAAGTAGAAGGGAGAAGCTATTTCCTGTTCAGGGTTTGTTGGACATTGTTTGTTTAAGGACTAGGATCAAATATACAGAAAGAGAGTTGGGACACTGGAGTTGTATTTAAGAGGCAGAGATCTGTAAGGCTGCATTCTGTGAATAAACCTACTATCAAGGAAAAGAACTGTTTTGTTTTGTACTTCCATTTGGCTTGGATCCATTGAACATGGTAGCAGAGAATGGTTGCCTGTAGCTGAAAATTGGAAACCATGATTTTTTTGACACAAGACTATAATTGTAATTGTTTTGATAAGAATGGCTGAAACCAATTAAGCAACTAACAGGAGGAAGAGGCTCCACAAATATCCCCATCCTCAATAATAGGGGAGCCCAGCACATCAGTGTAAAAGACAAGGCTGAATCATTTACATAAGAAAAAAAACAAAATACTGCGGATGCTGGGAATCTGAAATAAAAACCAAAAATGCTGGAAGAACCATAGAAAAGTTACAGCACAGAAGGAGGCCATTCGGCCCATCTTATCCATGCCAGCCCGATGACTCCCAGGTGCCCTTTCTAATCCCACCTCCCTGAACCCGGCCCATAGCCTTGCAGCTTACAGCACTTTAGTTGCAGATCCAGGTACTTTTTAAAAGAGTTTAGAGTTTCTGCCTCTACCACCAACTTGGGCAGCGAATTCCAGACACCCACTACCCTCTGCGTAAAAAGGTTCTTCCTCATGTCCCCCCTACACCTTCTGCCACTTATCTTGAATCTATGTCCCCTGGTTCTAGAATTCTCCACCAAGAGAAGCAATTTTATCCTGTCCACTCTATCTATTTCCCTCATAATTTTGTACACCTCAATCAAGTCACCTCTCAGCCTTCTTTGTTCTAAGGAAAATAACCTCAACCTATCCAATCTCTCCTCGTAGCTACACTTTTCTAACCCTGGCAACATTCTTGTAAACCTCCTCTGCACTCTCTCCAGAGCTATTACGTCCTTCCTGTAATGTGGTGACCAGAACTGCACACAATACTCCAGCTGTGGCCTCACCAGTGTTTTATACAATTCCAACATTATATCCTTACTTTTATGTTCTATACCTCTGCCAATGAAGGAGAGCATTCCATATGCCTTCTTTACAACCTTGTCTACTTAAACTGTTGCCTTCAGGGACCTGTGTACTTGTATGCCAAGATTTCTCACTTCATCTACCCCTCTTAGTATATTCCCATTAATTGTGTAATCCCTGTAATTATTTGACCTCCACCTCACACTTCTCTATGTCAAAATCCATCTGCCACTTTACCGCCCACTCCACCAACCCATCTATATCGTTTTGGAGATTATGGCTATCCTCTACACTATCCACTACTTGGCCAATCTTTGTGTCATCTGCAAATTTCCCAATCATGCACCCCTCTTTCACATCCAAATCGTTAATATATAACACAAACAGCAAGGGCCCCAACACCGAGCCCTGTGGAACACCACTTGAGATAACTTTCCATTGGCAAGGGCATTCATCGACCATTACCCTTTGTTTCCTGTTACAAAGCCAACCTTTTATCCAGTTTGCCACATTACCCTGAATCCCATGGGCTTTTACTTTCCTGACCAATCTGCCATGTGGGACCTTGTCAAATGCCTTGCTAAAATCCATGTACACAACATCCACTGCACTACCTTCATCAACCCTTCTTGTCACTTCCTCAAAGAATTCAATCAAATTTGTGAGGCAAGACCTTCCTTTAACAAATCCATGCTGACCATCCCTGACTAGTCCATGCCTTTCCACATGACAGTTAATCCTATCCCTCAGGATTGATTCTAGTAATTTGCTCACCACCGATGTAAGACTAACTGGCCTATAATTGTTTGGCATTTCCTTTGATCCCTTTTTAAACAATGGAACTACGTTTGCATTTCTCCAGTCCTCCAGTACCTCCCCTGTATCTAGTGAAGATTGGAAAATCATCCTCAGAGCATCTGCTATCTCCTCCCTGACTTCCTTCAGCAGCCTCGGAAACAATCCATCTGGCCCTGGTGACTTATCAACTTCCAAGGATTTCAACCCTTTGAGTACTTCCTCTCTCTTTATGACTATCCCGTCCAACATCTCCCAGTGTTCCTCCTGGACTACGATATCTACATCCTCCATTTCCTTTGTAAACATGGAGACAAAATATTCATTCAAAACCCTCCCCACAGCCTCTGCATCTACACACAAGTTTCCATCTTCATCTCTGATAGGTCCCACTTTTTCCTTAACTAACCATTTAGCATTAATGACAAAACAAAAACAGAATTACCTGGAAAAACTCAGCAGGTCTGGCAGCATCGGCGGAGAAGAAATCAGTTAACGTTTCGAGCCTTCATGGCCCTTCATTAATGTATTGGTAAAACACCTTTGGGTTATCTTTAACTTGCTAATCTTTTCTCATGCCCTCTCTTTGATTTCCTTATTTCCTTTTTTACTTTGTCCCTGCACTTCCTATATTCGTCTAGGCTATCTGCAGTGCTTAGTTCTTTGTGCCTATCGTACACTTTCTTTTTCTGTTTGATCTTCCCCTGTATTCCTCTAGACAACCAGGGAAGTCTAGATTTGGCAGTACCACTCTTATTTTTGTAGGGGACATGTCTACTTTGTACAATTAGGATCTCGCTTTTTAGTGCTTCCCACTGGTTTTCCACTGTTTTATCCTCCAGCAATGCTGTCCAGTCCACCTCAGCCAAGTCCCTTCTCATTTCTGCAAAATTTGCCTTCCCCCAGTTCAAGACTTTTACTCCTGCCTTATCTCTGTCCTTTTCCATGGTAATGCTAAATCTAACTGAACTGTGATCACTGTCCCCGATTTGGTTGCTAACTGTCACTTCACCCACTTGCCCTTCTTCGTTCCCCAAGACTAGGTCTAGAATTGCATCTCCTCTTGTTGGGTTTGTCACTAATTGGTTGAAAAAGTTTTCCTGGACACACTGGATGAATTTTTCTCCCTCAGTGCCCCTTATATTGTTTGAATCCCAGTTGATATTAGGATAGTTGAAGTCTCCTACTATTATTGCCCTCTTGTTCTTACAAGCAGAAATTTGCCTACATATTTGTTCTTCTATCTCCCTTTCACTATTTGGGGGTCTGTAGTATACTCCCAGCAGTGTGACTGCCCCTTTTTTATTTCTAAGCTCAATCCATAAAGCCTCGTTTGTTGACCCATTTAGTATATCATCCCTTCTCACAACTGGAATTGATTCTTTAACCATTAGTGCTACCCCCCCTCCTTTTTTATCTCCTACTCTATCTTGTCTGAAGACTCTATAACCAGGGATATTAAGCTGCCAGTTTTGTCCCTCCTTCAGCCAGGTCTCCGTTATAGCAATGACATCCTGCAGTGTCTACCTGTGCCCTTAACTCATCTACCTTGTTTGTAATATTCCTTGCATTGAAGTATAAACAGTTTAACCCTGTCAATTTCCCTTGCTGGACACTTTGTAAACTTTGCTTCTCCTGTAACTCCATGTCTATCACAACGTCCCTAGCTAATGTTCTACCTCCATTTTTCTGATCGGAGTCGGACCTAGCTGATCCTACTCCTGGGACCCCATCCCCCTGCCACACTAGTTTAAATACTCCCCAACAGAACTAGCAAAAGCCCCCGCAAGGACACTGGTCCCAGCTCTGCCTGGGTGCAGCCCCTCCGGTATGTACAGGTCCCACCTTCCCCAGAACCGGTCCCGGTGCCTCAAGAATCTGAATCCCTCCCGGCTACACCGTCTCTCCAGCCACGTGTTCATTTGGTCTATCCTCTTATTCCTGCTCTCGCTAGCACGTGGAACTGGGAGTAATCCTGAGGTTACTACATTTGAGGTCCTGCATTTTAATTTATCTCCTAACTCCCTGTACTGAGCTTGCAGGTCCTCATCCCTTAGTTTACCTATGTTGTTGGTACCAATGTGTACCACGACCACTGGCTGCTTACCTTCCCTTCCCAGAATGTCCTGCAGCCGCTCCGTGACATCCTGGACCCTGGCACCAGGGAGGCAACATACCATCCTTGATTCACGTTTGCAGCCACAGAAGCGTCTGTCTGTGCCCCTAACTATTGAATTCCCTATCACTATAGCCCTGCCACTTGTTTTCCTCCCGCCCCTCTGAGCAGCAGAGCCACCCACGGTGCCGTGAACTTGGCTGTTGCTGCTTTCCCCTGAGAGGCCATCACCCCCGACAGTATCCAAAGCGGTATATCTGTTAGAGAGGGGGATGACCACAGGAGACTCCTGCACTACCTTCCTGAGCCTTTTACTGTTCCTGATGGTCACCCATTTCCTTTCTGCCTGCGTAATCTTCACCTGCGGTGTGACCACCTCACTAAACGTGCTATCCACGACTTGCTCAGCATCGCGGATGCTCCACAATGAGTCCACCCGCAGCTCCAGCTCCGAAATCCGGTTAGCTAGAAGCTGCATTTGGACACACCTTCCCCACACATGGTCACCAGGGACGCTGGAAGCGTCCCTCATTTCCCACATCCTGCAGGAGGAGCATATCTCGGGTCTGAGTTCTCCTGCCATGATGTCCCTCTCGATTAAGCTAGTTACTCCCTTAAAAAATACGCTAACTCGGACCCTTATTTATGTTAGTTAGGAACCTTGTTTCTTGACTAATTATACTTGTACAGTACTACTCTATACTTTTTTTTTAGCTCCTACCTCAGTATTAAGCAATGAATTACTTTAATAGATTGAAAAAAATACTCACCAGGATTTACTCACCAATCAGCTTTTTTTAAAAATCCACTCTCAGAAGAGTGTCCCTCGCAGGTCTGGTGCAATTCTTAAGGTACTGCCTCTCCCTCTCTCTTTTTTGGTTTGGGGCGGAGGGAGGGATGGAAACACTACAGCAATGTAATGTTTGAAGTTGTTCCATTCTTTGACTGTGGGTCCTCCTCGATCCCCTTCTGAGTTGAGGTGACTGTGCTGACTTCTCCCAGAATGCTTCTCAGTCACTTCTCACTACCGCCCTCTGTTGAAAACTCAGCAGGTCTAGCAGCATCTATGGAGAGAGAAACAGAGTTGACGTTTCGAGTCTGTATGACTTTTTCAGAGCAGTTACAACCATTTTAGCCAGACGTGCCGGGTGGATGATCCATCTTGGCCTTCCCCGAGGTCTCCAGCGTCACTGATTCCAGTCTTCAGCCAATTCGATTCACTCCACGTGATATTAAGAAAAGGCTGAAGGCTCTAGATAGTGTAAAGACTATGGACCCTGACAACATTCCGGTAATAGTACTGAAGACTTGTGCTCCAGAACTAGCCGCGCCTCCAGCCAAGCTATTCCAGTACGGTTACACCACTGGCATCTGCCTGACAATGTGTAAACTTGCCCAGGTGTGTCCTGATAACAAAAAACACGACGAATCCAACCTGGCCAATTATCGTCCCATCAGTGTACTCTGGATCATCTGCAAAGAAATGGAAGGTGTGATTGACAGTGCTATCAAGTGGCACTGTTGTGAAGCTATTAACGTATATAACGTTATTGGAATTTTTTTTAAATAGAGGGTCAGCCTGTGGATGTGTCTTAATTGGATTAAAACCAGCTAGTCTGGGTGCTTTAGTGTGTACTAATTTTGAGATGTAAGAGAGGTAGAGTGCATTTACATTTTGTTGAATAGAGCATTTAAGAAGGAGTGAAATCTGGCACATAGCTAGCAGAGACCCAGCAATGTTTATATTACGAATAAAATTGGTGCTATGAAAGGTGCTTTATTGTTAGAAGAGGTGGAGTTCAAAGGGGCTAGTGATACAATGAGAATTTACATTCAATGAGATGTGCTGGATATAACCGATAGCAGTTTTGTGTGTCCAGGGCAGAGGCAATGTAAGATCAAAGTAGCTGTCAGCCTACCACTGTGTCTGCAAAGGAATAAAAGTGAAAGGAACTGCATTTTGAACTTGTAAGGTGGAAATGGTGGCTGCTTAAAGTCTGTGGGTTGCTGTTGCCTTAGTGGAGATTAGTTTGGGAATTTATTAAAAATTATGATAGTAATTTGTAGCCATGTGTATATATTTAACTTGTGTAAATTAATAAACATCTCATGTATTTTGATATAAAATCTCTTGAGAACTGGTTGTCTGAATCCTGAATTTAGAGCTGCATCTCAAATATACCACTTAAAAATATAATTTATGACAGTTGTTTGAAGTTTCCCTCTGGGATTTTTAAATAACTCAGCTTTACCTACTGCTGGGTTATAACAGTCATTTAACAGCAATAACCTGCTCAGTGACGCTCAGTTTGGGTTCCGCCAGGGCTACTGGGCTCTTGACCTCTTAACAGTTTTGATCCAAAGTGAAAGTGACTGCCCCTGACATCAAGGCAGCATTTGACCAAGTGTGGCATCAAAGATACCTAGCAAACTTGAAGTCAATTGATATCAGGGGGAAAACTCTCCACTGGCTAGAGTCGCAGCCAGTGAAGGAAGATGTTTGTGACTATGGAGGTCAACTATCTCAGCTCCAGGACATCACTGCAGGAGTTCCTCAGGGTAGTGTCCTAGGCCCAATCATCTTCAGCTGCTTCATCAGTGACCTTCCTTGCATCACAAAGTCAGAAGTGGGGGTGTTCGTGGAAAATTACACAATGTTTATAATTTGCAACTCCTCAGATACTGAACTGTCCAGAAAGAGATAAGAGGGCAAGTAGAGGTTGTAGTTTGACTGGAGCAAGGACTATAGAACAAACTAGGAATGCCATTAGAAGTAGAAGCCCTTATGATCAGGATGTTTTTATGGTTATAAACAAATTAGAAGATAAATTGATAAGAGATGCAAAATAAAAAGAATTGGATGTTTGCCAAAGATTTGGTGTGCGCTCTGAAGTGCCAAATAGGGGACAGTCAGCCTTATCACACAAATGTATATGTATGGAGAAAGTATTTCCTAATGGGACATATAAGGCTAAAGTGAGATTAGTGGTTCGGGGTTTTGAAGAAGGACTTGGTTATCAAAATATTAGAGTGAACTTCGCTACTGCATGAAAAGTGACCTGGAAGATTTTCTTAGCCACATATTTTGGGAATTGTAGGCCCATCGATATAAAAACTGTATTTCTACAGAGTGAAACATTTCAAAAAGAATTGATTTTGAAAACACAAAAAGAAGCGAGTGATGTAGAAGGGAAGCTGTGGCAATTAAACAAATATGCTTGGATTAAATGGTGCATCGAGGGTTTGATATTTCTCGGTTAGCTCGGTTTTGCTGAAAGTAGGTTGTATTCAGCTGAAAGCAGATCCAGCAATGTTCTAATGGAATCACAAAAAGAAGCTCAGACATCTTTATGATGCACATTGATAATTTTCCATGGGGAGGTTTTGTGGAATTTGAGCAATTTATTATCGATAAGATAAAAGAAGAATTTAAGATTGGAAGTCAGGCTTTGGGGGGGCCTTTAAATATGCAGAGTTTGACATGAATCAGACTAGGCCAAGAATAACCTTCAATTAACAATCACATCTAGAAAGTGTTAATCGTATCCTGATAAATTGGGCCAGTTGTTCACAGAAAGATGATCTTGCACCCAAAGAAGAAACAGACCAGTTAACAAGTTTGATTAGACAGTTAAAGTAGCTGTGCAATCAGACAAGACCCAATGCAAGTTATGACATATTGGAACTGAGCACTGATGAAACATGCTATTGTTGAAGAGGTTCTGAGGGCAAATAAAACCTTAAAAAAATTAAATTCGGAGAAATACGCACTCAAATTTCCAACCTTGGGTGACCAGAAAGATGGCGCTTCCCATGCCCGGCTTCTGGATGGATATTTAAGTATGACTATGTTTATCATAACCTTGGTGGGGAAAAATGGAAAGTGTCCCTTGGCCTGGGAAGCAAAGAAAATAAAAAGGGTAATTAAAAGCGCCCTCATTGCAGAAACACTGGTTCTCATTGATGGAATAGATATGGGATTGTATTTATCTAACATCCTGAAGGAAATCCTATATAGGGGGCTTTCTGAGAAAAGTTTGTCCCTAGAATGCAATGTGGATAACTGTTCTCTTTGGGATAGTGTTCATTCAACAAAGAGTGTTACTGAGAAAAGGCTGAGGATTGACCTTGCTAGTATAAAGGAGATGTTGGAAAGAAGGGATTTATGAAATAAAATGGGATGACGCAGGCTACCAATTATCCAACTATTTTACAAAGAGAAGTGCTTGCTCCAAGAAATACATAGGTGATGAACTTTGTTTAAGGACTGGAATCACATATAAAGAGAGTCAGCAGGGGCACTGTGGAGTATTTAGGAGGCAGAGATGTGAAAGACTGCATCCTGTGAATAAACCTCCTATCAAGGAAAAGGATTGTGTCTTGTTTCACACTTCATCTGGGCTTGGATCCATTTAACATTCCCATTGATGTAAGGGTGGAGAACTAGGGTACACTGATTTAAGGCAGGCAATAAAAGAATCAAAGATGACGTGAGGACAGACATTTTTGCGCAGCATATGACTAGGATCCGGATTGCATTTTCTGAGAATGTGGTGGAGGCAGAGTTAATCATGTCTTTCAAAAGGGAATTGGATAATTATCTGAAGAAAAAAAATTGCAGTGGGGAAATGGAACCGGCTGAGTTATTCTTGCAGAGAGCTAACATGAATACAACAGGCAGAATGGCCTCCTGTACTGTAACCATTCTATGATTCTAATTATTCAATGAGTAGTTGAACTTTTCAGATCAGCAGTTTTTGAATTCTACCCCGCTCAGTGTATACAGAATTAAGGGATTCATGGCATGGTGGCAATATCTGATTATTCTCTGTGCTGCTGTTAGATGAAATTGATTAGAATTTCTTTGATTGACCATCTCCTGCACTCTGTTAGAACTGGTGCTTGTGGATGTTCAGTAAGAGCAGGATCTTGCTCAGCGGTGCTGCCCCTGCAGGGTGTGAGGAGCTGTAGTCGAGGTAGCTGTGGGAGTCGGTTGGCTTGTAATGAATATTGGTGGACAGTCTATCACCAGAAATGGAGACAGAGAGGTCAAGGAAGGGAAGTGAAGTGTCGGAGATGGATCATGTGAAGTTGTGAGAGGGGTGGAAATTGGAAGCAAAATTGATTTTATTTTAAAAAAAAATGTCCAGGTCCAGACGAGAGCATGCAGTAGCACCAATACAGTCATTGATGTATTGGAAAAAGAGCTGTGGAAGGGGGCCTGAGTAGGATTGGAACAAGAAATGTTCCACGTACTTCACAAAAAGACCATGCGTAACTGGGGCCCATGTGGGTACCCATAGCCACACCTTTTATTTGGAGAAAGTGAAACAAGTTTAAGGAGAAATTGTTCAGCGAGAGAACAAGTTCAGCCAGGCGGAGGAGAGTGGTGGTGGATGGGGATTGTTCGGGCCTCTGTTCAAGGAAGAAGCGGAGAGCCCTCAGACCATCCTGGTGGGGGATGGAGGTGTAGAGAGATTGGGCGTCCATGGGGAAGAGGAGGCGGTTAGGACCAGGAAACTGGAAATTGTTGATAGGACATAGGGCATCAGAGGAATCGTGAATGTAGGCGGGAAGACACTGGACAAGGGGAGAGAGAATGGAGTCAAGATAGGAAGAAAAGAGTTCCATGGGGCAGGAACAGGCTGACACTTTGGGTCTTCCGGGACAGTCCAGTTTGTGGATTATGGGAAGGAGGTAGAAGTGGGCTGTCCGGGGTTGGGAGACTCAGGTTGGAAGCTTTGGAGGGAAGATCTCCTGAAGATATGAGGTCAGTGATAATCCTGCAAACAATGGCTTGATGTTCGGTGGTAGGGTCTTGGTCCAGGGGGAGGTAAGAAGAAGTGTCTGGGAGTTGGCACTCAGCCTCTGCCGACAAAGGTGGTGCTATTATTGTCTGGTGTACTGACCTCTACCTCTCCCTAGCCCTAACCGCCTCCTCTTGACCCCTAGTTTTAGACACTCCAGCCAGGGGAAACAGCCTCAGGGTAAGGACCCCCACTGTACCCTGGTATAACCCCAATGTGCTGGGGCAAAACCTTCAATGTGCCCAGGTACTAATTCCCAAAGTACTGATGTAGATTAAGTCTTTACCACTACTAGCCCCTCTTAAGCAGTATAAAATCCATCACGTTTCTACTGCTCTTTAGTTCTGAAGAAGAGTCATGTGGACTCGAAATGTATCTCTACACAGATGCTGCCAGACCTGCTGTACCAGTAGAAATGTACCAGTAGAAATATTTAATGTCCATAAAGCAAGTATTTCTACATCACTGGAGGGCTGAGATTTCTCAGTTTGAGGGAGGTAGGATACAGGGTTTTCTACAACAGATAACTACTAGAGGGCTGAGATCAGCATCTACCCTGTCAAGCCAGCTTAGAATCTCACAGTTTCAATAAGAGTGCCTCTATTTTCCAGAGAATATAGGCCAGTTTTACTCAATCTGACCTCAGAGAAAATCCTGTACCCTACGTGCCTCATCTCAGCCTCCAGTGACTGAGAAATACTTGCCTCGAGAGCATTAAATATTTCTACTAGTACTTTGGGAGTTCTTAGCTGGGCACTTTGGGAGTTTTCGCCCCAGGACATTGGTGTTATACCTGGGCACATTGCATTGGGGGGGTGGGGGGGTGTGGGGTGGCTTTTGACCCCGCCTTGGGCGATTTGGACCCTGGTACTGTAGGTTACACTGTTTGGAGATTTTTAGAGTTCCCCTGAATGGATGGAGCAGGACCTCCACCAGCATTAAGCAGGACTCAGGTGAAAATATTGATAAGTTAAGGGGGGGATATTCCTACCCTCTACCGCACTTACACCAGGGTGTGACCAACAGTACCTCAGGTGTGTCACAGGAAGCTGACATCGGATTTTGATTGGGACAGTCATGATGTGGGATTCTGACAACGTAGCAAAGAAGATTCTGAAGATAAGTTTCTCTTCACCATTCCAGGGTTGCTGATGAGGTTTGATGCCTCTGGCTCCTGTTCCCCAACAGCAATTCAAAGCCCCCACTGAGATCAGTAACGAAACTTGACGCTGTGCCCCTCATTCTACTTCTGATTCCTGATGCAGAGAGGCAGTGGCATAGTAGTATTGTCACTGGACTGGTATTCTAGAGACCCAGGGTAATGCTTTGGGGACGTGGGTTCGAATCCCATCATGGCAGAAGGTGAAATTTGAATTCAATAAAAATCTGGAATTAAAAGGCTGATGATGACCACAGAACCATTGCTGATTGTCGTAAGAACCCATCAGGTTCACTAATGCCTTTGAGGGAAGGAAATCTGCCGCCCTTACCTGGTCTGGCCTACAAGTGACTCCAGACCCACAGAAATGTGGTTGACTCTTAAATGCACTCTGAAGAAGGGCAATTAGGGATGGGCAATAAACGCTGGCCTAGCCAGCGATGCCCACATCCCAGGACTATATAAAAAGAAACTCCTGCTGCAAATTCCTGGGTCATACTAATAGCCAAATATGGAGTTTTCAGGGGATTTGCCAGATGGAGCTCAAGTTAGGGTGGAGTCATTGGCAAAGGATTCTGAGCTCCAGAGGAAAGCCCCATTGCTGATTGGTGGGGTGCAGAGTTGTGTAAATTGCAATGCACAGACATCACAACTGTTTGGGATAGGCTGCGTGCTTTCCTGTTCTTCTTCATTCATATATTTACAAATATACAAATATTTCTGTAAAGAGAGACATGTTGCCGAAACATTTTGACTTACGCTCATCAGGACAAACACAAGAATGCTAAATTTCAAACTATCACAACAGTTTATACTATAGGAGAAAAGGGTTCGGAATGGTTGGTAACTCCACTTTGTTTGGCCG
This sequence comes from Cetorhinus maximus, assembly GCF_964194155.1. Lineage (NCBI taxonomy): Eukaryota > Metazoa > Chordata > Chondrichthyes > Lamniformes > Cetorhinidae > Cetorhinus > Cetorhinus maximus. The sequence goes on from NC_135879.1 coordinate 376,237, forward strand.
AGGCATTGTAGTGGAGAAAGAAACGGAACTATAGGCTCCCTAAGTTGCCAGGTAATTCAAAAAAGGTGCAAGGCTTGAACATATTCCTTTTGTTTGCAGAGAATGAGTTCCTGTGTATGAATGTATGTCTCTTCCAGCAAGCATAAAAAAGCCATGTTACAGCTCGAATGATTATCTTAAATTGGTTGGTTAGCTATTGGCGCACTCAGGATTGTTCAGCAAGTGCTGCCCTATCGCGATTCACATCCAACAGTTGACCTTTCTTTGGATTTTGCAAGTGGACTGGTTGAGTACAGTCTGTACCCTGCCTATTACGAACAACTGAAGGAACATGCTGTTTTGATTCGATCAGCCAGTCACTGGGACCTACTACAAAAACAGAATTACCTGGAAAAACTCAGCAGGTCTGGCAGCATCGGCGGAGAACAAAAGAGTTGACGTTTCGATTCCTCATGACCCTTCAGCATGTTGAAACCCAGAGTGATGTCCAGGGTGGAATGGTTGAATTTGAATTCAATAGAAAATCTGGAATTAAAAGTCTAATGATGACCAGGAAACCACTTCGATTGTTGTAAAAACCCATCTGGTTCATTAATGTCCTTCAGGGAGGAATCTGCCATCATGTGATTCCAGACCCACAGCAATGTGGTTGACTCTGAAATGGCCTAGCAAGCCACTCAGTTGTAACAAACCACTGCAAAGTCTCAAAAAAGGAATGAAATTAGACGGGCCACACGGCATCGACCTAGACACCTGAAACAACAACGGTAAACTCAGCCCTGTCGACCCTGCAAAGCCCCCCCCCACTAACATCTGGGAGCTAGTGCCAAAACCGGGAGAGCTGTCTCACAGACTAGTCAAGCAACAGCCTGACATAGTCATCCTCTCAGTATCATACCTTACAGATAGTGTTCCAGACACCACCATCACCATCCCTGGGTGAAGTGGAGCAGAAGTGGTGGCACAGTGGTATACATATATACATGCTATATATCGGGAGGGAGTAGCTTTGGGAGGCCTCAACATAGACTGCAGGCCCCATGAAGTCTCATGGAATCAGATCAAGCAGGTCATCAGCAAGGAAACCTCCTGCTAATTACCATGTACCGCCCTCCCTCAGCTGATGAATCACTGCTCCTCCATGTTGAACACCACTTGGAAGGCTAAGGGACTGCACAGAATGTACTTGGGTGGGGGGACTTCAATGTCCATCACCAAGAGTGGCTCAATAGCACCACTACTGACTGAGCTGGTCAAGTCCTAAAGGACATAGCTGCTAGACTGGGTCTGTGGCAGGTGGTGAGGGAACCAACAAGAGGGAAAAACATACATGACCTCATCCTCACCAACCTGCCTGTCGCAGATGCATCTGTCCATGACAGTATCGGTAGGAGTGACCACCGCACAGTCGTTGTGGAGATGAAGTCCTGCCTTCAGGATACCCTCCATCGTGTTGTGTGGCACTACCACCGTGTTAAATGGGATGGATTTCGAACAAATCTAGCAACTCAAGACTGGGCATCCATGAGGCGCTGTGGGCCGTCAGCAGCACAATTGTACTCGAACACAATCTATAAACTCAAGGCCCGACATCTCTCTACTATACCATTGCCATCAAGCCAGGGGATCAACCCTGCTTCAATGAAGAGTGCAGGAGGGCATGTCAGGAGCAGCACCAGGCACACCTAAAAATGAGGTGTCAACCTGGTGAAGCTATAACACAGGACTACTTGCATGCCAAACAGCATAAGCAGCAAATGGTAGACAGAGCTAAGCGATCCCACAACCAACGGATCAGATCTAAGCTCTGCAGTCCTGCCACATCCAGTCGTGAATGGTGGTGGCCAATTAAACAACACACTGGAGGATCCTCATCCTCAATGATGGAGGAGCCCAGCACATCAGTGCAAAAGATAAGGCTGAAGCATTTGCAACAACCTTCAGCCAGAAGTGCCGAGTGGATGATCCATCTTGGCCTCCTCTGGAGGTCCCCAGCATTACAGATGCCAGTCTTCAGCCAACTCGATTCACTCCACGTGATATCAAGAAACGGCTGAAGGCACTGGATATTGAAATGGCTATAGGCCCTGACAATATTTCGGGTCTGCTCACCGATGCCCAGTTTGGGTTCCGCCAGGGCCACTCAGCTCCTGACCTCATTACAGCCTTGGTTTAACTATGGGCAAAAGAGCTGAACTCCCGAGGTGAGGTGAGAGTGACTGCCCTTGACATCAAGGCCACGTTTGACAGAGTGTGGCACCAAGGAACCCTAGCAAAACTGGAGTTAATGGGGATCAGGGGGAAAACTCTCTGCTGGTTGGAGTCATACCTAGTACAAAGGAAGATGGTTGTGGTTGTTGGAGGTCAGTCATCTCAGCTCCAGGTCATCACTGCAGGAGTTCCTCAGGGTAGTGTCCTTGGCCCAAATATCTTCAGCTGCTTCATCAATGAACTTCCTTCCATCATAAGGTCAGAAGTGGAGATGGCTGCTGATGATTGTACAATATTCAGCACCATTCGTGACTGCTCAGATACTGAAGCAGCCCATGTCCAAATGCAGCAAGACCTGGACAATATTCAGGCTTGGGCTGACAAGTGGCAAGTAACATTCGCGCCCCAGGTAATGACAGTCTCCAACAAAAGAGAGTCTAACAATCGTCCCTTGACGTTTAATGGCATTAACATCATTGAATTCCCCACTATCAACATCCTGTGGGTTACCATTGACCAGAAACTGAACTGGACTAGCCATATGAATATTGTGGCTACAAGAGCAGGTCAGAGGCTAGGAGTTATGTGATGAGTAACTCACCTCCTGACTCCCCAAAGCCTGTCCACCATCTACAAGACACAAGTCAGGAGTGTGATGGAATACGCCCCACTTGCCTGGATGAGTGCAGCTCCCACAACACTCAAGAAGCTTGACACTGTCCAGGACAAAGCAGTCTGCTTGATTGGCACCACATCCACAAGCATTCACTCCCTCCACCACCGACACACAGTAGCAGCAGTGTGTGTACCAGCTACAAGATGCACTGCAGGAATTCACCAAGCCTCCTTCGACAGCACCTTCCAAACCCACGACCACTACCACCTAGAAGGACAAGAGCAGCAGATAGTTGGGAACACCACCAGCTGCAGTTCCCCTCCAAGTCACTCACCATCCTGACTTGGAAATATATCACCGTTCCTTCGTTGCCGCTGGGTCAAAATCCTGGAACTTCCTCCCTAACAGCACTGTGGATGTACCTACACCACATGGACTGCAGCGGTTCAAGAAGGCAGCTCACCACCACCTTCTCAAGGGCAATTAGGGCTGGGCAATGAATGCTGGCCCAGCCAGCGAAGCCCACATCCCGTGAATGAATTTTAAAAAAAGAATTTGCTGCAGAATTCCCAGCCTTTGATCTGCTCTGGTATCCACAAGAGTGCTTGATGCATTCAGATTTGAAAGTAATCATGAGCTACATAGTTCTTTTCTGTAACAGTGAAAAATTACTAGTACTAGCTCACCCTAGTGAGACTAAGGATAGGCAAGTGTGTGTCACACTTCTCCAGATGCCCTTAACTCTGGGTCATCATTAGCACCAATGTAGTGGAGAAATCAGGTTTGCTGATGTCAAACAAGGACAGAAATGGAAGGAGAGGAAACAGAAGTCAAGCAAAAGACATGAAGCATAATGTATTTTCAGATTAGCCTTAGACTTTGCCTTAATTCAGTTGTCCTGAATAAACATCTTGACATACTATCAGATATCTTGTGATATTGCTCGAGGTGAGATATCAAGTGTAATAACTGAAGTCTGGCTGGGTGTAAGTGCTTAACCTGAAATGCACATTTATCCTTAAGACTTATAAACTATAGATAGATGCTTAGTTCTTAACCTGGAACTTTGGTGAGAAATTTATATATTCTTATACCCTCGTTAAAGTTGCAAACAATTCTTTAAGGTTTTCCGGACCATAGTACTTTCTGCAGTGTTTTTGCCATGACTGACAAAGTCATTTTTGTTTTGGAAATTACAGCCCCAACTTGAACCAGTTATTAAAAGTAAACAGCAAACGCTGGGAAAATGCAGACAGCGTTTCTGTTGTAGACTATTTGCTGTGGTGAACGTCTGCACCTAGAGTGAACACTGATGGCCTCACTGTGCATTCCCAATGTTTGTTGTTTTAGTTTAGAGTTGCAAGTTTAATCTCCTTTTTTTAGGTTAAGTCCTGGAGTGGGACTTGAACCTGGAGCTTCTGGCCCAGAGGTAGGTACACAACCATTGCACCACAAAGCCTCCTTATAATTTTTACACAATTTTAAAATAGAATTGAACAAAACCGGATACAGTTCCTGAAAGAAAATCTGGACAGCGTCAGAATTCCAGGACCACATTTCTGCTCATTTTGGTTTGAGGAAAATGTGGATGGTGCTTAGCGCAAGTGATGGGGTCTCACCTTTCGGCTAGAGAGCCGCAGGAGCCCTGCATAGCCTCCTTTCGGGAAGGTCCACTGAATTAAGTACACATTAGGCACTTTAGTGGACAAGGGCCAATCTTTCCCGGGACTAAGGAGAGCAGCTGGCCAATCAGAGGCTGGCCGCTGTGCATTGAAGGCAGCGCCATTGGGAGTGGTGGCAGCTGCCGGCAATGCACCCACCAGAGGCCCAGGATCAGGGAGGGATCCAAGCCACAGGTTGGCGAGGGCTTTGGGCTTCCCACATGGTGACTCCCCTGCTTGCTGCTGAGTAACAGTGATGGTGGGATGTGGCATGAATTGCCCACTTAAGGGTCTCAATTGGCATCAGGGCAGGAAGGCTGTCCACGAGTCTTCCTGTCCCGGACTTCATCAGGACCGTGTCGGGAAAGCGGCATTGTCCCCACCTGCCATCCTCCTGCCCAATTTAATGCCCCCCACCACCTCCAAACTCACCTTGAAGGAGGACATTAAATTCTGCCCCTCATTTGTGTCACATTTTGAACCAAAAAAATCATTGTGCTGTAACATGAATTGAATAATTTCTTGCCTCCTGCATTTTCTGCAGAACAGAGTGAATTATTGTAGAATCCAAGTTCTACCAGATCACTTACTTCACTTTACTTCACATATCATATTCACTTCTACCATTTTTATCAAATTTATTTTTCTTTCCATGAAGCTGCCTGTGATTTTATTAGAGCATACAATGAAAAAGAGAGAATGTGCAAGGCCGGGGGAAGAAGGCAGGGGAATGGTTGTAGGCATAGGGCTCATTCGGAAAGCCAGTGTAGACACAATGGGTCAAATGGCCTCCTGCTGTGCTGTAACAACTGATTCTGATAGCATCAATAACTTAAAAATATAGTTTGATAATACCCACCAGTCCCCATGGTTAGTTTTAACATTGCATTCCCTTTACGGCTGCTTCTGTCATTTTTGAAATGATTCTATAATACATATTTTTTTATTGAATAGCAGGGCAATGACTTTAATTCCTTGGGATATCTCTGATTTAAGTGAGTGAATCCTTTAATAGGCATCTGAGCTTAAACTTACAGGTTTTAGTAATGAATTTTGAACTGTCTAAAAGTGGCATATTTGCTAATTTAGAGGTAAATGTCACTTAAAGAGGGAGGTCTGTTTTACATTTTTGAAAAAGATAAGGCTGAAGCATTTGCTACAATCTTCAGCCAGAATTGCCGAGTGGATAATCCATCTCGGCCTCCTCCAGAGGTCCCCAGCATCACAGATGCCAGTCTTCAGCCGATTCAATTCACTCCACTTGGTATCAAGAAACGGCTGAAGGCACTGGTACTGCAAAGGCTATGGGCCCTGACAGTATTCCAGCAATAATACTGAAGACTTGTGCTCCAGAACTTACTGCACCCCTAGCCAAGCTGTTCCAGTACAGCTACAGCACTGGCATCTGCCCAGCTATGTGGAAAATTGCCCAGGTATGTCCTGTACAGAAAAAGCAGGACAAATCCAACCCAGCCAATTACCGCCCCATCAGTCTACACTCAATCATCAGTAAAGTAATGGAAGGGGTCATCGACAGTGCTATCAAGCAGCACTTGCTTAGCAATAACCTGCTCACTGACGCCCAGATTGGGTTCCGCCAGGGCCACTCAGCTCCCGACTGCATTACAGCCTTGGTTCAAACATGGGCAAAACAGCCGTGGTGAGGTGAGAGTGACTGCCCTTGACATCAAGGCCACGTTTGACCAAATGTGGCATCAAGGAGCCCTAGCAAAACTGGAGTCAATGGGAATCAGGGGGAAAAATCTCCACTGCTTGGAGTCATACCTAGCACAAAGAAAGATGGTTGTGGCTGTTGGAGGTCAGTCATCTCAGCTCCAGCACATCACACAGGGTAGTGTCCTGGGCCCAACCTTCTTCAGTTGCTTCATCAATGACCTTCCTTCCATCATAAGGTCAGAAGTGGGGATGTTCACTGATGATTGCACAATGTTCAGCAGATATTGAAGCAGCCCATGTCCAAATGCAGCAAGATCTGGGCAATATCCAGGTTTGGGCTGACAAGTGGCAAGTAACATTTGCGCCACACAAGTACCAGGCAATGACCATCTCCAACAAGGGAGAATCCAACCATCACCCTATGATGTTCAATGGCATTACCATCACTGACCCCACTATCAACATCCTGTGGGTTACCATTGACCAGAAACTGAACTGGACTAGCCATATAAATACTGTGGCTACAAGAGCAGGTCAGAGGTTAGGAATCCTGCGATGAATAACTCACCTCCTGACTCCCCAAAACCTGTCCACCATCTACAAGGTACATGTCAGGAGTGTGATGGAATATTCCCCACTTGTCTGGATGGGTGCAGCTCCCACAACACTCAAGAAGCCTGACACCATCCAGGACAAAACAACCTGCTTGATTGGCACCACATCCACAAACATTCACTCCCTCCAAAACCTACGCACAGTAGCAGCAGTGTGTAACATCTACAAGATGCACTGCAGGAATTCACCAAGGCTCCTTAGACAGCACCTTGCAAACCCGCAATTGCTACCATCTAGAAGGACAAGGGCAGCAGATAGATGGGAACACCACCACCTGGAAGTTCCCCTCCAAGTCACTCATCATCCTGACTTGGAAATATATCACCGTTCCTTCACTGTTGCTGGGTCAAAATCCTGGAACTCCCTCCCTAACAGCACTGTGGGTGTACCTACACCACACGGACTGCAGCGGTTTAAGAAGGCAGCTCACCACCACCTTCTCAAGGGCAGCTAGGGATGGGCAATAAATGCTGGCCTAGCCAGCGAAGCCCACATCCCATTAATGAATAAAAAACACATTTGCACTAACCTTTTTGCTGAAAATAGTGGACAGAGGGAAGTAAAAGTTGGTAGTACACTATTAATGAATTGTTGGTTTGCCTTCAGTCTGTAGGAGCTGCCTTGTGAAATATCTAGAAGAGAACAACACATGCCCTACCTGCAGGATTGTCATTCACCAGAGTCACCCACTGCAGTACATAGGGTGAGTATTAGCACATGGCTGTAACTGTGCTCCAGTATCAAAACAGGTTTACAGAAATGCTAATTATTGATAATCTTGTTTTCAGATTTTCTTACAGTAACCTTTTTGATCATTTGATGTCCACAACATATGTCAGCTGATTTTGTGCATACTAAATGGCTATTGCGCAAAAAGGGACATGTCTAAGCTTTTTGTCTTGCATTCAGCTGGATACTCACAAGAATACCAATATAAGGGGAAAACAACAATTTATACTGTAGGTGAAGATAGTGCTGACTAGTTGGCAAGTGGCATTGCCATGGAGAATGCACTACTCATGGTGACTGACAGTTAACTGCCAAGCATTGTTTGAAATTTAAACCAGGCAGCTTGACCCTGATTGGTCAAGGCATTGCCCTGAGGAATGAGTCAACAAATGACTGTCACTTATTTTGTTTAGCTGAAATCGGTGCAGTATTTGTCCATGTTCTTTCTGTCTGCAACGTACAAGGTCCTGTGTATTAATATATGTAGCTTCCAGTACATGTAAACATTGCAAGCCTGGCTGACAATCTTAAGTTAGTTGTCAGCATAATTCTTAGCACATTGAGGACAACATTTGCTAAATAATTCTATCGCGGAATCACATCTAATATTGGAGATTGCGTTTTGAGTTTTGCAAGCAAGGGCTGGTTGGGTAAAGTCTATACCCTGCCTGTTGTGAACAGCGGCTGGAACATGCTGTTTAATGTGATCCACCAGTCTTTGGGACTTATGGTTCACATACCTAGCATCACACTGGCACTGAAATTCATATTCTACATTACTCATTTGTGTGATAGGCAGAACATCTTTTTGGCTTGACCAATGTTTCACTTAAGGAAGCCATAGATATTTGTGCTGCAGCACTATATCATGGCGATCTAGACCCACCGACATTGCGTGAATCTGTATTCGTTGAACTTATGAATACGGCAACTTGCACAGTTGAGTTCAGTTTTAATGACACCATATATGCCCAAATAGATGATGTTACCATGGGATCCCCTCTAGGCCTAGCTCTCGCAAGTATCTTTGTTGGGTTCCATGAGAAATGTGTCTTCGATGGACTTACACCTAACCTCCTACCCCTCGCATATTTCCGGCATGTGGATAATACATTTGCTATATTTAAATCTGCAGCTGCATGTAACAATTTCCTTACATGTCTTAATGGGTTCCACCCTGCGCCCAAATTCACCTGTGAAATGGAGCAGTCAAATGAACTCCCTTTGACGTTCTAGTTGAGAAATCTGCCAGGGGATTCTCTACCATGGTCTACCACAAGCCTATCTTCACTGGTCAATGTATGCGTTGGGATGCTTACAGTTCCACAAGCTATAAGATTGGTCTTATCGGCAACCTTATGAATAGGGCCTGAGCCATTTGCTCACCATGCAAATAGGGCACATCAAAGGCATCCTGCAGGATAATGGTTACCCTGATCAGATCATTTCGCACTGTATATCACACAAACTCATGAACAGGCCAAATGCCATCACTTTCTGCCCTGAAAAGTGCTCAGTCTACCTCAGATTGCCCTGGAAGGGTAAGGTATCTCAAAAGTTTGAGCAACAGGTGAAGTTGGCTGTTTCACGGGGCCACTATGCAGTAGCAACTTGAGTGGTATCTGCCACAAACAGGATGCTGCTGTCAAGCCAACAAGATGTTCCGCCTATCACACAAATGAGTAATGTGGTATATGAATTTCAGTGCCAGTGTGATGATAGGTACGTAGACCGTACGTCCCAAAGACTGGCGGGTTGTATCAAACAGCGTGTTCCAGCCGTGTTCACAATGGGCAGGGTACAGACTGTACCCAACCAGCCCGTGCTTGCAAAACTCAAAACACAGTGTCCAACATTAGATGTGATTCCGCGATTGGACAACATTTGCTAAATGATCCTCGATGTGCTAAGAATTACCCTGACAACCAGTTTAAGATTGTCAGTCAGGCTCGCAATGTGGTACATTTGCATGTACTGGAAGCTACATATATTAATACACAGGACCTTGTTCATTGCAGACAGAAAGAACATGTACACACATTGTGCCTGTTTCAGCTAAACAAAATAAGTGACAGCCATTCGCTGACTCATTCCTCAGGGCAATGCGTTGACCAATCAGGGTTAAGTTGCCTGGTTTAAATTTCAAACAATGCTTGGCAGTTAACTGTCAGTCACCATGAGTGCTGCATTCTTCGTAGCAATGCCACTTACTAACCAATCAGCACTCTCTTCACACACAGTATAAATTGTTGTTTTCCCCCTTATATTGGTATTCTTGCGAGTATCCTGATGAGTGCAATACGAGAAGCTTAGACATGTCTCTTTTTTTGAGCAATACTCAAGTTCTGTACTACCAAATGACTATTAAATGGCTATTTCTGTATAATCTATAATCAACATCCTGGGGGTTACCATTAACCAGAAACTGAACTGGCCTAGCGAGTTAAATACTGTGGCTACAAGAGCAGGTCAGAGGCTCGGAATCCTGCAGTGAGTAACTCGCCTCCTGACTCCCCAAAGCCTGTCCACCATCTACAAGTCAGGAGTGTAATGGAATACTCTCCGCTTGCCTGGATGAGTGCAGCTCCAATAACCATCAAGAAGCTTGACACCACCTAGGACAAAGCAGCCCCGTTTGATTGGCACCCCATCCACAAACATTCACTCCCTTCACCACCGACACACAATGACCGTAGTGCATACCATCTACAAGATGTACTGCAGGAACTCACCAAGGCTCCTTAGGCAGCACCTTCCAAACCCATGACTGCTACCATCTAGAAGGACAAGGGCAGCAGATAGATGGGAACACCATCACCTGCAAGTTCCCCTCCAAACCACTCACCATCCTGACTTGGAAATATATCGTCGTTCCTTCACTGTCGCTGGGTCAAAATCCTGTAACTCCCTTCTTAACAGCACTGTGGGTGCACCTACACCATGGGGACTGCATCGGTTCAAGAAGGCAGCTCACCACCACCTTCTCAAGGACAATTAGGGATGAACAACAAATGCTGGCCCAGCCAGCAATCCACACATCCTATAAATAAGTTTTTAATATTACCAGTTGATAAGGAGGTAAATCAACTAAAACAAACTTTCAAAAAAGCAGTTATGTGAGGACTGTGAGCGCTGAAATTTCTTGCCTGTGTTAGCAATGCAAACTGAAGTGTGTGCACTAAGAAAGGTGCTCCTTCCTCCCACTTTCAGGACACTGAAAATAAGGCAGAAGCTACTACAGATTGGATACCGTTATATCAAACCTCTGTGTTTGGCTTTAGGGTTTAGAAACACAATTGAATTGCGCACAGTAACCCCTGTGTTCATTAATCCCTGATACAGGGTAGGAATGCCTAGTTAAATACCTTCAATGCTAAATGCTTCCCATTTGGTTGGCAGCTTCAGTTTAATGAGTCTTTGCCCTTGTGGAATTCTGCTAGTTCATGTCTCCACATTCACTCATGCTTCTCTGATGATGTAGCTTGTATTGAGTGACTCCCCCTGTTGTCTGCATTAGGATGAGGCAGGATAACAGTGCGGAATTTGGCATCTGTAAAGGGGGCCTGGAACTGCAAATATACAAATGTAGTCCTAATTAGCTAATAATTTTCACAAGCCCTTTTTTAAAAAGGAGCTACTCTCAAGTTACTGGAGCCTATTTGGAGGGGCTTGAACCCAGGGAATATAAGCTTTCTCCTTCCTTCACATCAATTTGAAGCCTGACATGTCAACAGATGAGACTAGTGTGGCGTGATAGGCCCAGAACTATGACTTTAACACAACCTAGGCTGAATGTAGCACTAAGGGAGTGCTGCCTTTTGGATGAGATATTAAACCGAGGTCCTGTCTGTCCATTCCGGTCGATATAAAAGATTTCATGACACTATTGGAAGAAGAGCTTGGGGAGGTTTCATGTTTTGGCCATCAGTTATTCTAGTCAGCTTTACTAACACAGATTAACATGTTAGTTAACTCATTGCTGCTTGTCTGCAATCCTTTCGTACACTTAAGAATTATTGCACTGGCTGCAAAGTGCTTGAGGATGTGAAAGACGATATATAAATATCAGTCCCTTTTTTTTGTTAGGTATATCCTAGACAAGGTTTTGCATAGTTTGTTATCTGGGGGATGCAGAACCCTTATTGTAGCGTTATGCTCTTTGCATCGGCTGTACCACACGCACTCCCTGGGGTATCTGAGAGAGCCACCTGCATCACCAACAAGGTTTCTCTCAAAGGAATATACAATATGTTAAAAGGGGTTCACAATGCAAATTCACTGGTAGGAAGTTTTACTCACCAGGAACACTGCATTTAAACATCGTATTGCTAAACTCAATAGTTACAACCCACAAAGTCAATGTGACAAGTACCATGCCTGGCTGTGGACTTGACCAAGATTGGTACAAATGAGGGAATGTTGATTTGGTGGTGAAATAACAGCAACAATTGTGTCCTGGAGGTGGTTATTCAGGACAGCAGCTCTCAATGCTATCACACACTGGATATTCAGGACTGTGTACTGCTGCCCTGAATATTTTTTTTTATTCATTCATGGGATGTGGCTGGGTCAGCATTTATTGTCCATCCCTAATTGTCGTTGAGAAGGTGGTGGTGAGCTGCCTTCTTGAACCGCTACAGTCCATGTGGTGTAGGTACACCCACAGTGCTGTTAGGGAGGGAGTTCCAGGATTTTGACCCAGCGACAGTGAAGGAACGATGATATATTTCCAAGTCAGGATAGTGAGTGACTTGGAGGGGAACTTCCAGGTGGTGGTGTTCCCATCTATCTGCTGCTCTTGTCCTTCTAGATGGTAGTGGTCGTGGGTTTGGAAGGTGCTGTTGAAGGAGCCTTGGTGAATCCCTGCAGTGCATCTTGTAGATGGTACACACTGCTGCTACTGTGTATCGGTGGTGGAGCGAGTGAATGTTTGTGGATGTGGTGCCAATCAAGTGGACTGCTTTGCCCTGGATAGTGTCAAGTTTCTTGAGCGTTGTGGGAGCTGCTCTCATCCGGGCAAGTGGGGAGTATTCCATTACGATCCTGACTTGTGCCTTGTAGATGGTGGACAGGCTTTGGGGAGTCAGGAGGTGAGTTACTTGTCACAGGATTCCTAATCTCTGACCTGCTCTTGTAGCCACAGTATTTATATGGCTAGTCCAGTTCAGTTTCTGGTCAGTGCTAACCCCCAGGATGTTGACAGGAGGTGGTTCCTGTCTAAGTCATTCACCAGCCTGACTTGGAAATATATCGCCGTTCCTTCACTGTTGCTGGGTCAAAATCCTGGAACTCCCTTCCTAACAGCACTGTGGGTGTACCTACACCACATGGACTGCAGCGGCTCAAGAAGGCAGCTCACCACCACCTTCTCAAGGGCAACTAGGGATGGGCAAAAAATGCTGGCTTAGCCAGTGACACCCACATCCCGTGAATGAATTTAAAAAATATCCAGGGCAGCAGTACACAGTCCTGAATATCCAGTATGTGATCACACTGTGAGCTGTTGTCCTGAATATCCAGTGTGTGATAGCACAGCAAGCTGTTGTCTTGAATATCTCATGTATGATAACACTATGAGCTGCTGTCCTCAATATCCAGTGTGTGATCACACTGTGACCGGGATAGGAGGGGTGCGCAGTTTGACTAGCCCCACTACTCTAGGTTGCACCATTAGTTTAAAAGTTTGATTCACTCACCAAAATGGCCAGTTGTTTACCTTTGCTACTGTTACCCAGAATGAAAGAGACTTCAACCAGGCTTCTTTCAATAAACAACAAACTTATTCGTTTATTATAAAACCAGTCTTGTCAATTAGAAAGGCAAAACTTATCAACATAAAGTATGAAATATGAAAATGTACCAATAACGCTTTCGAGATACCCTGTGTCTGTCTCTCACTCTCACACACACACACACACACACACATAATATATATATATATTAGAAAAATAAAAAATAGAGGAATCCTGCCAAAGGTTAAAAGTCACTGGTTCAAGGGAAAAAGAAAGATGATAGAGTCTTTGAAATGGCGTCCGGGTTATGCGGTTGGTGTCTCAGCGCTGATCTGCGAAACAATCGATGACTCTTGCACTGCGTTTCAGGTGGACACGAGAAACACCTGCAGGCACTTGCTTCCAGCAGATAGAGCAACTTGGAAGCAGCTTATATTCACGTCCAACAGTGGACCTGCTCTGGACTGCAAAAAGGCTGCTGTCTTCCTTCACAAGCAGTTGGTCCTCCTTCTCAAAGCAAAACCCAAAATCAACTTTTGAACACAGTTTTCCAGGCATGGCTTCTTTCCCAAGCCATAAACTAACCTGTGACCCCTTTTATATACAGTCCACCAGGGTCAAGAGGTTTCCAGCTTCTGTACAACTGCTTAATTACCTTTTCTTGGAAATGGATGTCTCTTCCAAGAAAAGCAATCTGAGTTCTTGCATTAACCCTTCATGGAACAGTGTCTTTTAAAACACAAATTCTTCCAGAATTAGTCCTTGAAGATGAACCATTTTCTTTGATTAAAGTGTTCATCACATTCCCTGCCTTGGAGTAATGAAACATCCTATTTATATTCATTTCATTACAAAGTCTAATAAAACATAAACAAAAATACTAAAACACCCATTTATTCATTCATTTTTTATGGTGTTCCGACTGCAGCTGATGTTAATGCTGAGCAAGGCAAATCTCAGATGGAAATCCGTCTCGGCTGTTCGTAATTTTTTGTTTGTATTGTAGAAACGAGGAGGGAAAGCTACTGGGCACAAAAGCACAGGACTCTAATGATAACTTTTAAAATTTGAAGAATTAAAATGTTTATTAAATGAAAAAAACTTAAAAACACAAGGTAAAAGGTACACAGGAAAAAATCTTACAAGATAACCCCCAAAATGCTTTATCAAATGTAAACAATAAATCTATATTTTTGGCAGCAGCCCTTGTAGATTCTTAACCATAAAATCCAGGAAATGTTACCCAAACCGAGAAATTACTTTCACTTCAAACAGAAGTACAATCCACGACTTTCCAGAACAAATCCACGCTGAGTTGGGTTTTCCAAAAGGAGATTCAAAACAAACTGTTCCTCAGGACAAATATTTTCCTGGGCAAGAATTAGGTTGCTTTCTTCAATTAACAACATTCACACCTTTTCAGCACACTCCAAAACACAGGAGCTGGCTTTCAGTGGGACTCCCCACCCTCCCCAGAACAACTCACTACAGCTGAACTCCATTTCATAAATACCTTTTCACTCCTTTCATCTTAGTTCTTCATTGCCTTTAAATGTCCCTTTGAAAACTCTGGTTCCCAAATATCAAAACCTTTCATGTTCCCATTTTACCTCTTTTCCAGGTCAATAAAATTTAAAATGTTTGCCCTTGTTTACTCATGAATATCCTGTAAAATGCAAATTTTTTTGTACCTTTGAGACTCCTTTGAAATGCGACAGCTACAAATCAATTTCAAAACTTACCCCCAAATTCTAATTTCAGATTTACTCTATTTCTTTGTAAGTTAAGACCACCATTGGGCCACATTACAAAATGCAAGATGATAACTCCTTTAGTCTCTCATCTTTTAGATTCTACAAACAATCTGACTCCAATAACCTCTCCTTTGATTAACCCTGGACACACTGACACAGCTTACCTTTACCTTCATAGAATATATACTTTTTTTTTTATTCGTTCATGGGATGTGGATGTTGCTGGGTGCCAGCGGGTGCGAGCATTTATTGCACCCTAGAGAGAATTTGAGAGTCAACCACATTGCTGTGGGGCTGGAGTCACGTGTAGGCCAGACCAGGTAAGGGCAGAATTCCTTCCCTAAAGGACATCCGTGAACCAGATGGGTTTTTACAACAATCAGCAATGGTTTCATGGTCATTATCAGACTTTTAATTCCAGATCTTTATTTATTGAATTCAAATTCCACCATCTGCTGTGGTGGGAATCGAACCCAGGTCCCCAGAACATTACCCTGGGCCTCTGGATTACCAGCCCAGTGACAATACCACTACCTCCCCTGTTAAATTTTTAAATTCCATGGGTTTGAACCCATGTCCCCAGAGCCTAGGCCACCAGATTACTAGCCCAGTGACATTACCACTGCACCACTGTCTCCTCCGAACACAGAAGTATAAAAGATACATGTCATCACAATACAGAGCTAATGCAGTTATTCGCTGTATCATTTTGGCCTTTAGCAAATTTAAGGCAAAGTTAAATTCTAGGCAAAGCATCAGCAATTACATTGTCCACATTGTGGGAGCAAGTCCATCAGTGGATCAGCTATAGCAGTATTGAAATTTGGTACAAATTTGCAGTAAAACCCACACATCCCCAAAACTTCATGCTCTCTGGTTTAGTTTTATGGCCGGGAACCGGGAACTCCTCCAATGCCTGCACTTTTACTGTTCTTGGCAACACTTGTCCTTGCCCTACAATATGCCCTAGATAAGTTACTTGCGTTTTCACGAATTCACCTTTGACAAGGTCTATTATTCAATCAGTTGACTGTAGTTTTTTAAACAGGGTTTCTAGCTGTTTCAGTGGATGTTTCCAAGTGTCACTATAGATCAGTACATCATCAAGATAAACCACGTTAAGAATGTTGGCCACCACTTGGTTCACTAGCTTCTGAAAAGTTGCCTCAGCGTATTTTAGCCCAAATGGCATTGGAAAAGACCGTCTGGTGTGACGATGGCTGATATTTCTTTAGTTCGGGGTGTTAAAGGAACCTGCCAATATCCCTTTACAAGATCTGTTTGGTTAGGAACATGGCACTGCCACTCTGTCAGTACAATCTTCCAAGTGAGACATTGGGTAGAAACATAAAAATTAGGAGCAACAATAAGCCCTTCGAGCCTGCTCCTCATTTCAATATGATCATGGCTGACCTTGTATCTCAACGCTGTACTCCCGCACTCTCCCCATACCCCTTGACGCCTTTAGAGTCCAGAAATCTATCTATTTCCTCCTTACATATATTCAGTGATTTAGCCTCCACAGTCTTCTGTGGTAGAGAATTCCATGGTTTCACCATCCTCGAAGCGAAGAAGTTTTTCCTCATCTCAGTCCTAAATGGCCTACCTAAATGGTCCTGAGACTGTGACCCCTTGTTCTAGACACCCCCAGCCAGAGGAAATATCACCTCTGCATTCAGTCTTTCCATCCCTGTCAGAATTTTATATGTTTCAATGAGATCTCCTCTCATTCTTCTAAACTCCAGTGAATACAGGCCTAGACAACCCAATCTCTCCTCATACAACAATCCTGCCGTCCCAGGAATCAGTCTTGTGAACCTTTGTTGCACTCCCTCTATGGCAAGTATATCCTTTCTTCGGTAAGGAGACCAAAACTGCACTCCAGGTGTGGTCTCACCAAGGCCCTGCAGTAAGACATCCTTGCTCCTGTACTCAGGTCCTCTCACAATGAAGACCAACATACTATTTGCCGCCTTAACTGCTTGCTGCACCTGCATGCTTGCTTAGGAACCTGCTTTAGTTACAGCATTGACCTTTCTATAATCTATACAGAATCTGGTTGTACTATCTGGTTTAGGCACTACACAACAGGAGAACTCCAGCTGCTTTGGTGGGTTCAATGATCTAATTTTCCAAGATGTACTGGATCTCTGCTTTCACCTGAGCCTGTTTCTCTGGCCCTAAGTGATAAGGATGCTGTTTTATAGGAGGGGATTCTCCTATATCCACATCCTGGTTTGTCCCTACAGATACTTTTAAATTCTAAGTAACCTCACTAGATCCTCTCATTGTCCTGCCTGTTTAAGTATGAAAATGTGGTTTCTAACTGTCCTAATATTTCAGCATTAGCTAACCAGATGGTAGGAGGTTCAATTTGTGAGCTGTCTTAAGTCTCCTTCTGGCTCACTTTTGCTGTCTCTTTCATCCTCCGCTGTGCTTACTACGTAATGTACCCGCTGCTTATCCTCCTCCCTACAATGGTATGATTTCAACATATTGATATGACACAGCCTACGATCTAGGGTATCATTCAAATAATTTACTTTATCAATCCTCTTAATTACCTTGTGTGGACCACTGAACCGTGCTTTCAGAGGTTCCCATGTAAAGGTAATAACTAACATTTAATGCCCTAGTTACAATGTGCCACTTTGCAGGCACCAGTGAGCCGCTGCTGGAACACTAACACATAAAATAACATAGAGGATTCATCCCTCTGTCTTAAAAAATTTTGTTTGATTAATTTCAGAGGACCTCACCTCATGTATATATATTAGTTCGAAAGGATTAAAACCAGATTCATTTGGTGAATTTCAGTTAGCAAATTAAAGAAAATTCTGTCCTTTGTCCCAATCATGGGGATGTTCATGACAATATGCTTTAATTGTTGTTTTGAGAGTTTGATGGTACCTCTCTAAAGCTCCCTATGTTTGTGGATGATATGATGTGGACTTTAGCTGTTTTATACCCAAACCACTCATTATGTTTTGAAAAATTTTAGGCATAACATTGGAACCTCGGTCTGACTGAATCTCCATATCGAGTAAATAATTGGGTTAACTTCTCGAACATTACTTTAGCCGTGATTGTTCTTAACACGATTTCCAGAGGCTATCCCTTTATCATATGCATGATAGTAAGGATATACTGATGTCCTGCTTTTGTTTTTGGTAACGGTCCCACACAATCTACTAACACCCTACTAAATGGTTCCTCAAAAATTGGTATGGGAATTAAGGATGCTGGTTTGATTGTATGTTGTGGTTTCCCACCATCTGGCCTGTATGGTACGTTTTACAAAACTGCGCCACGACCTTATGAAGACCTGTCAGTAAAACTGTCAGTTTATCCACTCGTTGAGTTTTCCGTATCCGTACATGCCCTCCCATAGGAATTTCATGCACTATCCATGATATCTCTGATATTTGGGCGGTACCACTAACTGATGAACGACTGTCCACTCCTCATCTGCAGGTCTGAGAGGAGGTTTCCACTTGCTCACTAATATCTCGTTTTTATTATAATAACATTCTGGAACTTCCTCAGCTTCAACTTCAGTTTGGGCTGATTGGGCTATCTGACTTAACTCCGGATCGGCGTGTTGAGCCTAAACTAGAGAAGATTTATTAAACATCTCATTTAGATTATTGAAGTCTTTAAGGAAAGTTTCAGCCAGCCAAACATCTACCTGTGGTATCACTTTTACCTCCGATGTTGGACTTTGCTTATCCATCACTCGGATCATCGCACACGAAGGAAAAATTCCTGGACCTTTTCCTGTAACTGCTCCATCTCTTTAACCCCATTTGGGCTTTCTGTAATCATGGGAGAAGCTACTACCTTCGCTCCGGCTAAATCATTTCCCAGGAGTAAGTCCATCTATGGGTAACTTCTGAACAACCCCCACCATCACTGTCCCAGACATTGGGTCACACCCCAAGCGCACCCGGTACAAAGGTACGGGTATATACTCCCCGCCAATGCCATTTATTAAAACAAAAACAAAAATACCTGGAAAAACTCAGCAGGTCTGACAGCATCTGTGGAGAGGAATATAGTTGACATTTTGAGTCCGTATTAATCTTCATTAGAACTAAGGAAATAGAGAAATGAGGTGAAATATAAGCTGATAGAGGGGGGTGGGACAGGTAGAGCTGGATAGGGGGCCAGTGATGGGTGGAGGCAAAGAAGAGATTGCCAAAGATGTCATAGACAAAAGGACAAAGGGGTGTTGACGGTGGTGATATTAGCTAAGGAATGTGCTAATGGGGACATTAAGGGTAGCAAGCTAGTGGCAGATGGCCCTAGTGGGGGTGGATAGGGGGAAGGTATCGAAATGGGCTAAAAGGTGGAGATAAAACAATAGATCGAAATAAATTAAAAATAAGTGGGAAAAGAAAAATATATATTTTTTTAAATGATAAATTATTGGAATAAGGGGGATCGGAAAGGGGGTGGGGATGGAGGAGAGAGTTCAGGATCTGAAATTGTTGAATTCAATATTCAGTCCGGAAGGCTGTAAAGTGCCTAGTCGGAAGATGAGGTGCTGTTCCTCCAGTTTGCGTTGAGCTTCACTGGAACATTGCAGCAGGCCAAGCAGGTTATTAAAACTTGGCTTTAATGTGTCTTCTGGTGGAAAAGTTATGCCTTTCCCCAGCAAAAGTGTTTAGAGTGGCTCTCGTATCTCTTAATATGATTATAGATTTAGCCATCTCGTTTGAGGGATAAGGGGTTACTTCTCCTCTCAATAAAAATTCTTTATAACTCTCATGCTTCTTAGTCACTTCTCTACTCTCAGCAGTGTTCACACTTGGTTTCACAGCTGCAGTTAGTGCTACCACTTGATTTGTGGTATTTTTGGTCAGGGTTCCTTTTCCTGAATTGCCCTTATGTACCCCAAAAAGTCCCATAGGTTTCTTGCGCAACTTCCAGCAACCTGTATGAAGGTGTCCCACCTCATTACAATGGAAACACTTAGACCTTCGAGTATCACTTCCACCCTCAGCACCTTCCTTTCTGGTCTGAGGAGGAGTTTCCAGGGAATTCCCAGCTGTCCCTTCCCATCCTTGGCTGCTTGCCTTCCTTTAACTTGCCCACCTTCTATCCTTCTCAGGTTTGTGGGGGTGATGGAAAAAGGGTTTAGATTTATGGACCAGCTCATAATCATCAGCCTGTCTAGCTGTTGCAACCCTCTGGTCTTCAATGTGGATTCTAACCACTGGAGGGAGTAAATTTTTAAATTCTTCCAGGAAAATTATTTCCCTAAGAGCTTCATACGTTGTCCTTCCGTTTAATGCCAGTATCCAACAATCACAATTACTTTGCTTTACTCTCTCAAGTACTCTCTACAGATTAGACATCTCCCCACTGGGCTTTGGGTTGGAAGTAGTTTTTTTTCATCATTAGAACCTTCCTCTGCATCTTGGGCCTCTTTTTTTTTGAATTCCAGCCTTTTTAAGCTGGTATCCCCATTCTCATTCCTTCAGTCTCTCTTTTGCCTGTTTCTTTATCCTTCTCCCTTTTCTCCCTTGCTAACTTCTCTCTCTGGAGGTTGTTTCCGCTTTCCAACTCTCTCTTTTTCAAGTTTTTGCATCTCTCTTTCTCTTTCTTTTTCTTCCCTGTCTTTTGTTTCCTTTTGCCTCCAATTCAAGATTTTTCAGTTCCTTTTTCATGTTCAAGCTGCTTCATTTGCAACTGCATCCTAGTTAACTCGATTGACTCACCCCCTGGAGAATGTGGTCTGTCTGGTATCCCTTCCAATTTCAAATGCTGCGCCATTTTGGTTTACCAACGTATGAGCAACCTGGTCACCATCTTTTTATCCTTTTTTACCAATAATTATTATTCCGTGTCCAATCACCCATTGTCTGTGTTTCAAATCCCGGACGAACCTCCAATCTATGTTATGACCGGGATGGGGAAAGTGCCGCAGTTTGACCAGCCCCACTACTCCACAGGTCACACCGTTTGTTTATAAGTTTGACTCATTCGCTGAAATGGCCAGTTGTTTACATTTGCTATTCTTATCCAGAATAAAAGGGACTTCAACCAGGCTTCTTTCAATAAACAACAAACTTATTTGTTTATAATAAAACCAGTCTTGTCAAATGGAAAGCAGGGGATAAAGGGGAACCAGTAGATCTAATATACTTGGATTTCCAAAAGGTATTTGATAAGGTACCACACATAAGGCTACTTAATAACATAAGAGCCCATGGTGTTGGGGATAGCATATTAGCATGCATAGAGGATTGGCTAACAAATAGAAGACAGAGTTGGGATAAGGGGGGCATTTTCAGGATGGCAACCTGTAACTAGTGGAGTGTCACGGGATCAGTGCTGGGGCCTCAATTATTTACAATATATATTAATGACTTGGATGAGGGAAGTGAATGTACTATCACCAAGTTTGCGAATGACACAAAAATAGGTGGGAAGGCAAATGGTGAGGATGACACAGAGTCTACAGAGGGATATAGACAGGTTAAGTGAGTGGGCAAAAACTTGGCAGATGGAATAATATGTGAGAAATAATCAATGACTCTCTGAGCTTATCAGTGAGGTTATGCACTTTGGCAGGAAGAATAGAGGAGCTGACTATTATTTGAATGGAGAAAGACTGCAGAAAGCTACTGCACAGAAGGATTTGGGAGTCCTTGTGCATGAATCCCAAAAAGCTAGCATATAAGTTCAACAGGTAAAAGGGAAGACAAGACAAATGGAATGTTGGCCTTTATTTCAAAGGGAATGGCGTATAAAAATAGGGAAGTCTTGATAAAACTATACAAGGCACTAGTTAGACTACACCTAGAATATTGTGAACAGTTTTGGTCCCCTTATCTAAGGAAAGATATACTGGCATTGGAGGCAGTCCAGAGAAGGTTCACTTCGTTGATCCCAGGAATGGAGGGATTTTCTTATGAGGAGAGGTTGAGTTGGTTGGGCCTGTACTCATTGGAGTTTAGAAGAATGAGAGGCGACCTTATTAAAATATATAAGATTCTTAGTGGGCTTGACAGGGTAGATGCTGAGAGATTGTTTCCCCTTGTGGGACAGAGAGTCTAGGACCAGAGGGTATAATCTCAGAGTAAGGGGTCGCCCATTTAAGACAGAGATGAGGAGGAATTTCTGAAGGCAGTGAATCAGTGGAATTCTTTACTGCAGAGGGCAGTAGAGGCTGGGTCGTTAAGTATATTCAAGGCTGAGGTAAACAGATTTTTAATCAGTACGGGAATCAAATGTTATGGGGAAAAGGCAGGAAAGTAGAGTTGAGGATTATCAGATCAGCCATGATCTCATTGAATGGCTGAGCAGACTCGATGGACCGAATGGGCTACTTCTGCTCCTATGTCTTATGGTCTTATAGAAAGGCAAAGCTCATTAACATACAGTATGAAATATCAAAGTATATCAATTATCCTTTCAAGATACCCTAAATTTCACACACATACCAAAATAAAAAATAGAGGAATCCTGCCAAAGGTTAAAAGTCACTGGTTCAAGGGAAAAGGAAAGATGAAGGAGTCTTTGAAATGGCGTCCGGGTTATGTGGTTGGTGTCCCAGCGCTGATCTGCGAAACAATCGATGACTCTTGCACTGCGTTTCAGGTGGACACGAGAAACACCTGCAGGCACTTGCTTCCTGCAGATAGAGCAACTTGGAAGCAGCTTATATTCACGTCCAACAGTGGACCTGCTCTGGACTGCAAAAAGGCTGCTGTCTTCCTTCACAAGCAGTTGGTCCTCCTTCTCAAAGCAAAACCCAAAACCAACTTTTGAACACAGTTTTCCAGGCATGGCTTCTTTCCCAAGCCATAAACTAACCTGTGACCCCTTTTATATACAGTCCACCAGGGTCAAGAGGTTTCCAGCTTCTGTACAACTGCTTAATTACCTTTTCTTGGAAATGGATGTCTCTTCCAAGAAAAGCAATCTGAGTTCTTGCATTAACCCTTCATGGAACAGTGTCTTTTAAAATACAAATTCTTCCAGAATTAGTCCTTGAAGATGAACCATTTTCTTTGATTAAAGTGTTCATCACAACTATGTTCTGCTGCCCTGAATATCCAGTGTGCGATGACACTCTGAGCTGATGTTCTGAATATCCAGTGTGTGATGACACTCTGAGCTGATGTTCTGAATATCCAGTGTGTGATGACACTCTGAGCTGATGTCCTGAATATCCAGTGTGTGATGACACTCTGAGCTGATGTCCTGAATATCCAGTGTGTGATGACACTCTACGCTGATGTCCTGAATATCCAGTGTGTGATGACACTCTGAGCTGATGTCCTGAATATCCAGTGTGTGATGACACTCTGAGCTGCTGTCCTGAATATCCAGTGTGTGATGACACTCTGAGCCGCTGTCCTGAATATCCAGTGTGTGATGACACTCTGAGCTGCTGTCCTGAATATCCAGTGTGTGTTGACACTCTGAGCTGCTGTCCTGAATATCCAGTGTGAGATGACACTCTGAGCTGATGTCCTGAATGGGCCCTGAGTTATTACACACTGGATATTCCAGACAGTAGGTTTGCTTTATTGTTGTGTGGTATGTGGGCATCACTGACGAGGCCAGCATTTATTGGACATCCCTAATTTCCCTTGAACTAAGTGGTTTGCTAGGCCATTGTGGAGGTAGTTAAGAATCAACCACATTGTTGTGGGTCTGGAGTCACATGTAGGCCAGACCAGGTAAGGATGGAAGATTTAGTTTCCTAAAAGACGTTAGAGAACCAGATGGGTTTTTACAACAATTGATGATAGCTTCATGGTCACTATTACTGAGACTAGCTTTCAATCCCAGATTTATGGATTTATTTTTAATTTAATTAATTCAGATTAAATATAATTTAATTAATTTATACTCAGGACAACAGCTCACAGTGCTATCACACACTGGATATTTAGGACAGCAGCTCACAGTGCTATCACACACTGGATATTCAGGATAGCAGCCCAGTGTGATCACACACTGGATATTTAGGATAGCAGTTCACAGTGCGATCAGACACTGGATTTTTAGGACAGCAGCTCTGTGTTATCGCACACTGGATATTCAGGACAGCAGCTTACAGTGCAATCACACACTGGATATTCAGGACAGCAGCTTACAGTGCAATCACACACTGGATATTCAGGACAGCAGCTCATATTATCATACACTGGATATTCAGGATAGCAGCTCACAGTATTATCACGCACTGGATATTCAGGACAACTTCACAGTGTTATCACATAATGGATATTCAGGACAGCAGATCATAGTGCAATCACACACTGGATATTTAGGATGGCAGATCATAGTGCAATCACACACTGGATATTCAGGATAGCAGATCATATTGCAATCACACACTGGATATTCAGGACAACTTCACAGCGTTATCATACACTGGATATTCAGGATGGCAGCTCGCAGTATTATCACACTGGATATTCAGGATAGCAGCTCACAGTGTGATCAGACACTGGATATTCGGGACAACAGTTCACAGTGTTATCACATACTGGATATTCAGGACAGCAGTTCATATTGCTATCACACACTGGATATTCAGGACAGCAGCTCACAGTGTTATCATACACTGGATATTCAGGATGGCAGCTCGCAGTATTATCACACTGGATATTCAGGACAGCAGATCATAGTGCAATCACACACTGGATATTCAGGACAGCAGATCATAGTGCAATCTCACACTGGATATTCAGGACAGCAGATCATAGTGCAATCACACACTGGATATTCAGGACAGCAGATCATAGTGCAATCACACACTGGATATTCAGGACAGCAGATCATAGTGCAATCACACACTGGATATTCAGGACAGCAGATCATAGTGCTATCACATACTGGATATTCAGGACAGCAGATCATAGTGCAATCTCACACTGGATATTCAGGACAGCAGATCATAGTGCAATCACACACTGGATACTCAGGACAGCAGATCATAGTGCTATCACATACTGGATATTCAGGACAGCAGATCATAGTGCTATCACATACTGGATATTCAGGACAGCAGATCATAGTGCAATCACACACTGGATATTCAGGACAGCAGATCATAGTGCAATCACACACTGGATATTCAGGACAAGAGATCATAGTGCAATCACACACTGGATATTTAGGATGGCAGATCATAGTGCAATCACACACTGGATATTCAGGATAGCAGATCATAGTGCAATCACACACTGGATATTCAGGATAGCAGATCAAAGTGCAATCACACACTGGATATTTAGGATGGCAGATCACAGTGCAATTACACACTGGATATTCAGGACAACTGCACAGCGTTATCACACACTGGATATTCAGGACTGCAGTTCACAGTGCGATCACACACTGGATATTCAGGACAGCAGCTCACAGTGTTATCAGACACTGGATATTCGGGACAACATTTCACAGTGCAATCAGACACTGGATATTCAGGACAGCAGCTCATATTATCATACACCGGAAATTCAGGATAGCAGCTCACAGTATTATCACGCACTAGATATTCAGGACAACTTCACAGTGTTATCACATGCTGGATATTCAGGACAGCAGATCATAGTGCAATCACACACTGGATATTCAGGACAACTTCACAGTGTTATCACACATTGGATATTCAGGACAGTAGCTCACAGTGTTATCACACACTGGATATTCAGGAAAGCAGCTCAGTATTACCATACACTGGATATTCGGGAGTGCATCTCACAGTGTGATCACACACTGGATATTCGGGATAACTGCTTGCTGTGCTATCACACTGCTTTGTATTGTTAATCTAAAATTTGCCAAGTAATTATTGGAAGTATAGAGAAATGGGGGATTTGGTCTCTAGCTGTTGTCACGATTTGAGTGGTTGAGTGTTATTGAATATTTGCTGACTTGCGACACAGCAGTTCATGTATTTGCAGACCCACTAATCATAAATTGCTGAATATCCAGTGTGAGACAGCACAGTGTGTTACTGTCCTGAATATCCAGTGTGAGAGAGCATGGTGTGTTACTGTCCTGAATATCCAGTGTGTGACAGCATGGTGTGTTACTGTCCTGAATATCCAATGTCTGATCTGACTATTCAGTGTGTGATAGCACCGTGTTGCTGTCCTGAATATCCAGTGTGTGATAGCACAGCGTGTAGCTGTCCTGAATATCCAGTGTGTGATAGCACAGCGTGTTGCTGTCCTGAATATCCAGTGTGTGATAGCACAGCGTGTTGCTGTCCTGAATATCCAGTGTGTGATAGCACAGCGTGTTGCTGTCCTGAATATCCAGTGTGTGATAGCACGGTGTGTCGCTGTCCTGAATATCCAGTGTGTGATAGTACGGTGTGTTGCTGTCCTGAATATCCAGTGTGTGATAGCACGGTGTGTTGCTGTCCTGAATATCCAGTGTGTGATAGCACAGCGTGTAGCTGTCCTGAATATCCAGTGTGTGATAGCACAGCGTGTCACTGTCCTGAATATCCAGTGTGTGATAGCACAGCGTGTCGCTGTCCTGAATATCCAGTGTGTGATAGTATGGTGTGTTACTGTCCTGAATATCCAGTGTGTGATAGCACAGCGTGTTGCTGTCCTGAATATCCAGTGTGTGATAGCACAGCGTGTTGCTGTCCTGAATATCCAGTGTGTGATAGCACAGCGTGTTGCTGTCCTGAATATCCAGTGTGTGATAGCACAGCGTGTTGCTGTCCTGAATATCCAGTGTGTGATAGCACAGCGTGTCGCTGTCCTGAATATCCAGTGTGTGATAGCACGGTGTGTCGCTGTCCTGAATATCCAGTGTGTGATAGCACAGCGTGTCGTTGTCCTGAATATCCAGTGTGTGATAGGACGGTGTGTTGCTGTCCTGAATATCCAGTGTGTGATAGCACGGTGTGTCGCTGTCCTGAATATCCAGTGTGTGATAGCACAGCGTGTCGCTGTCCTGAATATCCAGTGTGTGATAGCACGGTGTGTTGCTGTCCTGAATATCCAGTGTGTGATAGCACGGCGTGTTGCTGTCCTGAATATCCAGTGTGTGATAGCACGGCGTGTTGCTGTCCTGAATATCCAGTGTGTGATAGCACAGCGTGTTGCTGTCCTGAATATCCAGTGTGAGATAGCACGGTGTGTTGCTGTCCTGAATATCCAGTGTGTGATAGCACGGTGTGTTGCTGTCCTGAATATCCAGTGTGTGATAGCACGGTGTGTTGCTGTCCTGAATATCCAGTGTGTGATAGCACGGTGTGTTGCTGTCCTGAATATCCAGTGTGTGATAGCACGGTGTGTTGCTGTCCTGAATATCCAGTGTGTGATTGTGCGGTGTGTTACTGTCCTGAATATCCAGTGTGTGATAGTACGGTGTGTTCCTGTCCTGAATATCCAGTGTCTGATCTGAATATCCAGTGTGTGATAGCACGGTGTGTTGCTGTCCTGAATATCCAGTGTGTGATAGCACAGCGTGTTGCTGTCCTGAATATCCAGTGTGTGATAGCACGGTGTGTTGCTGTCCTGAATATCCAGTGTGTGATAGTGCGGTGTGTTGCTGTCCTGAATATCCAGTGTCTGATCTGAATATCCAGTGTGTGATAGTACGGTGTGTTCTTGTCCTGAATATCCAGTGTCTGATCTGAATATCCAGTGTGTGATAGTACGGTGTGTTGCTGTCCTGAATATCCAGTGTGTGATAGTACGGTGTGTCACTGTCCTGAATATCCAGTGTGTGATAGTACGGTGTGTCACTGTCCTGAATATCCAGTGTGTGATAGCACGGTGTGTCACTGTCCTGAATATCCAGTGTGTGATAGTGCGGTGTGTTGCTGTCCTGAATATCCAGTGTCTGATCTGAATATCCAGTGTGTGATAGTACGGTGTGTTCTTGTCCTGAATATCCAGTGTCTGATCTGAATATCCAGTGTGTGATAGTACGGTGTGTTGCTGTCCTGAATATCCAGTGTGTGATAGTACGGTGTGTCACTGTCCTGAATATCCAGTGTGTGATAGTACGGTGTGTCACTGTCCTGAATATCCACTGTGTGATAGTACGGTGTGTCACTGTCCTGAATATCCAGTGTGTGATAGTACGGTGTGTCACTGTCCTGAATATCCAGTGTGTGATAGTGCGGTGTGTCACTGTCCTGAATATCCAGTGTGTGATAGTACGGTGTGTCACTGTCCTGAATATCCAGTGTGTGACTGTACGGTGTGTCACTGTCCTGAATATCCAGTGTGTGACTGTACGGTGTGTTTACTTTTAGTCCTGCACTGAGTCGGCATAAGTTTTTATTCACTATTTATTCTTCATATTCTATTAGAATCGCTGAATTTTGCAGTACAGACGGAGGCCATTCGGTCCATTGTGCCTGGCTAGGTGTTTGAAGGAACTATCCAGTTAGTCTCACCTCAGCCCCGACTCCCCCCAGCAACCCCGCCTCTG
Source organism: Cetorhinus maximus (assembly GCF_964194155.1). NCBI lineage: Eukaryota > Metazoa > Chordata > Chondrichthyes > Lamniformes > Cetorhinidae > Cetorhinus > Cetorhinus maximus. The sequence goes on from NC_135879.1 coordinate 404,669, forward strand.
CCTTTTTGCCAGAATCCTGCATATTTTCTTTTCAAATGTTTATCCAATTTTCTTTGAAAAATAACTATTGAATTGGCTTTTGCCATCCAACAACTCACTGTGTAAAATAAAGTTTACCCATTGCTCCTCTGGTTCTATTGGCTGTGGTTTAAATCTTTGCCCCTCTGGTTACTGACCCTCCCTCAGAGGGAGTAATTTCTTCTTATTGACCCTATCCAAACCCTCCCTAAGTTTGAACACCTATTAAATCCCCCCTTAACCTTCACTGCTGAAAGAAGAAAACTCATAAATTTGTGATCATAACCGCTTAACCTTTGAACCCCACCTTTTAACTTTGAGGGTATTTTGGATATGCTGCTGCTGCTTTGTATAGACTCAAGTTTACATAACAAAATTAATATATTTATCTTATTTTATGCTGTGTTTCCAAGACATGACCGCACAATGCAAGATATTGTCTACAAATTGGTGCCTGGTCTACAAGAAGGTAAGTAACAAGCTTTTAATTTCCACCTGACTCATTTACTGTCCATTTACCCCGAGTGCTTTGGCTACAAAATGTATTTCATTCTGATTCTGTTGCCCCCCCCCTCACCCCCCCTCGCCCCTCTCTGCCCCCCCTCGCCCCCTCTCTGCCCCCTCGCCCCCTCTCTGTCCCCTCGCCCCCTCTCTGTCCCCTCGCCCCTCTCTGCCCCCCCTCGCCCCCTCTCTGCCCCCTCGCCCCTCTCTGTCCCCTCGCCCCCTCTCTGTCCCCCCTCGCCCCCTCTCTGCCCCCTCGCCCCTCTCTGTCCCCCCTCGCCCCCTCTCTGCCCCCTCGCCCCTCTCTGCCCCCCCTCGCCCCCTCTCTGTCCCCTCGCCCCCTCTCTGTCCCCTCGCCCCCTCTCTGCCCCCCCTCGCCCCCTCTCTGCCCCCTCGCCCCTCTCTGCCCCCTCGCCCCTCTCTGTCCCCCCTCGCCCCCTCTCTGTCCCCTCGCCCCCTCTCTGCCCCCCCTCGCCCCCTCTCTGCCCCCTCGCCCCTCTCTGCCCCCTCGCCCCTCTCTGTCCCCCTTCGCCCCCTCTCTGCCCCCCCTCGCCCCCTCTCTGCCCCCTCGCCCCTCTCTGCCCCCCCTCGCCCCCTCTCTGTCCCCTCGCCCCCTCTCTGTCCCCTCGCCCCCTCTCTGTCCCCTCGCCCCCTCTCTGTCCCCTCGCCCCCTCTCTGCCCCCTCTCTGCCCCCCTCGCCCCCTCGTTGCCCCCTCTCTGCCCCCCCTCGCCCCCTCTCCCCCTCTCTGCCCCCCCTCGCCCCCTCTCCCCCTCTCTGCCCCCCCTCGCCCCCTCTCCCCCTCTCTGCCCCCCCTCGCCCCCTCTCCCCCTCTCTGCCCCCCCTCGCCCCCTCTCCCCCTCTCTGCCCCCCCTCGCCCCCTCTCCCCCTCTCTGCCCCCCCTCGCCCCCTCTCCCCCTCTCTGCCCCCCCTCGCCCCCTCTCCCCCTCTCTGCCCCCCCTCGCCCCCTCTCCCCCTCTCTGCCCCCCCTCGCCCCCTCTCCCCCTCTCTGCCCCCCCTCGCCCCCTCTCCCCCTCTCTGCCCCCCCTCGCCCCCTCTCCCCCTCTCTGCCCCCCCTCGCTGCCCCCCTCGCCCATTCTCTGCCCCCCCTCTCTGTCCCCTCGCCCCCTCTCCGCCCCCCTCGCCTCCCCTCACCCCCCCTCGCCCCCCTCTGCCCCCCCTCACCCCCTCTCCGCCCCCTCTCGCCCTCTCTCTGCCCCCTCGCCCTCTCTCTGCCCCCCCCTCACCCCCTCTCCACCTCCTCTCCGCCCCCCCTCGCCCCCTCTCTGCCCCCCCTCGCCCCCCCTCGCCCCCTCTCCGCCCCCCCTCGCCCCCTCTCTGCCCCCTCGCCGCCCCCCCTCGCCCCCTCTCTGCCCCCCCTCGCCCCCCCTCGCCCCCCTCTGCCCCCCCTCGCCCCCTCTCCGCCTCCCCTCTCGCCGCCTCCCCTCGCCCTCTCTCTGCCCCCTCGCCCCCTCTCGCCCTCTCTCTGCCCCCTCGCCCCCTCTCTGCCCCACCCTCACACCCACCCTCTCTTTCCCTCCCACCTCTCTGTCTCCCTCTTTCTCTCCATTTCGCCTATTTCCCCTCCCTTTTTTCTCCCCACTCTGCTACCTCCTCATGCCCTCCCTCTCACCCAGCCCCTCCTGCACCGACTCTCGCCCCCCCCCCCCCCCCCCCCCCGGACTCTCGCGCCCCCCCCTTCCCGACTCTTGCCCGTCCCCGCCTCTCTCGCCGCCCCCTCCTTCGGCCCCACCCCCCCGCCTCAACGCCCCTGGGCACCCCTGCCCCTCCCCCGCTCTGTCCCCTCAGCCACCCCTGTCACTCGACGCTCCTGGGTGCCTTCCCGCTACCCTCGCCACCCACTGCCCCCGTCACCTTCCGCTGCCCCCGCAACCCCCTCTGCCCCCCACCTCCCCCCATTCGCCCGCCTCCTTCCTCAGCCTCCCACCGCCCTTCTCTGCTCCTCGCCGCCCCCCCTGCCCCCCGCCTCCGTCCTCAGCCTCCCACCGCCCTTCTCTGCTCCTCGCCGCCCCCCCTGCCCCCCGCCTCCGTCCTCAGCCTCCCACCGCCCTTCTATGCCCCTGCGCCCCCCTCAACCCCCTCGCCATTTGCGCCACTCCACATTCCTCTCTCGTACCTCTTTCTTTCTGTCCCAAGCCACATGCCTCATCCTTCGCACCCCTCCGCCTCTCCACTATCTGCCCGATGAAAGAAAAGCACAGCATCTGACCTCATCTGCCATTACCTAAAACAGCTTTTGCCCACATTAATTTGCCTGCAGCAGTCCATGCCTCACCTTGTGTTGGGGCTTTGGCTGATTATTCCCTTTGATGTGTCCCTGTACAATCTCAGGCCTCCCTTTTCGACATTTAAGTTGCTGCCACCATGTGTTGGCTCCTCTTCACCTCCTCCATGGGATGCAACAAACCTCACTTGAATCACAGTCCACAAACTGGAGACTGCTTCCCCACTATCTAGCATTGAAGGCAAGAAGCTGCCTGTCTATTCCAATTCTGAACAACATTCTGCTACCCATCGTCGCACTTACAGTTTCTCTTCCTCAAAGTGCATATTTGTTTTTCTCAGCTATGTCTAAGATCAGAATCCAGAGCTATGACGCACTTCATGCTGTTCTGCATGATAATTAGTGTAGATTCTACAACATCCTCATAAAAACATTAGAACTAGATTGCTTAACTGCTGAGACCAATCAGAATGGGCTTCATTCATGACTAACAGCACTATTTTCTTTAAGATGAAATTGAATTGGCACGTCTGAAATTGTTATATTTAACATTTCACTCTGTGGACCCATTTGCTGAGCTTTTCTTCTGGTGTTTATGCAAGCTGATTGTTAAAAGTCCTACTTTTTATGTTCTTCAGAATGAGGTATGTTTCATTTGTAATGGGATAATTTATATTCTGGTTTGATTTAAATGTCTGAAGTAAGTATCTTCAGGTTTGTCAGACCACTCTAGAAAATTCTTTCATTAGATTAAAATCTTAAACCTGAAGAGGTCCCTGTCTCTTCGAATTCTCTGTGTCGACCGTCTTTTCAATGCCTAAACTCCCCCGTGTAACAAAGTGCTCAACGGATACAAGTACTGCATTGCAGAGATCATTGAGAACTCACGGTGAAATGATAGAGGGGTGCCTGAATGTCTATTGTAGAAGTAATCACAAATTTCAAAGAATGCTTTCATGGGAGTTGCAATGAATATAGTGTCGCTGTTCATGCCAATTATAGGTTATTTTCTATCAATCCAACCTTTCTGTATTAACTTATGTGTATTTATATTTATTGTGTATATATATATATATATATATATATAATCTCTGGATAACCATGAACTCAGTTGTCATTTATTTATATTCATTCACTGGATGTGGGCTTTGCTGGCTGGGTCAGCATTTATTGCCCATCCCTAATTGCCCTTGAGAAGGTGGGGGTGAGCTGCCTTCTTGAGCCGCTGCAGTCCATGTGGTGTAGGTACACCCACAGTGCTGTTAGGAAGGATTTTGACCCAGCGACAGTGAAGGAACGGCGATATATTTCCAAGTCAGGATGGTGAGTGACTTGGAGGGGAACCTCCAGGTGGTGGTGTTCCCATCTATCTGCTGCCCTTGTCCTTCTAGATGATAGTGGTTGTGGGTTTGGAAGGTGCTGTTGAAGGAGCCTTCGTGAATTCCTGCAGTGTATCTTGTAAATGGTACACACACTGCTGCTACTGTGTATCGGTGATGGAGGGAGTGAATGTTTGTGGATGTGGTGCCAGTCAGGCAGGCTGCTTTGTCCTGGATGGTGTCAAGCTTCTTGAGTGTTGTTGGAGCCACATTCATCCAGGCAAGTGGAGAGTATTCCATCACACTCCTGACTTGTGCCTTGTAGATGGCGGACAGGCTTTGGGGAGTCAGGAGGTGAGTTACTCATCGCATGATTCCTAGTCCCTGACCTGCACTTGTAGCCACAGTATTTATATGGCTAGTCCAGTTCAGTTTCTGGTCAATGGTAACCCCCAGGATGTTGATAGTGGGGGATTCAGTGATGATAGTGCCATTAAACATCAAGGGGCAATGGTTGGATTCTCTCTTGTTGGAGATGGTCATTGCCTGGCACTTGTGTGGCACAAATGTTATTTGCCACCTGTCAGCCCAAACCTGGATATTGTCCAGGTCTTTCTGCATTTGGACATGGACTGCTTCAGTATCTGAGGAGTTGCAAATGGTGCTGAACATTGTGCAGTCATCAGTGAACATCCCCACTTCTGACCTTATGACGGAAGGAAGGTCATTGGTGAAGCAGCTGAAGATGGTTGGGCTGAGGACACTACCCTGAGGAACTCCTGCAGTGATGTCCTGGAGCTGAGTTGACTGACCTCCAACAACCACAACCATCTTCCTTTGTGCTGGGTATGATTCCAACCAGCGGAGAGTTTTCCTCCTGATTCCCATTGACTCCAGTTTTGCTAGGGCTCTTTGATGCCACACCTGTCAAATGCTGCCTTGATGTCAAGGGCAGTCACCCTCACCTCACCTCGGGAATTCAGCACTTTTGTCCATGTTTGTGCCAAGGCTGTAATGAGGTTGGGAGCTGAGTGGCCCTACGGAACCCAAACTGGGTGTTAGTGAGCAGGTTATTGCTGAGCAAGTGCCGCTTGATAGCACTGTTGATGACCCCTTCCATTACCTTACTTATGACGGAGAGTAGACTGATGGGGTGATAATTGGCTGGGTTGGATTTGTCCTGCTTTTTGAGTGCTGGTCATACCTGGGCAATTTTCCACGTAGCCAGGTAGCTACCAGTGTTGTAGCTGTACTGGAACAGCTTGGCTAGTGGCACGGAAAGTTCTGGAACACAAGTTTTCAGTACTATTCCCTTTGTCTTTTGTTCCATGATGTCATTGTGATTTAGTCTCTTCTGACCTCCAACCTATCCTTGACCTTCTATTTTGCTCCACTTGCCCCTCCCCATCTGACTTTTTCAACAGCATAAAGCCCATCGTATTGCTGCCTCTCCCTGGTTCTGATGAAGAGTCACATTAGACTCAAAACATTAACTCCGTTTCTCTCTCTACAGATACCGCCAGACCTGCCGAGTTTTTCCAATATTTTCTATTTTTATTTCAGATTTCCAGCATCCGCAGTATTTTGCTTTTATTTTAGAACAAAACTTGCTGTGTACAAAGCTGTGATATTTCCCACTCTCCTATATGCTTGTGAGACGTGGACTATCTACTCTAGGCATATTAAGTAGTTGGACATGAGATGCATTTGGAACATCATGGGGATCAAATGGGAAGACAAAGTGCCCAACACTGAGGTACTTCAAAGACCAAAAATGTCTGCAATTGAAGCATTCATCATCAGACCCCAGTTCAGTTGGAGCGGTCATGTATTCACAACTGAAACTTGGACACCACATGCGAGGTAAGCCAAGATTAAGGTTCAAGGATGTCTTGAAGACGAACATCAGGATATGTGGCATGTCCGCCACAGACTGGGAGGAAAGTGCACAAGAAAGAACCATCTCGGTGTTATGATATGGCAGGTGGTAATTGCCAGGCTGACCAAATTCCAAAGGAAAACTTTGCCAAGCTATCACAATGATTTGCAATTTGTATTTTGCTACGAGAAGGTATGTGTACTGAAGTCAGAAGTAAAGATTCCACTACCACTTTTGGAGATTTTAATTGCTCAATTAAAACATTTATGAACAAAGAAAAAGAAAACTTAAACACACAAGATTACAGTTACACAGTTAGATTTTGTCTTATAACATTTCCCAGAAGATTTCTACTTAGCTAGACTCACAAATAAACACCCTTTTCAGGCAACAGTCCCAAAAGAATCTTAAGCTATAAAACATCCAGTAATATTACCACAAGGCTTTTATCTTTACCCATTGTTCTTAACTGTCTTTTGAAAGATTTTCCCAGAATCTAAAACCTTTCATGTTATCTTTATGGCTACTACCTTTGCTTTATTTATTTATGATCTTTGCCAGTTGTAAAACATCCTATTATGTCTCTTTGAAATTTAGCAGCTAAAAATTCAACTCCTTATCTATCTCCTAATGCAAATTCCTATTCAGGATGTATTTACCCGGATCCCATCTTACCTCATCCATCTCCACTTCAAAATGCCTGCTTTGACACTTAACCCTTTTGATGATTTAAACCTTGCAATCTGACTGTCTTCAGGTTTAATTAAACCTCTCACACACCCACAGACACAGTCCTCACAAGCCTGCATTACAGTATCCAACAGTAATATTGGGCTAAAAAGTATTTTCTTCACACTGGGGAGCAAACTCAAGCAGTGTTGTTGTTTCCGTCGAACAGCAAAGAATACAGGCAGCAAAGGACAAAAGACTGTGTGGTCCCAACAAAATCAGACAATTCATTCTTGCCCGCACTATCGAAAGCCTTGCAGGCCTGCAATCAGGCTCCACAGTCACATTAGAACGCACAACAGATAACTCTACGCATGCAAGAAACAGCCATCTTCAATCATGAAGGGAAACCAGCGACATGTGGAAGCTGACCTGGTGCCAGAGGATAGCTTTGCCAAAGGACAACATGTAAGTGAGGGAGGGTCATGTTGGGCCTTCTTCTGTTCAGTTAGCGATGAAGGTCCACCAATATAAGAGTGAAGGTAGAGGTTGGGAAAATGGCAAAGGGTTATTATTAGAATGTGCAATGCTTGGCCAAAGGGAATAGTTCAGACAGAAACCATTGTATATTTTAAGAAAAAAGATAAACATCTAAAGTCGAGGAAGATGTCTGAATATGAGGAAAGCACTGAAGCAGTACAGTCAGTTTTGGAATACTGGAGCAAAGAGTCTTCTTTGGTTATGTCAGCTTACATTTTAAAATCAGTTTATGGCTTAATATAGAAACTGGATTTAAATTTCCAAAAAATGAAAATCAACCCAAAATTCAACTCTTTTGAGTTGCAAAATGTGACTAGTAATTCATTGTGAATATCCAGGGAATTGGGGAAAAAGAGTTTGTCGCTCTTTAATCTTCTGCCTGTTGTGCCAGTGTCATGTGTTGTGTTCACTCTTCATAAGCACTTCACAAGATGCTGCATGGTAAGTGTAAGAGGACAGTGCGGCAGCTACATGAGCCTTGTGGCTGTATAACACTTAGTTAACCTGCTGAGTGTTTGGAGGTCTTTTGCAGTTTCAAATATTCGTTGCAAAACGTTCCATTATCCAGTCATGTTGTGTGTCATGAAATAGATTTTGTGCAAATTACGGACATAGAATTCATTGCCATTGCCTGAAGAGTCATACGGACTCAGAACGTTAACTCTGCTTCTCTCCCCATAGATGCTGTCAGACAGACCTGCTGAGTTTTTCCAGCATTTTCCGTTTTTCTTATAGAATTCATTGTATTTTGTGCCTGATGCATCAAAAGGAATTCTTACATTTTAGAGAAAAATTTGTATCTTACAATATTTTTAAGAATCATGTTTGCTAAAGTCGGAATAATTTGTCATTTACAGCGGAGTTAAAAAAGCAAAAAGACTTTTATCAGAAACTTGGTCTTGAAATGCCCGGAGAGGTCAAAGGTGAGACGTGCACAGCTAAACAGCAGTTCGACCCACTCCATGATGGTTAGTCACTTTTCTGTTGAACCATTTCTAACAACTGATGTCTCAGCACTGGGAAAGCTTTGAATTTTCTGCACTGTTCTGCATTTAAGCTTAACTTTGTCTGTGCGTCCCAGATGTAACTTAACGAACTCTCATTTATAAAATAATCTTTACCTGCATGGCTGATTGAGATGCCAGAGCAAAAAGAGGTAATTGTGTGAAGATCACCACCAGGTATTAATTGTACATGTGCTCCATTGGGTTCTTTGTCCAGGAGGCAAGTAAACATAGATCAGCTGCTGAACCCCACATCCATGCCTGTGTTACCTCTAGACTATTCTAATGCTCTTCTGACTGGCCTCCCATCTCCACCCAGCAAGAATTAGTTATCCTCCAAAACTCTTTTGCCAATATCCTAACTGCACCAAGTTCTGTTTCACCATCAGCCACAGTTTCTGCTCAGCTACACTGGTTCCTGAAGCAGTGTCTCAATGTGAACATTCTTATCCTTGTTTCAAATGCTTCTGTGGCCTCCCCATCTCCGTAACCACCTTCAACAAGGCCAGTCTCTGAGATATCTGCGATCCTCCAATTTTGACCTCCTTTGCATTTTAATCGCACCAGCATTGGCAAAACTGCCTTAATTAAGTGCCATCAAACCTCAGGATAATTAACGTAATAAATGGACTGTGGTGTGTTCTAAGGTCATGAAAGACTTTATATAAATACAAATCTTTTTTTTCCCCCCAGGATTTCTCTCTTATGGTTGATTGCCTTACTATTATAGGATCAAAAGGGCAGAATCTGAGGATATTCTGTGTTTCAGCCAGGCTGGCAGTTTCTGAACACAATGCCAGCCTTGCAATTTCCTCCTCCTTTCTCGGAATGAATAATATATTAAAAATGCTAGCGGTCATGGAGTTTGCTTGCATGTGTACAGTACTTCTGCTTGTCACTTGGAGTTGTGGGTACATTTTACATTGTTGAAAAGTGAAAGTCATATCAAAACCGAACCATTAGTGTTAATAATTTAATGTTGAAAGCTATGGTTAAAGCCTCTGGTGTCACATAATCAATCGTGTGATGTGTGCAGGGTATTAATCCTCAATATCAGCATGATCTAATCAACTGAAGTAAATCTGTATTTTTATATAGAATATTATGGACTTGCTTTGGAAATCGCTAAAAGCTGGCACATTTAGTTTTTAATTCAAAGCTGAACTTTCTTAATTCTCCTGCAACAAAATTATATTTTAATTCCATGAAAATGATCTGACAATTTTATGCAAGACTGATATTTATTGAATTTGTGAAACTTAAGTTGTATTATGTAGAGTTCAGTGAACTGGGAATGATAGTGTAATGCTTCTGCAACTGGACTGGTGATCTAGAGGCCCGGACTAATGATCCAAAGACATGAGTTAAAATCCCACCATGGCAGATGGGGAATTTGAGTTCAGTTAATTAAATAAATCTGGAATAAAAATTGAGTATCAATATGGTGACTATGGAACTACAGAGTCATAAAAACCAATCTGGTCCATTAATGTGTTTCAGAGTGGGAAATCTGCTGGCCTGTGTGCAACTCCAGACCCTCAGCAGTGTGGTTAAGTCTTAACTTTGCTCTGAAATGGCAAGCCACTCCAATTGTTAGGGCGGCTGCTGACTTTCTGAAGGGCAGTTAGGGATAGACAAGATGCACTAAAGCAACCAACCAAAACTACTTTGACAGTGCCTCCCAAACACGTGACCTCTACCACTTAGAAAGGCAGCAGGCACATGGGGACACCACCACCTGCTATTCTCCTCAAGTCACAAACCACCCTGACTTTGAAATAGATTGTTAATTCATCATCTAGGTTAAAATTCTGCAACTCCCTCCCTATCAGCACTGTGGATGTACCTTCACCACATGGACTGCAACAATTTAAGGTGGTGACTCACTATCACTTTCTTGAGCAATAGGGATAGACAATAAATGTTGGCCTAGCCAGTGATCCCTACATCTTATAAATAAATTAAAACACATTAGATCAGCCTCTGCAGTTTCACTGGTCAAAAATGTGGATGCTTTTCATTTCCTGCTCCCTCAAACATCTATCTTTGAAATTAGTATATATGAAGTAGCCATTCCCAATTAAATTAAGCAAGGAAAAGGATCGATGAGGGAATTGTAGGACCAGATGAAGAAAATATGGCATTTAAGTAAGCCAGCCTGAAAGGGCCAGTGTGTCTTTACTTCAAATTGTACAGTCCAGTCAAAGAAGTTGAAGCTTGGTTAACAGATTAATTATGATGAATGTAGCATTGCAGTAATGTTGATCTTTATTTATATTGAGCAACTGCTGTGTGTCTTTGTAGATTGGGACTCTTGGGCATTGCTCTGTGTTTAAGTAACTGAGTTGACCTTGTTGATTTACTTTGTTTGTAAGGTGAAACAAAGCCAGAAGATGATTCAAATAAACAGAAAACAGAGGATAAGCCGGAGGAAGAACATGATTATCACAGGAACGATGAGCAGGTAGCTTTTCCTTTCCTGAATCCTTTCCTCAGCCTGCACAAGCTTTACTGAAATTTTACTGGACTGTAGCTCATTGCAGCATGAAAATGTCATTTTGTTACAGTGATATGTGCAATTCGAAAGAGCTGATTTTATTTGCAGACTCACTACCTATCCCGAGTGCACATATTTCCTTTTTCTCCTCATGCTTTCTTGGAACTGATCTTGTCCATGAGACTTATTTCCTACTCTTTCACCCCTATTCCCACAAAACCACTGATCATCCAACTTCCCTTCCTGGTGAAAAGCATAGATTAGAACAAGTCAACTAAAGGGAAATCCTATTTGACAAATTTACAGGGGTTTGAGTTTGAGGATGTAATTAGTAGGGTAGATGAAGGGGAGCCAGTAGATGTAGTATACCTGGATTTCCAAAAGACATTCAGTAAGGTGATTACAAAAGGTTAATGGGCAAAATAAGGGCTCATGGAGTTGGGGGTAATATATTAGCATGGAGGAGGGGGGAGGCAATGGTGTAGCTGGACTAGTAATCCAGAGATCCAGGGTAATGCTCTGGGGTTCGAATCCTGCCACAGCAGATGGTGGAATTTGAATTCAATCAAAATCTTGAATTAAAAGTCTAATGCTGACCATGAAACCGTTGTTGTAAAAACCCATCTAGTTCACTAATGTCCTGTGGGGAAGGAAATCTGTCATCCTTACATGGTCTGGCCTACATGTGACTCCAGACCCACAGCAATGTGGTTGACTCAAATGCCCTCTGAAATGGACTAGCAAGCCACTCCGTTGTAACAAAGTCACAAAAAACGAATGAAACCGGACAGCCCACCCGGCATCGACCTACGCACCGGAAGCGACAATGGCAAACTCAACCCTATCGACCCTGCAAAATCCTCCTTACTAACATCTGGGGGCTAGAGCCAAAAATGGGAGCGCCAAAAATGGGAGCGCCAAAAATGGGAGCGCCAAAAATGGGAGCGCCAAAAATGGGAGCGCCAAAAATGGGAGCGCCAAAAATGGGAGCGCCAAAAATGGGAGCGCCAAAAATGGGAGCGCCAAAAATGGGAGCGCCAAAAATGGGAGCGCCAAAAATGGGAGCGCCAAAAATGGGAGCGCCAAAAATGGGAGCGCCAAAAATGGGAGCGCCAAAAATGGGAGCGCCAAAAATGGGAGCGCCAAAAATGGGAGCGCCAAAAATGGGAGCGCCAAAAATGGGAGCGCCAAAAATGGGAGCGCCAAAAATGGGAGCGCCAAAAATGGGAGCGCCAAAAATGGGAGCGCCAAAAATGGGAGCGCCAAAAATGGGGTGTCAACCTGGTGAAGCTATAACACAGGGTTACTTGTGTGCCAAACAGCATAAGCAGCAAGTGATAGACAGAGCTAAGTGATCCCACAACCAACGGATCAGATCTAAGTTCTGCAGTCCTGCCACATCCAGTCATGAATGGTGGTGGACAATTAAATAACTCATTGGATGAGCAGGCTCCACAAATATCCCCATCCTCAATGATGGAGGAGCCCAGTACATCAGTGCAAAAGATAAGGCTGTAGCATTCGCTACAATCTTCAGCCAGAAGTGCCGAGTGGATGATCCATCTCGGCCTCCTCTGCAGGTCCCCAGCATCACAGATGCCAGTCTTCAGCCAATTCAATTCACTCCATGTGATGTCAAGAAGGCACTGCATACTGCAAAGGCAATGGGCCTTGACAACATTCCGGCAATAGTACTGAAGACTTGTGCTCCAGAACTTGCCGCGCCCCTAGCCAAGCTGTTCCAGTACAGCTACAACACTGGCATCTACCTGGCTATGTGGAAAATTGCCCAGGTATGTCCTGTACACAAAAAGCAGGACAAATCTAACCTGGCCAATTACCACCCCATCAGTCTACTCTCGATCATCAGTAAAGTAATGGAAGGGGTCATCAACAGTGTTATCAAGTGGCACTTGCTTAGCAATAACTTGCTTACTCAATGCCCACTTTGGGTTCCGCCAGGGCCACTCAGCTCCTGACCTCGTTGCAGCCTTGGTTCAAACATGAACAAAAGTGCTGAACTCGTGAGGTGAGAGTGACTGCCCTTGACATCAAGGCAGCACTTGACTGAGTGTGGCATCAAGGAGCCCTAGCAAAACTGGAGCCAATGGGGATCAGGGGGAAAACTCTCCGCTGGTTGGAGTCATACCTAGCACAAAGGAAGGTGGTTGTGGTTGTCGGAGGTCAGCCATCTCAGCTCGAGAACATCACTGCAGGAGTTCCTCGGTAGTGTCCTAGGCCCAGCCATCTTCAGCTGCTTCATCAATGATCCTCCTTCCATCATAAGGTCAGAAGTGGAGATGGTTGTTGATGATTGCACAATGTTCAGCACCATTCGTGACTCCTCAGATACTGAAGCAGTCCATGTCCAAATGCAGCAAGACCTGGACAATATCCAGGCTCGGGCTGATAAGTGGCAAGGAACATTCGTGCCGCACAAGTGCCAGGCAATGACCATCTCCAACAAGAGAGAATCCAACCATCGCCCCTTGATGTTCAATGGCATTATCATCACTGAATCCCCCACTATCAACATCCTGGGGGTTACCATTGACCCAGAAACTGAACTGGACTAGCCATATAAATACTGTGGCTACAAGTGCAGGTCAGAGGCTAGGAATTGTGCGATGAGTAACTCACCTCCTGACTCCCCAAAGCCTGTCCACCATCTACAAGGCACAAGACAGGAGTGTGATGGAATACTCCCCACTTGCCTGGATGAGTGCAGCTCCCACAACACAAGAAGCTTGACACCGTCTAGGACAAAGCAGTCGCTTGATTGGCACCACATCCACAAACATTCACTTCCTCCACCACCGACGCACAGTAGCAGCAGTGTGTGTACCATCTACAAGATGCACTGCAGGAACTCACCAAGGCTCCTTAGACAGCACCTTCCAAACCCACGACCACTACCATCTAGAAGGACAAGGGCAGCAGATAAATGGAACACCGCCACCTGGAAGTTCCCCTCCAAGTCAATCACTATCTTGACTTGGAAATATATCGCTATTCCTTCACTGTCGCTGGGTCAAAATCCTGGAACTCCCTTCCTAACAGCACTGTGGGTGTACCTACACCACATGGACTGCAGCGGTTCAAGAAGGCGGCTCACCACCATCTTCTCAAGGGCAATTAGGGATGGACAATAAATACTAGCCCAGCCAGCGAAGCCCACGTCCTATGAATGAATAAAAAAATATGGATAGAGGAATGGTTAACAGATAGAAAACAGATGACATAAATGGGGCTTTGTCAATTTGGCAGGCAGTGAATAGTGGAGTGCCGCCAGGATCAGTGCTGGGGCCTCAGCTATTTACAATCTATATTAATGACTTAGATACATTACTCTCTGTCTCTTCATCTAAGTTTGCTGATGATACCAAGCTAGGTGGGATGGAAAGCTGTGGGGAGGACACAGAGGCTGCAATGAGATTTGGACAGTGAGTGGGCAATAAGATGGCAGATGGAGTATAATGTAGGGAAATTTGAAGTTCTTCATTTTGGTTGTAAGAATGAAAACGCAGAAAAAATTTTAAAAGGTGTGAAAATTGTAAGTGTTGATGTTCAAAGACACTTGGATAAGCTGGTACAAGGAACGCAGAAGGATAGCACACAGGTGCAGCAAGCAATTAGGAAGGCAAATGGCATGTTCACCTTTATTGCAGGGGATTGGAGTACACAAAAAAAAACTCTTACTAGAGTTGTACAGAGTTTTGGTGAGACCACATCTGGAATACTGTGTGCAGTTTTGGTCTCCACATTTAAGAAAGGCAGTACAGAGAAGGTTCACTAGATTGTCGCTGGGATGAGAGGCTGAGTAAATTGGGCCTATATGCTCTGGAGTTTAGAAGATTGACAGGCGATCTCATTGAAACATACAAAATTCTGAAGGAGGTTGATCGGGCGGACGCCGAGAGATTGTCCCATTGGCCGGGGAATCTAAAACACGGGCACAGTCTCAGGATAAGTGGCCGATCATTTAGGACTGAGATGAGGAGAAATTTCTTCGCTCAAAGGGTTGTGAATCTTTGGAATTCTCTATCGCAGAGGGCCCTGGATACTCTACTGTTGATTACATTTAAGGCTGGGAGAGACAGATTTTGGCTGTTGCAAGGAATTGGGGGATATGGGGAGCAGGCGGGAAACTGGAGTTGAAGCCCAAGATCAACCATAATCGTATTGAACAGTGGAGCAGGTCGATGGGCCGTGTGGTCTACTCCTGCGCCTATTTCTTATGTTCTTAAGTGGACATGTTTGCTGATGATTGCATAGCTTTCATCACTGTTCACACTGCCTCAGATACTGAAGCAATCCATTTCCATTTGCAACAAGATCTAGACAAGATTCAGGTTTAGACTGATGAGTGGCAAGTAACATTCGTGCCAAACAAGTGGCAGGCAATGACCATCTCCCCATGACATTCAATGGCATTTCTGCCACTAAATACCCAACTATCAACATCCTGAGGGTTACCATTGACCAGAAATTAAACTGGATCAGCCATATACATACAATGGCTACAAAAGCAGTTCAAAGACTCGGAATTCTGCCTGTCCACCATCTACAAGGTGCAAATCAGGAGTGTGATGGAATACTCCCCACTTACCTGAATGAGTGCAGCTCCAGCAACACCCAAGAAGCTTGACACCATCCAGGACAAAGCAGCTGCTTAATTGGCACCCCATCCACCACCTTCAACATTCACTCCCTCCACTACTGAGGTGCAGTTGCAGCAGTGTGTACTATCTGCAGCAACTTACCAAGGCTCCTTAGACAGCACCTTCCAAACCCTCTGTTACCTAGAAGGACATGAGTAGTAGATGCATGGGAACACCACCTCCTGCAAGTTCCACTCCAAGCCGCACACCACCCTGATTTGGAAATATATTGCTGTTCTGTCACTGTAACTGGGTCAAAACCCTGGAGCTCCCTCCCTAACAGCACTCAGGGTTTACCTACACCATGTGGACTGCAGCAGTTCAAGAAGGCAGCTCACCATCACCTTCTCAAGGACAATTAGGGATGGGCAATAAATGCTGGTCTGTGAATGAATAAGAAAAATAAGATCGGTGAATTGAATGCATGACTCAAGACTGGTATGGGAGAAATGTTGTTTCAATTCATGGTGCACTGGCACCAGTAATAGGGAAAGAGGGAGCTGCTCCATTGGGACAAGCCACACCTGAACCATGCTGGATCCAGGGTCCTGGAGAATCATAAAACTAGGGTAATGAAAAGGGCTTTAAACTAAATAAATATAGTGGGGGAAGGTAGAGGATTCAGGTCAGGGGAAATTTAAAAATTTAAAGATAAAGGACAAGGCAATAGTGGAGTTCAGAAGAATGAAAAACGATCTTATTGAAGTAGGTAAGATAATGAGAAGACTCAATAGGGTAGATGCTGAGAAAATGTTTGCTTTCTTGGGGAATCTAGAGCTAGGAGGCACAGTTTCAAAATAAGGGCATCTCATTTAAAACAGATGAGAAAGAATTTCTTCTCTGAGGGTCGTTAATCGTTAGAGTTCTCTAATTCAGTTGCTCTACCATTGGTGGCTATGTTTTCAGCTGCCTGGGCCCCAAGCTTTGGAATTCCCTCCCTATACCTCTCTGCCTCTACACTTTGCTTTCCTCCTTTCAGACACTCCTTAAAGCCTGTCTCTTTGCCCAAGCTATTAGTCATCTGACCTGTGGCACATGTCATACTTTGTTTTATGATCCTGTGAAGCACATTGAGACGTTTCTGGTGCTATATAAAATAAGTTGTTATTGTCTTGGCCGCCTCTACTCTTCGGGGTGAATCGTTGAATATATCCAAGACAGGGTTGTACAGATTTTTGCTCTACACTGGAGTCCGGGATTAAGGGGCCAGACAGGAGTGGAGTTGAGGCCAGTATCAACTCAGCCATATAATATAAAAACTAAATGCTACGGATGCTGGAAATCTGAAATAAAAACAAAGCGCTGGAAAAACTCAACAGGTCTGGCAGCATCTGTGGAGAGAGAAAGATTTGAGTCCGTGTGAAGTTTTCAAAATTATGAAAGCTTTGATCGGGTAAATAGGGAAAAGCGGGTAAATAGGGAAAAGCGGGTAAATAGGGAAAAGCTGGTTCGGTAAGCAGTAGGTACAGATTAAAGATAATTGGTCAAAAAAAAACTAGAGGGTGATGTTCTTTTTAAATGCAGTGAATTATGATGATCTGAAGTGCACTTCCTAAAAAAGAGTGGTGGAAGTAGATTCAACAGGGAATTGGATTTATACTTGAAAAGGAGAAATTTGCAGAGTTCTGTGAAATAAATAGGGAATAGGGCAAATCCGTGTTCTTTCAAAGAGCTGGCACAGGCACAGTGGGCCGAAGGGCCTTCTTCAATGCTGTTAGATTCTGATTTTGTAACTTCATTAGGTACTGACAAGCCAACGTTTAGAGCCTAAGAATTGGCTGTTTTAAAAAGGAATATAAGAAATAGGAGCCTGAGTGGGCATGTGGCCCTTCAAAACTACTCCATCATTAAATAAGATCATGGCTGATCTTCCACCTCAACTTCCCTTTCTCAGCCTATCACCATATCCCTCGAGTCAAAAAGAACACAAGAAATTGGAGCAGAAGTGGACCATATGGCCCGTGGAACCTGCTGTGCCATTCAATACAATCATGGCTGCTCTTGGGATTCAATTCTATTTCCCTGCTTTTCCCCAAATCCCTTGATTCCCTGAGACCAAAAATCCATCTATTCCAGCCTTAAATATTTTCAATGATGGAGCATCCACAACCCCCTGGGGCAGAGAATTCCAACGATTCACAACCCTTTAAATGAAGTAATTTCCTCTCATCTTAGTCCTAAAGCCTTATCCTGAGACTGTGACCCCCCCCCCCACCATTTAATCCATCTGCCATCTTGTTGCCCACTCATTTAACTGGTTTATATCTCTTTGCAGCCTCTGTTCTCCCCACAGCTTACCTTTCCACCTAGCTTGGTATCATCTGTAAACTTAGATACGTTACTCTGTCTCGTCATGCGAGTCATTAATATAGATTGTAAATAGCTGAGGTTCCAGCACTGACCCTTGTGGCACTCCACTATTCACTGCCTGACAACTTGGAAAAAGTCCCATTTATGCCCACTCTGCTTCCTACCTGTTAACCGATCCTCCAACTCCATGCGCAGCTATCCAGCCTATTAACCTTTTGTTGGCATCTTATCAAATGCCTTTTGCAAATCCAGTTGTACTACATCTACTGGCTGCACCTTGTCTACTGTACCAGTTTCATCCTGAAAAACTCCAATAAATTTATTAAACAGGATTTCCCTTCATAAAACCATGTTGACTTATTCTAATCATACTTTGCTTTTCTAAGTGCATTGCTAAAATTTCCTTAATAATAGATCCCAGCATTTTCCCAACAACTGATGTTAGCCCGTCACTCCCGGTTTTCTCTCTCCCTCCTTCTGAAAAGCAGAGTAACATTTGCCAACTTCCAATCTGATGGGACCATTCCCGAATCCGATGAATTCTGGAAAATCACAGCCAGTGCATTTACCATCTCTGCAGCTATCTCTTTTAGAACCATCGGTTGTAGACCAACAGGCCCTGGGGATTTGTCACATTTTAGTCTCAAGCTCCTTTCATACATTTTCTCTGTTGATAGATATCCCTAATTTCTGCTCTTTTTAGCCACTAGTTTGCCTTCTATTTCTGGAAGGCAACATGTGTCTTCTGTGAAGACAGAGACAAAATATTCGTTCAGTGCTTCCATCATCTCCTCATTTCCCACGATAACTTCTCCTGTTTCTGATTCCAACAGACCAACATTAACTCATTTTTGTATACTTATAAAAGCTTTTACAATCTGTTTTTATTTCACTGGCTACTTTACTCTCATTCCTTTTTATCAATTTTTTGTTGTTTGATAAAACACTCCCAACCCTCAGGCTTGTTAATTTTTTTTGCAATATTGTAAGCTTCTTTTAATCTAAGAGTATCCCTAACTTCCTGAGTGAGCCATGGATGGGTCTTTCTTGCTGAATTTGTTTTTTCATGGAATGTACTTTTGTTGAGCATTTAAAGAAACAATTCAGTATTTTCCACTGTTTACTTACAGCCCTACCTTTTAATCCATTTGCCCCATTTGCCTTTGCTAGTTCGGCCCTGGTACCTAGGTAATTGGCTTTGTTTAAGATTCTTGTTTGTGATTGGTGTGTGTCACTCACTTTCAAATTAACATCGAATTGAACGGTATTGTAATCACTCTTTTCCAGTGGATCTTTTGATATTACAACATTACTAATTAATCCTGCTTTGTTACACAATACTAGATCGAAGATAGTTTCATCCCTAAACAAAAACAAAAATACCTGGGAAAACCCAGGTCTGGCAGCATCTGCAGAGAGGAACACAGTTAACATTTCGAGTCCGTATGACTCTTCAACAGAACTAAGTAAAAATAGAAAAGAGGTGAAATATAAGCTGGTTTAAGGGGGGGGTGGGACAGGTAGAGCTGGACGGAGGGCCAGTGATAGGTGGAGATAACCAAAAGATGTCAGACAAAAGGACAAAGAGGTGTTGAAGGTGGTGTTATTATCTAAGGAATGTGCTAATTAAGGGTAGAAAGCAGGACAAGCAAGGTACAGGTAGCCCTAGTGGGGGTGGGGTGGAGGGAAGGGATCGAAATGGGCTAAAAGGCAGAGATAAAACAATGGCTGGAAATAGGTGGGAAAAGAAAAATCTATATAAATTATTGGGAAAGGCGGGGGCGGAAATCGGAAAGGGTGGGGATGGAAAAGAGAGTTCATGATCTAAAATTGTTGAACTCAATGTTAAGCCCAGAAGGCTGTAAAGTGCCTAGTCGGAAGATGAGGTGCTGTTCCTCCAGTTTGCGTTGAGCTTCACTGGAACAATGCAGCAGGCCAGTTCAACAATTTTAGATCATGAGGAACACAGTTAACGTTTCAAGTCCTGCCACATCCAGTTGTGAATGGCGGTGGACAGTCAAACAACTCACTGGAGGAAGAGGCTCCACAAATATTCCCATCCTCAATGATGGAGGAGCCCAGCACAGCAGTGCAAAAGATGAGGCTGAAGCATTCGCAACAATCTTCAGCCAGAAGTGCCAAGTGGATGACCCACCTTAGCCTCCTCCGGAGGTCCCCAGCTTCATAGATGTCGGTCTTCAGCCAATTCGATTCGCTCCACGTATTATCAGGAAATGGCTGAAGGCACTGGATACTGCAGAGGTTATGGGCCCTGACAATATTCCAGCAATAGTACTGAAGACAAAAACAGAAAATGCTGGAAAAACTCAACAGGCCTGACATGACAGCAGCTGTAGAGAGAGAAACAGTTGACGTTTCAAGTCCATATGACCCTTCTTCAGAGCTACTTACTGTGCTCCAGAACTTGCAGCACCCCTAGCCAAGCTGTTCCAGTACAGCTACAACACTGGCATCTACCCAGCCATGTGGAAAATTGCCCAGGTATGTCCTGTACACAAAAAGTAGGACAAATCCAACCCGGCCAATTACCGGCCCATCAGTCTACTCTCGATCATCAGTAAAGTAATGGAAGGGGTCATCAACAGTGCTATCAAGTGGCACTTGCTTAGCAATAACCTGCTCACTGATGCTCAATTTGGGTTCTGCAGAGGCCACTCAGCTCCTGACCTCATTAGAGCTGAACCCAAGAGGTGAGGTGAGAGTGACTACTCTTGACATCAAGGCCACATTTGACAGTGTGTGGCATCAACGAGCCCAAGCAAAACTGGAGTCAGGGGAAAACTCTCCACTGGTTAGAAAAAGGAAGATGATTGTGGTTATTGGAGATCAATCATCTCAGCTCCAGGACATCACTGCAGGAGTTCCTCAGGGTAGTGTCCTCAGCCCAACCATCTTCAGCTGCTTCATCAATTACCTTCTGTCTAAGGTCAGAAGTGAGATGTTCGCTGATGATTGCACAATGTTCAGCACCATTCACAACTCCTCAAATACTGAAGCAGTCCACATCCAAATGCAGCAAGACCCAGAAAATATCCAGGCTTGGGCTGACAAGTTGCAAGTATCATTTGCACCACACAAGTGCCAGGCAATGACCATCTCCAACAAGAGAGAATCTAACTGTCACCGTTTGATGTTCAATGGCATTACCATCACTGAATCCCCCATTATCAACATCCTGGGGGTTATCATTGACCAGAAACTGAACTGGACTAGCCACATAAATACTGTGGCTACAACAGCAGGTCAGAGGCTAGGGATTCTGCAGCAATTAACTGACCTCCTGACTCCCCAAAGCCTGTCCACTATCTACAGGGCACAAGTCAAGAGTGTTACTCACAATAAGTGTTTGTGGTAGAAGAATGAATCCAAAGCTGTTTTCTTTTTACCTCAAGCTGGTTCATTCTCAATGTGGTTCCTCTGTGCTACAAACTTCCTAATAATTTCCACCTAGAGCCTTCCAACTGGATCTATTTATACTGTTTAGATGGGAGAACCAATGTCCATCACCTGTTTTAACTAGTAATTGTCTTTAACAAGGTAATTGCCATGCAATGTGATTACTGACACATTTGATTTAATGTTTGTAAGTTTCCCTTAAACTTTGTCCTTGGTTTCACAGCTGACCTGATTTAGGGGCTGTGCTTGATTTATCCCTTGTTTTGTTAATTTAGTTAATTGTTTTAACTCTACAAGAGTTACTGACACATTGACAAAGAGTGTGATGGAATACTCTCCACTTGCCTGGATGAGTGCAGCTCCAACGACACTTAAGCTTGACACCGTCCAGGACAAAGCAGCCCACTTGATTAGTACTACATCCACAAACATTCGGAGGTGTCAGCTGTGGCTCAGTTCATAGCACCCGTGCCTTTGAATCAGAGGGTTGTGGGTTCATGTCCCACTCCTGGAAACCAAGAACTGTGATTGTACTCGAAAAGAGTTGCAATCTGTGACTGTTGATAACTCAAAAGAGTATCCACAAACATTTGCTCCCTCTGGCACTGATGCATAGTGGCAGCTGTGTGTACCATCTACAAGATGCACTGCAGCAACTCACCAAGGCTCCTTCGACAGCACCTTCCAAATCCACGACCACTACCATCTAGAAGGACAAGGGCAGCAGATGCATGGGAACCCCACCACATGGAAGTTCCCCTCCAAACCACTCATCATCCTGACTTGGAAATATATCGCCGTTCCTTCACTGTCACTGGGTCAAAATCCTGGAACTCCCTCCCTAACAGCACTGTGGGTGTACCTACACCACATGGACTGCAGCGGTTCAAGAAGGCAGCTCACCACCACCTCAAGGGCAATTAGGGATGGGCAATAAATGCTGGCCCAGCCAGCGAAGCCCACATCCCATGAGCGAATAAACTAAAAAGTTTCTGTGATTCTGCCAGAAAGCTCCTTCTGTTCGAGGGTCACAGACAGACATAGCTCCAGCCATTTTCAAAGGTCTTTTGTCCAGTTTTAAATTTTAGAACGAGCCATGAGGGTATCTACACCTATTGTATAAAAAAATACACATGGTGAGGTCTTTGTCCCCTCACAGTCCTTGTGACCGTGGAGAAAAAAATGAACTCTACTTCATTTTTGTTAATGTGGTCTTGTAAAGGAAGAATAGGAACTGAGAAAGTATGTATTCATTCTCTCATTCACCCAGGCACATCAGACACACAGCCAGAGGCAGTGGCAGCCCCCTGCTGGATTTTCCTTCTTTATTGGGTTAATACATCAGCAAGAACATTGTCCTGTCCTGGGCTGTAGAATGCTCAGCTGATCCAGGAAGATCCAAGATCTGTCTTTATGGGGAAGGGTATTCAGGGCTAGAGTTCTGAATTTCCTCTGTTGGGGATCAGGCATAAGCAAAGCCATTGGTTTCAGAATTCTGCCTGTTTGATTCCTGGTTGTGTCCTTTAAAGGGTGTGGGGGTTTTACAGGCGGGGGGAGGGGGGCGTTAGCACTCAGTGGATGAGTGATGGTCAAGCTGCTCTGGGCAGGGGAATGTTGGGCCTCTCACACTGAGAGTTCCAGACCCTTTGATCATGGGGCTGAGCTGCTGTTGTCTAGCTTCGTTCCTGCACGTCCATCTTGGTAACCTGTGGCTTCAGCTGCTCAAACCCAGGGACAGCGGTTAGGCTGCTTGTCAGGAGATTGCTGTGTTTTAATGGGACTTTGGTCTCTTGTGGGGATTCTGGTTTGGTATCTGGTTCAGGTTCTCACACAACTCAGATGTTCCAGCTTCTGTTGCTAGGTGCTTCAGATTGACACAGCCACAGGTGGGCAGTCTGCTCCTGAACTTGGGTCAGCTGCTCTGGACCCAGCTGATAGGAAGATTGCCTTCTGGAAGGGGACTCTGCTGCTCCCATACCAGGTAGGGCTACAGTGCCGTAGCCTGGGGGGCCGGGGAGTGGTTGTTACGGATCACTTTAAACGCAGTGGGCAACCCTGCCAGGTTGCATCGCACTTCTTCATTAAGGCGGGTGGGTGGGTTTGGGATCCAGTCTGGTTGGAATCCCCCTGCTGGTCAGTTGGGTAATAGCCTCGGTGTCTTTTGGAACACTGCTGCCCTCTGGTGGATGGTCACTCTCACTATACATCCTGGTGGCTTTTCCATTAAGTGAAGCATCACCCTCCCTCTTTCTAGGCCAATTTGGGAACTTTCCTAGTCCCCATCCAAATTTGCCATAAAGCTACCAACCAGACCAGTCAATGGCTTCTTAGCTGGGGCCTTTGGACTGGGAGAGGACGCTCTACTAACTTGTTCCATGTCCCCTGGAACACCACTGCCCCCAAGTGGAGGGGGTGCAGCTCCAGCTACACCCAATTTTCAACCGGGTGAGGCATCTCACTCCCTATCTGCTTGTCTGTTTGGAGACTCCCTTTGTCCCTCTTTATATTTAGAAAGAAGGTTTCTGCCAGCCATACTTCGGGCTCTTAGACTACATGGGGCATTTTCCTTTCCTGGTTTAATAACTTTCCTTCCTTCAGGCACTTCAACCAGGTGGGGCATCTCCCTTACTATCTCTGTCCCTGCTCTGGGATTTCTCTGGTCCCTGTTTAATTCTGGGGTAATCTTTGAGTCTATTTTAAATTCTATTGGCCCTTCTGGGATCTCTTTTAACTTTACAGGCCTGGCTTTGGCCTTGATACATTTGAGCAGCCCCCCTCAATGTTTATGGGTGCTATTTCACCCCTTCGGGCCTCTGGACCTTTCTGCTGTCCTGCAGATTTCTGCTGGCTGACAGCGGCCTCTTTTCTTTTGCTGGCTAACACCTCGCTGCCGGCCAGATTGTTTCCAGGGAGGAAGTCGATTCCTACTGGAGATAGATCAGGGACAGTTCCTCCCGTGACAGGGCCTGAAGCAAGGTCACACTCCAGGTGGACCTTATGGAGGGGGAGGGGGGCTAACACAGACCCTCCTCCCGTTCCACTGATCAGGGCTTTGGCCTCAGAGAGAATTCTGGAGTGGGGTATTGTAGGTTTACGTTTCCCCCTAATATTAAGCTTGAGTGGCCCCTGTGTCTCGGAGCAGCACAAGGGCTTGCTCACCTTTTGGGACAGGTAGGGGGACACTGTTCAGGAAAGGATAATACTCCAGAAGCGCACTGGGAGTTTGTCTGGTTCAGGCACACACAGTGCCATGCCCCTCCAAAGGGTAAATTTCTGCTACGCTACCGATTGGGGTGTCCTTTGTGGGACCACTCGTACGGAGTCTCATTAGACCAACAGGCTCCCTTCTCCCAATCTCCAACACTCAGGTCTGGAATGGCCTATTTTATGGCAATGAGAACACACTAGCCTCCCGGGGCTCTCCTTTGGGCTACAGGAGGGCTTCTCTCACCCTCCTTTGTGTTTTCTTTCCTGGGTGGGGGACCTTTCCTTTCTAGATCACCCTGCTGTCTTTCCAGTGCTCATGGGAATGGTTTGGAAAGGGTCTGCCTGAGTTTCCAGGCCTATGAGTGAGATCATAGCTGTCTGCTGTGACTGCTGCATCCCTGGCTGTGAGGATTCCCTGCTCCTCCAAATGCATCCTCAGGCTGGGGGTTAAGCAGTTTTTAAACTCCTCTAACAATACCAACTCACGCAACCCCTCATGGGTGCATGGGAACCTTAGGGACCTTACCCATCAGTCAACACCATTTGCTTCAGTCGTTCAAACTCAAGGTAGGTTTGTGTGGGCTTCTTACTAGTGTTGCAGAATTGCTGGCAGTATCCTTCTGGGACTAACTCATAGGCACTTAGGATGGCAGCCTTGGTCTGCTTGTAATTCATGGACATGTCAGGCGGCAGCATTGAGTAGATCTCTTGGTCTCTCCCTGACAGCTACCCTTGAATTAGAAGTGTCCAGATATCCGATGGCCGTTTTAGCTGTCCTGCTACCTTCTCAGAAGTAGTAAAAGTCGATTCCACGTCACCCCTTTGAATTTGGGAATGAGTCTAGCGTACTGGAGGGCCTCAGAGAGTGGCTCTGGGTTAGACAAAGAGGGGGTGCTACCAGGTGAGAGAGATTTTCCCTCGCAGCTTCCAGCTGTTGGGGGTCTCTCTCCCTCTGAGCTCCATTTTTAATTTTCAGATCTGGAATTCTCCTCTCTCCCTCTCTCCCTCTCCCTCTCCCTCTCTCTCTCTCTCTCTTAACACGGTGTGGATACATGTCAGCTTGGGTGAGCACCTCCAGACAAACAGCAATATGGTTAACTCTTAACTACCCTCTAAAGTGGCCTAGCAAGCCACTCAATTCAAGGGCAATTGGGGATGGGCAGCAAATGCTGGCCTGGCCAGTGATGCCCACAATCCATGAAAGGATAAATTTTTAAAAAGTGTGTTTCTGTATCTCTGGTGCTGAACATTTCCACTACACCTTATTGCTCAGTTCTTCAGACACCTTTTCAAAATGGAACAGTGCAGTTAAATTATGTACATTTTTAAAACTGGAGCTGTTTTATACCATTATTGCATTGCAGGGATATGTTGTGCTGGCCATATATTCAGGTATTAGTGAACGTTACTGTTTCTCAGCAGTAGTGTTATTTGAAATGTACACTAAAAATCTGATTTTTGTCAAGTAGAAAAGGTCTAGCATTTTAGATCTGTTTTAAATACATGATTTGCAAACTGTATCAAACCAGGTGTTTTAACTGTGAAATGGAGGGAAAAAGTCTAATTTGCATCTAAATTGCTGACTAAATGGAATGTGCACTTCATAAATAAATAATATACACAAATCGACAGATTAAACCGAGAGCTCCTCTCACTCTCAATCTGTAAGCAAAAAATAGGCAATTACATGGTATAGTCAAATTTTAGTTTTACAACTAAGTTCATGAAACATCACTATTTACACTCAACATTTTAAGAACCAATTCATTGAGTTTATGCAAATTTAAAATCAACTGATCTGCATATGCAAAATGAGGACTGGTTTCCTATTCTAACAGCTTATCTTGCCCCTTCCTGGCCTTAGACTGCAGAGGGTAAGACAAGCTCACCCGAACCACAGCATCTTCCGTATGATCTGATGGGAAGAATTTTCCCGTCAGCGAGCGGGGGCGGGGCCTGCTCACCGACACGTGGTGACATCGGGCGTGTGTCCCCACATCACCCTGCGTCCCCACGTCACCCTGCGTCCCCACGTCACCGCGCGTCATTTAGACTGTCAGTGCGGTGGGCGTGTAACTGCGTCGGCTGTGCACCCGCTGACCCGTCAAAGGTTTATTAAGACCATTAACAAAGTCATTAAAGCTGTTCAGAATGCGGCCTGTCCAACCTTAAGGTCGGGGTGACAGGCGATGAGCCCAGGTGGCCTCCGCATTTTTCATGAAACCCCATCCACGGGTGGGATGAAGTTCCATGAAGGGTTTATTAATTAAATAAAATTTTTTGAAAAAATTAATGGACATGTCCCAGCTCATGTGACAGTTTCACATGAGGAGACATGTCCTTAAAATTGTTTATTTTAGCCTTTATTACAGTTTTCAAAACTTAAGCTAATCTCCCTGAGGCACCTCTGTGCCTCAGTGAGTTTAGCGCAGGCCCTGACTCAGGGAATCCCCCCCTGCCCACTCAGGGAGTGCACGTCACACTGGGTGGGCCTTAATCGGCCCGCCCATGTAAAATGGCAGCACAGACCCAATCGGGGGCACCCGATCAGGTTCGCACTCGCTCCTGCACACCCCCGCACAACCCCTCTCCGACAGGAGGAAAATTCAGCCCAATGTCACAAAAAGCATTGCTACAGTTTAACTTCAAAGTAAATCCCTTCATACCTGGAAAGAAGCAAAAGCAGCAAACAGATGATTTTAATGAGGAGTCTTGGACATATTCCACACAAGTGTTTGATCTCCAGATAGATTGTGTGGGCATTGGACTGCACCAGAGCAATTCCACTAGTTTTGTGGTAGAGAGGCTACAAGATGTTTGATATTTAGGAGTGGAGAGATGTTAGTGGCACATTAAGGGCTCCAAATATTGACTGGAGTTAGGACACATTGCTGGAAAGAGTATAGGGAGCTTTACAATGTACGTACTTGTGCTGTAACTGACCTGAGAGCTGGATGCTGACCCTGGACATGTAACGTGGGAAAAGTTCTCTCCTCTACCAAATGCCTTCTGTCTTTGAAGATGCATATTAAATTTACCTTGCTGAAGCACATCAGAAATCTGAAGTATTTAATTTGATGCCCATTAAATAATTTTAAATGTTTATGAGTTCTTTTTTGATGAGGCTGCAGGGAGGGTTGATGTGGTGCACATGGATTTTGCTTTGATTCAAGTGCCACACAACAGGCTTGTCAGCAAAGTCAAAGCCCATGGAATAAAAGGGACAGTTTTTGGACTGGAGGAAGATATACAGTGCTGTCCTCAGAGTGGACACTAGAACCACTGCTCTTCTTGATTTAAATTAGTTACCTAGGCTTGGTTATGTAGATTTTTTTTTACATTTGCAGATGACACATAACTTGCAAGTATTGTGAACTGTGAGGAAGATAATAATAGTGTTCAGGAGGGCATAGAGAGGCTGGTGGAATCGGTGGACACATGGCAGATGAAGTTTAATGCAGAGAATTGTGAAGTGATTCATTTTGGCAGGAACAATGAGGAGGGGCAAAACAAAATAAAGGGTACAATTCCAAACGGGCACAGGAGCAGAGAGACCTGCCCTTGTGTATGCACTAATCGTTGAAGATGATAGGGCAGGTTGAGAAAGCAGCTGATAAAACACACAGGATGTTGGGCTTTATAAACAGAGGCATAGAGTACGAAAGCACAAAAATTGTGGTAAACTTTTATAAAATACTGGTTCAGCCTCGACTGGGAGTATTGTGTCCAATTCTGGGCACCACACTTCAGGAAGGATGTGAAGGCTTTAGAGAGGGTGCAGATAAGATTTATGAGAATGGTTCCAGGGATGAGGGACTTCAATTTCATGGATAGATTGGAGAAGCTGTGGCTGTACTCTGAGAAGTGAAGACTGAGAGGAGATTTGATAGAGGTCTTCAAAATCATGTAGGGCCTGGACAGAGTAGATTGTGAGAAACTTCTCATTGCTGGAATGATCGAGAATCAGAGGGCAAAGTTTTAAGGTGAATGAAAAAAACCCAAAGGTGACTGAGAAAAAAGCTTTTACACAGTGAGTGGTTAGGATGTGGAATGCACTGCCTAAGAGTGTGGTGGAGGCTAAATTAACCCTGGCTTTCAAAAAGGAATTGGATAATTAAATGAAGCAAAAATATTTACAGGGCAAGAACTGGGAGTGGGACTAGGGGCTTTTGTAGAGAGCCAGATCAGACAAAAAGGGCTCAATTGCCTCCTGGGCTGGAACCACTAAATGATTCTAAGATTCTATAATTCTAATTGTTCAATATGCACTATATATATATTATATATATAATGCCCATTTCAGCATGGCTACTGGCGCAAATGCAGAAGATGAAAATATTGTTGATAGTGTTATCATGCAGCACTTACTTACCAAAAACCTGCTCACCAATGCTGGGTTTGGTTCCACCAGAACCACTTAGCTCCAGACCTCGTTACAGTCTTATTCCAATTGGACAAAAGTGCTTAGTTCCAGAGACGGGGTGAGAGCGACTGTCTTTGACATCAAGGCAACGTTTGAGCAAATATAGCATCAAGGAGCCTTAGTAAATTTGAAGTCAATGGAAATTGGGGGGAAACTCTCCACTGGCTAGAGTTTTACCAATAAAGGAAGTTGATTGGGGTTGTTGGAGGCCAATCATCTCAGATTTGGATATTGTTGAAGGAGTTCCTCAGGGGCAGGGTCCTCGGCCCAACCATCTTCAGCTGCTCCAAATGACCTTCCTTCCATCATATTGGCAAAGGAGGGGATGTTTGCAGATGATTTCTCAATATTCAGTTCCATTAGCAATGCCTCAGTTACTGAAGTACTATGTGCCCCTATGTAGTAAGACCTGGATAACATTCAAGCTTCGTAAGGCTTAGGTTGCTAAGGGCAAGTAACATTTACCCCACATAACTGGAAAGCAATGGCCTTCTCCAACAGGAGAGAGTCTAACCAGCTCCCTTTGACATTCAACAGCATCGCTTCACTGATTCTCCCAATATCAACACTCTGGGGGTTTCCAGTGACTTAAAACATAACTAGATCATCCACATAAATGCTGTGGCTACAAGAACGTGTCAGAGGCTGGGTGTTTTGCAGCGAGTAACTCACCTGACTCCCCAAAACTTTTCCACTATCTACAAGGCAGAAGTGAGGAGCAGGATGGAATGCTGTTCACTGGCTGGATGAACACCAACAACACTCGATGTTTGACACCACCCAGGGCAAAGCACCCACCTGATTGGCACCCTATCTACCACCTTAAACATTCACCCCACCAGTGATGCACAGTGGTAGCAGTGTATACCATCCACAAGATGAACATTCACTCCACCACTGATGCACAGTGGTAGCAGTGTATACCATCCACAAGATGAACTGCAGCAACTCAACAAGGCTTCCGCACCTTTGAAACCCATGACCTCTAATGCTTAGAAGCGCAAAGGCAGTAGGCATTTGGCATTTGAGAACACCACCACCTGCAAGTTCCCCAAGTCACACAGCACCCTGACTTATGAATATATCACCATTCATCTTTAGTCACTGAGTCAAAATCCTAGAACTCACTACCTAACTGCATTGTGATGTACCTACACCAAATGGACTGCAGCGGTTGGAGAATGTGGATCACCAACACTTTCCCTAGGACAATAAGAATGGGCAATAAATGCCAGCCTTGTCAGCAACATCCATATTCTGTGAATGAATAAAAAAATGATATTTACACCTTGTGAGAAGGCCTTCATGAAACAGTGCCCTCATTATTCTGAGTGTTTCTCTGCTCACTCTCTAACCTGTCCTTGGCTTTCAGTTTCAAATATCATGAACTTGCCAACTGTTTCTGCAATTTTTAGAGTTTTACCATAATTCTTAATTCCAACAGCAGACAATATATGCATGAATGGCTTTAATAGTAAAAGTTCCTACAGTGAATTAATGCTGGCTATTGGAATACGCTCAAGTTTGGACTTGGAGGTTAAGCATAGAACCATTGGATGCTGAATGTAGGTTTTTCTTTTCTGCCCTAACGCTCTTTACATCCTCTTTCATTTAAATTCCCAACTTATATGATCAAATCCTCTATCAGGATGTATCTGGACCCATTTCCAACAAGCTTGTTTTGGATGAAAAAAAGTCTTTCCCCAATATTTGCTCTTGTGTACCACCAGAATATCAGTGTTTTCCCATTGGAGTATTTAGCTATTTCTGGAGGTCTGACCCCAGTCCCCCTTTTGTTTAAAGAGAAATATCCTGATGCCTGTCCTCAATTTCTCTTTACACCACTACATTTGTGTCCTGTATC
Organism: Cetorhinus maximus; assembly: GCF_964194155.1. Taxonomy (NCBI): domain Eukaryota; kingdom Metazoa; phylum Chordata; class Chondrichthyes; order Lamniformes; family Cetorhinidae; genus Cetorhinus; species Cetorhinus maximus. The sequence goes on from NC_135879.1 coordinate 435,221, forward strand.
CTGCTACTCTCGTCTATTTGGGAGTCATGTTTGTGTTTTCTGTTTTCCATATTGTCCTCTGTCAGGGACCTTCTGAGAAACCCTGGCTTGTCAAATAGTTTTCATCTCTTCAGTATTGAAAATCAGTCTGTTTTCTCTCTCTTTGCACCTCTCCCAGTATATTATAGCCATCAGAACTGTATCAAGTACTCTGTGTGATTTAACCCCAGAGCATTGAACAGCTCCATTACATTTAGGAATAGACCTTGGCTGATTTGTCAAAATAACATAGCACCATATTAATTTAATTTATTCTGGTTGACTGGCCTGTAATTCCCTCTGCATGTCCCTTCCAACTATAAGAGAGATTAGTGGTGGATCCAGATTTGGGGAGTGGCTCTGTTCTGTTTGCATTTTTGTTGCATTAGTAACTGCTGTTGAATATTCAGTGACATTGCAGAGAACATTTGTTAATGTAATATTTACTGTACTATGTGTCTGTGATTTTCTTAAGGTAAGCATCTGTTTGGAATGCAATAGCAGTAAATTGCGTGGGTTGAAGAGGAAGTGGATTCGATGTTCAGCACAGGCTACAGTTCTACACCTGAAGAAATTTATCGCCAAAAAACTCAACCTAGCATCATTTAATGAGGTAAGTTTTCAAAAGAGACATCAGAGCCAATATAGTAATTTTTTGCAAGTGCATGTATACTTTCATACATTTATTTTATATATCATTTTATTATTAAATAGATGTCTTGGGGCATTATTATGTAGACAGTTCCGAGGATTAGTGAATTATACTTGCAATACTTTTTTACCGTTTGTTTCCAGCTCGCTTTGCTTGGATGCAGGTTGAATCCTTATTTGCTGCAGTTTTGAGAGTTTTTGTGCTTTGTCATATCCATGTCTTTGTGTGAAGCTATAGTGATTCTACAGCTTAGTAGATTTCGTTTATTAATTTGAGGTAATTCAAATGCCCCACAAATATATCGTGCTCCACTATGGAGGGTCAGCTGCTGTATAGCAAACAACTTTTCTCTTTGCTTCTTTTGAGGTTTAACTTTTCTTTCCTTTTCCATCGACTAGAATTGCAATGTGTCCCTGTGAAGTGCTTAGCCGGTGACGTTATCAGCTAAGTACCTGCCTCCCTCAAGAGTTTCAAACCTTTTAAAAGTTTTTCTGTTTACTCATGCCTCCATTTTTTAATTCCAGCATATTTAGTGCTTGTATTTTCTATACTACGTTTGCTGCTGATTCACTTAATAACATGTCCAGCTCTGTTTGCAAGAATTTGCATTTCTCCTGAGCCTGCTCGCTTTCTCTTTCTTAAACCATCCCCTTTCCTTTTCTTTGTCTTGCATTTGCTCTGTTTTTCCTGAATTATGTGCTCTCCATATTGTGTTCTTCCTCTCTACCTTTCTCTCATGTATTCTGTTGCGTGCATATGCGCTCTCTCTACCTTTCTATCATGTTTCCTGTTGTGTGTGTGCTCTGTTTTATATTTTTGCTCTTTCTCTCGTTGCAATAATGAGGTTTATTTGATTGCTATATTTTGGGACTGTGTCTTGAATCTAAGTAGATTTAAGGGGGTCATGTGACCTGTTCTGAAGGTTGCCTGACATTAAGACTGGGTAGTTTAATTGCTAAAGAGTAAAGGGGGCCGAGATTGTTTTACTGTGTAAAGGGTGTTATGTATTTACACTTGGAGACATTGGCAGCATCCTGTATGCTAACACTGGATAGACTGCAGGTCTCCAAAGTTTTGAGAATGTTGGGTTGTAAACAGTTATGCTTTGAACTGTGCATTTAATTCCAAGATAAAAAGAGTTAGAGTTGGCTAATCAGCATTTCCACCTGGATATAGGACCCATCTGATTCACAATGCCATGGCTTTGACGTGGGAACGGTACAGAGGAAGCTATTGTGATACTTGATTACAGGCTTTCCAAAAATATCACTGGTTACCACAGAGTTTGGGGGAGAGAGAGCAGCTAGAGGCCGAACGTCTTAATGGAATGTGGGTGGGAGCTAGCTAGCTAGCTAGGATTGGAAAGACCAAATTCCTGGGGAGTTAAAACAAAGCTGGAAGATTTGTCTAGCTTTAGCTAGAGGAAGAAGTCTCCAGGAAAACTCGCACTGTGAAAGTCAGTTCTGGAGTTTCCAGGCTGGGCAAGGAAAGATTGGAACTAAAATCTCAAGAGCTAGGATTCATTTTGGACTGGTTCAGGAGGATTGAATGTCTGCTTAAAGGACAATGCAATGTATATCTGATAGTGGTTATTTTTCAGTTGTGCTAAAAGTTCTGTAGTTTACAGTATAAGTTGTCTAAAACAGTGTTTAGTTAACAGTGCTTTTAGTTTAAAACTAAAAGCCTTAAAATGTGAAATCTTGTGGTGTCATCTATTCAGCTATTAACTGGAGGTTTAAATTTGTTTTTAAAAATTGTTTGGAGATTGTAACAGACTTTCTCTCGTTCTCTCTCTACCTTTTTATCTGTTTTTTCACTTAGTTTGAGTACATATCTGTTTCTCTTTTTGTGCTTTCTTGTGATCCTGCTTGCTTTAAACCTAAGTTTTATGTAATTGATACTGAGCTCAGGTAAGATTTTGTGTAAATTCTTCAATACAGCTCCCATCATTTTTAAAATGAAGTAGATCATTGTATTGATCAGTGACCACCAACTGTAACCTGCACTGCTTGGCTGCATCAACAGTATAAACCTGAATATTGTGCTGCATGTGTCAAATAAATAGGATAAAGTGTTATTTAAGAAACGGATGGACTTTTTAACTGATTCCTACATATATCGGGAGAAAATGGAATTTGTTCTGATTTTTTTAAATCTTTCTTGTGACAGTCTGTCATGACCTTGAAGTCTGCCCTCCCCCCCACCCCATCTGATAAGCAGAAATCAGTGAACATGCTGGAACTCTCCCCTTTATGCTGTTATTTTCACAGTAAAGACCCTTAAAAATGTTAGACCTTGTTGAACGAGGAATTGGATTTTTAATGGTTTACTAAAGTCATAATAACTACAGTCTCATTTGCCATGAAAACCTAATTTCATAGTTATGAAATCTCAATCTTCTCCGTTGTAATAATTCACATGCTTTCAATAACTTTTTAAAAAAGTTGTATTTCTGCTGCTACCCTAATCTCATGCTTATGGCTGAATCATTTATTTCTTTCAATCATTTATTTTAATTAAAAGTGAATAATTGCAGCGAGTAACTCACCACTTGACTCCCCAAAGCCTGCCCACTATCTACAAGGCACAAGTCAGGAGTGTGATGGAATACTCTCCGCTTGCCTGAATGAGTGCAGCTCCAACAACACTCAAGAAGCTTGACACCGGCCAGAACAAAGCAGTCCCCTTGATTGGCACCCCTTCAACAAACATTCACTCTCTCTACCACCGAAGCACAGTAGCAGCAGTGTGTACTATCTACAAGATGCACTGCAGAAACTCACCAAGGCTCCTTAGGCAGCACCTTCCAAACCCACTACCATCTAGAAGGACAAGGGCAGCAGACACATGGGAACACCACCACCTGGAAGTTCCCCTCCAAGTCTCTCACTATCCTGACTTGGAAATATATCGCCATTCCTTCACTGTCGCTGTGTCAGAATCCCGGAACTCCCTCTCTAACAGCACTGTGGGTGTACCTACACCACATGGACTGCAGCGGCTCAAGAAGGCAGCTCACCACCACCTTCTCAAGGGCAATTAGGGATGAACAATAAATGTTGGCCTAGCCACATCCCATAAATAGATTTTAAAAATTCAGTGCTTTTAACTTCCTGGTTTGCTGTTTGTGAGAATATTTCAATTCTTCTTCTCGAGCTCTCTGCTCAGAGGCAGGTCCTTGGTGATTCTCTGCTGAGCCACAGCAAAGTGCCATGATTTTTTACTATGGATAGAGCAAGGAGCCAGGCTCCCAGTCTACTACAGCCAGAACAGGGATTAAACCTTGTGCTGTTAGCATTAATCTGATCCACATGCTAGCCGTGCAGCCAACTGAGCTAAATGGCCGGTGAGAATATTTCAATGTGACAGGCTTCTTACCCTACCTAATTACATCATTGTTTTTGGAGGACTGGAGATCCTCTTTACCTGGTGCCAGATTCAAACTGATGTCAGGAAAGGGGAAATCCACACCACAGAGATCAGCAGATCTTTGTGGGTAACTTTCTTCAAGGGCAGGAACAAACATTACTGCACCACTGACTGTGAAATTCCGGCCTATGGTTCTCAGAAGCCACTGAACTACCTTGTGTGCAAGCAATATCCTTATTTCCCATGTAATTAACTGATTCAACACGTGTCAATTAGGAACACACAAGTTCCTCGATGAAAAAATGCCAAGACCCATCTATTTGGCCTTCTACCATACCGGTACAATAATAATGGACTGACTGGTGACTAATCATAGCAAATGATATCCATTAAGTAGTCAACAACAAACCCAAACATGAAGCGAGGAAAATCCCCAACACTGGAAGGTCTGGAAACTATAGGTTCAAAATCACCTATCTCTCACAAACATGCTACACTTAGTATATGTCATAGCTTAAAATTTTATCCTGCTTGTTCTGAGTGGAGAGAGAGTGTGAACCTGTTGAGCGGAGTAGGTCCTATATGAAAGTGAGGGAGGATAGAGCGGGAGAGAATTTTAAAGGAGTGGGAAAAGATTTTATTGAGTTGCAGATTGACAGAGGAGAGAAAGCAAAATCTCCATGTTGTGAGCTGTGTTCTTTCTGGGGATTCTCAGTCTGCTGTGCACGGGAAAGCTTTTATGGGCTTTATGGTCCCACATGATGAAATAATTTACCCTGTTACCATGTTACTATGTTTTAAGAGAATTAACCATTTTTTCCTTTGCCTTTCTCTATCTTTGTTATCCTTTTCTGAGGCAGTGCCTCATGCTGGACAAATGCTCTTTCAGTCACAAAGTTGATCAGCGAAACCTGTTGTAACACTGTGTCAGTCAGCTGTGATTTCATTGCTCTCTTTATTATTCTGCAGCTGGATATTCTATGCAATGAAGAAATACTTGGAAAGGATCACACTTTGAAGTTTGTTGTTGTCACTCGATGGAGATTCAAGGTAAACAGAACCATGTTGTCTTTAATATTTAACATTCTCTGTAAATTTCAGTGGTTTTGTTGCAGACGTTTTGTAAGTTCATTGACCCCTTCTGTCCAAAATAATTAGATCGCATTTAATTGTATGAACTTAAGAGACTCCACCCTTGTAACTGTTGAGTGTACATTTCATATATATACATGTCATTATCTATCTTGTAGGGTCATCTTCATCCCTCAGCTGGAGGGAGCTTTCATACAGCAGATAGGTTCCTACATGACTCAGCTGACTAAAGTAATGAGTTGCTGAGCCATACAAGTCATAAAGTTCCAGGTTAATTTCTGTTCTGTTCTGATTAACAATGTTAGCTGTGGCAGTAGATGGGTAAATGCACGGGGTGAGGGGTTGGTTTAGAGGGAGGGCAGTTGGCCAGTGTTGCTATCCTGTGTCCCTGTTGGAAGTACAAGTTTGTAGATCTCAGGCTGAGCGCAGGATTGGGCTCAGTTGCAATGCCTCTGCCCATGAGGAACTCCTGGCATTAATTCTGTTGTTCCACTTGAACAATGTCAAGTGCCAGAGAGTGCCCAATACCCATGGAAATGTATTGACAGTACCTTCAGGTGAGGCGGATGGGAGGAAGAGTAAACCCAGTTGTTGAGTGATGAGAATTAAGTGCAGCAATCCTATTAGGCTCTTGTTAACTAAGTGTAAGCAGTGCTTTCCCCCAGGTGATGGGCTTTTTGCCAAGAAACAGAAAGGAATTAAGTTGTAACATGGTAGATCAGTAATCGTTAATAAATGTAATGTGTATTCTCTGAAAGACAAGTTGTGAAGCCATTGATATGACGAGATTGTTTGCAATCTAAAAATGAAAATGGTTCTTCTAATTTCCGATATAACATGATGAGGGTTCAAGTTTCTCACATGAGTTTTGCTATTATCAGTGTTAATTTTGGCTATAAGTGAGTGATTTGTAATCTTTATTGTAGATTAGTCTTGTTTGCTTAAGCATTATATCCTGGTAGCACTTCAGGCTATCTTGAGTTTCTTTGATAATGCTGCCCTCCACTTTCATTTACACCTAGAAATCACCGCTTTGCTTTATTCACCACCATAGAAATTACAGTTAAGCATTGTTACCATTGTGGAGATGTTACCAGACCCCTAACTCAACAGGGCATGGTTTCCCACCCCATCTCCCAAAGAGTCAGTGGGGAACACATTTCTCCCGATATTGGCTGCCCCTCACTGGGGAGGAAGTCCTACCTCAGAGAGCTGGCAGCTCAGTAGTCCCAGTAGCGTAGTGACCAGGACTGGGAGTACAAGCAGATTCCAAGTCCCAGGGTTCAAGACAAGGTATGTGCAGGAGGTCTCACAGCAGGGAGCGGAGCTGAGCCCAAGGAGGGGGTGGGGGTCTTGATGGGAAGGCCAAGGGGGAAGGGTGCATCTCTGGGGGCAGAACCTGTGGGTGGTGGGGCTGCGGGGGTGGCCAGTGTGGAAAGGCCAGTGAAGGAGGTGATCACCCCCCACACCCCACCAACCTTCAAGGCATGAACAAAGAACAAAGAAAAGTACAGCACAGGAACAGGCCCTTCGGCCCTCCAAGCCTGCGCCAATCATATTGCCCGTCAACTAAAACATTTTGCACTTCCGGGGTCTGTATCCCTCTATTCCCATCCTATTCATGTATTTGTCAAGCTGCCTCTTAAACACCACTATCGTACCTGCTTCCACCACCTCCTCTGGCAGCGAATTCCAGACACTCACTACCCTCTGCGTAAAAAACTTGCCCTGCACATCTCCTCTATAGTTTTCTCTTCTCACCTTAAATCTATGTCCCCTAGTAATTGACTCTTCTACCCTGGGAAAAGCTTCTGACTATCTACTCTGTCCATGCCACTCATAATTTTGTAAACTTCTATCAAGTCTCCCCTCAATCTCTGTCGCTCTAGTGAGAACAATCCGAGTTTCTCCAACCTCTCCTCATAGCTAATAACCTCCAGACCAGGCAGCATCCTGGTAAACCTCCTCTGCACCCTCTCCAACGCCTCCATATCCTTCTGGTAATGTGGTGACCAGAATTGCATGCAATATTCCAAGTGTGGCCTAACCAAGGTTCTATACAGCTGCAGCATGACTTCCCAGCTTTTATACTCAATACCCCTGCCAATGGAGGCAAGCATGCCATGTACCTTCCTGACTACCTTATCCACCTGCGTTGCCACTTTCAGTGACCTGTGGACCTGTACACTCAGATCCCTCTGCCCGTCGATGCACTTAAGGGTTCTGCCATTTACTGTATAATTCCTGCCTGTATTAGACCTTCCAAAATGCATTACCTCGCATTTTTCCAGATTAAACTCCATCTGCCATTTCTCCGCCCAAGTCTCCAACCGATCTATATCCCGTTGTATCCTTTGACAATCCTCTTCACTATCTGCAACTCTTCCAACCTTGGTGTCGTCTGCAAACTTACTAATTAGCCCAGTTACATTTTCCTCCAAATCATTTATGTATACTACAAACAGCAAAGGTCCCAGCACTGATCCCTGCGGAACTCCACTAGTCACAGCTCTCCATTCAGAAAAGCACCCTTCCACTGCTACCCTCTGTCTTCTATGACCAAGCCAATTCTGTATCCATCTTGCCAGCTCACCTCTGATCCCGTGTGACTTTACCTTCTGTACCAGTCTGCCATGAGGGACTTTGTCAAAGGCCTTACTGAAATCCATGTATATAACATCCACTGCCCTTCCATCGTCGATCATCTTTGTCACTTCCTCGAAAAACTCGATCAAGTTAGTGAGACACGACCTCCCCTTCACAAAACCATGCTGCCTCTCACTGATACTAATAAACAGGGTGAATTTCTGGGCTTCCCCCCCACCCCACTGCTGAACTCCTACCAGCCTGAAAATTGAGGCGAGCTGAGAAAGAGCCATTAAGTAGCCATTAATTGCCCACTTAAGGGCCTGTGAAGGGCCTCAGTTGGGGCAAGGGTGTGCAGGCCTAGGCCTTGTCCATTCCACCGTAAAATTGCGGGCAGGCAGGAGGGCGGTGGGAAGGCCATCTTGGGAATTTTACGGGATCTCCCCTCACCTACAAACCTGCTGACAGGGGAGTATAAAATTCAACCCTTGATGCCTGGAGCTCAGATTCATTTGAACAGAATCATAGAACCATCGAAGGTTTATGGCACTTACAGAAAGAGGCCTCTTAGTCCATTGTGACTGCGCCGGTCAGAAAAAACAAGCCACCCAGTCTAACCCCACTGTCCAGCATTTGGCCCATGGCCTGACAGGTTCCAGCACTTGAGGTGCAAATCCAGACACCTTTTAAATGATTTGATCTGCCTCTACTACCCTTTCAGACAGTGAGTTCCAGACCCCCACAACACTCTGGGTGAAAAAATATTTCTTCATCTCCCCTCTAATCTTTCTACTAAACACTGTCACATTGCAGGGACATGTTATTAATTCAATTGTAAAACTTTTATTTTATTTTTATTTGTTTTTGGAAACCTCATCCCACCCGTGGCCACTTGGCCTTTTCGCCTGCCTACCAACCATTAGGTTGGACGGGCGGCGCAAAATTTAGCTTAATTGAGTATTTAATGGCCTTAACAGGCCTTTTAATTGCTGATCCCGGCACGCGCGCACCGACCGAACTATCGCGCAACTGCGTTGACCGACGTCAACCCGCGTCAGTTCACGCTCAAGCGGGTCGGAATGTACCTGCCCACCGAGCGAAAATTACTGTCCCATGTCTTCACTCCCCTCATCTAAGTCATTGATGTAAATCGTAAAAAGTTGAGGCCCCAGTACAGACCCCTGTGGGACTCCACTTGTCACATCCTGCCAATCAGAAAAAGACCCATTTATGCATACTCTCTGCTTTCTGCCAGCCAGCCAATCTTCTATCCATGCTAATATGTTACCCCCACACTAAATGCTTTTATTTCCCCTAACAACCTTTGATGTGGCACCTTATCAAACGCCTCCTGGAATTCCAAGTACAGTACGTCTACAGGCTCCCCTTTATCCACTATGCCATGTCACTCCTTCAAAGAACTCTAATAAATTGGTTAAACAAGATTTTCCTTTCACAAAACCATGCTGACTCTTTCCGATGGCCTTGAGCTCTTCTAAGGGCCCAGCTATAACTTCCTTAATGATCAATTCTGACAACTTCCCCACGACAGATGTCAAGCTAACTGGCCTATAGTTTCCTGTTTTCTGCCTCTCTCGCTCCTTGAATAGAGGGGTTATATTTGCTACTTTCCAATCTGTTGGAACCTTTCCAGAATCTAGTGAATTTTGGGAAATTAACACCAGTGCATAGACCACCTCATTAACCACCTTTTTTAAGACCCTGGAATGTAGTCCATCGGGACCTGGAGACTTGCCAGCCCCAGCTCCATCAGTTTGCTCAGTACCATTTCCCTAGTGATTGTAATTTCACCAAGTTCCTCTCTGCTTTTCACCTCCTGATTTGCAGCTATTACTGGAATGTTTTTTGTATCCTTTATAGTGAACACAGAAGCAAAATATTTGTTCATTTCTTCCGCCATTTCCTTATTATCTACTATTAACTCCCCACTGTCACTCCCTAGAGGGCCAACACTTTACTTACTCTTTTCCTTTTTAAATACCTGTAGAAACTCATGCAATCTGTTTTTACATTTCTAGCTAGCTTCCTCTCATACTCTAATTTCTTTCTCCTATTAATGTTTTAGTCATTCTCTGCCATTCTTCAGTTTCTGTCCAATCATCTGTCCTGCCACTCATCTTTGTGTTGTTGTCTGCTTTTTCCTCAAGTTTGATGCTTTCCATAACTTCTTTAGTTAACCACGGATGGTGGGTCCTCCCCTTAAAATTTTTCTTGATAGTAGGAATGTACTAATTCTGAATACTCAAATATCCCCTTAAATGTCTGCAACTGCTTTTCTTTTGATCTATCCTCTAGCATAGTTTCCCAGTTCACTTCATCTAGCTCAGCTTTCGTCCCCTCATAATTGTCCTTATTTAAGTTTAAGATACTAGCCTTAGACCCACTCTTCTCCCTTTCAAACTGGATGTAAAATTCAATCATGTTGTGGTCGCTGCTGCCTAGGGGTGTCTTTACTCTGAGGCCATTAATTAATCCTTTCACGTTACACTATACCGAGTCTAATATAACCTGCTCTCTGGTTGTTTCCAGAACATGCTGCTCTAAGAAACTATCTTGAAAGCATTCTAAGAACTCCTCATCCAGGCTACTACTGCCAATCTGATTTTTCCAGTTTGTCTGTAGATTAAAATCATCCATGATTATTGCCATCCCTTTATCACAAGCACACAATATTTTCTCTTGTATACTTTGTCCCACACTGTGGCTACTGTTAGGGGGCCTGTAGACCACTCCCACTAATGACTTTTTTCTCCTACTATTCCTCATCTCCACCCAAACTGATTCTACATCATGAGGTGACCAGAACTGCACACAGTACTCAAGTTGTGGCCTAACTAATGCTTTATCCAGTTCCTGTCCCCCCCATTCTTATATTCTGTGCCCCGGCTGATGAATGAGAGGATTCCATATACCTTCTTAACCATCTTTATCCTGGATACTTTCAAGGATCTGTGGACATTCACTCCAAGGTCTCTCACTTCTTCTACAGCTCTCAGTATCCTCCCATTTACTGTGTAATCGTTTGCCTTGTTTGACCTCCCCAAATGTATCACTTCACACTTCTCTGGGTTGAATTCCATTTCCCACCTGACCAGTCCATTGAATCTTCCTGTAGTTTACAGCAATCCTCTTCACTATCAACCTCGTGGCCAATTTTTTTTATCACCTGCAAACTTCTCGATCATTCTCCCTCCATTTATATCTAAATCATCAACATATACCACGAAAAGCAGGGGAGCAAGTACTAACCCTGTGGAACCCCACTGGAAACAGCTTTCCAGTCACAAAAACACCTGCCAACAATTATCCTTTGTTTCCTGCCACTGAGCCAATTTTGTATCCAGTTTGTTACATTCCCCTGGATCCCATGGGCTTTTATTTTTTTACCCAGTCTGCCATGTGGAACCGTGTCAAAAGCCTTGCTAAAATCCATGTAGACCACATCCACTGCACTCCCCTCATCAATCCTCCTTGTTATTTCCTCAACAAATTCAATCAAATTAGTCAGACACAATTTCCCTTGACAAATCCATGCTGACTTTCCTTGATTGCCTTTCTAAGTTACAGTTTATCCTGTACCTCAGAAGTGATTCCAATAATTTGCCCACTACTGAGTTTTTTTCTGACTGGCCTGTAATTATTCGGTCTATCCCTCGCTCCCTTTTTCAATAAGGGTACAACGTTAGCAGGCCTCCAATCCTCCGGCACCTCACCTGTATCCAGTGAGGATTGGAAAATGATGGTCAGACCCGCAACAATTTCCCGGCTGGTTTCTTTTAACAGCCTGGGATACATTTCATCCGGCACTGGCAATTTATCCACTTTCAAGGATGCTAATCCCCTTAATACTTCCTCTCTCCCTGTGTTTATCACATCCATTACTTCACACTCCTCCTCCTTAACTACAATGTCTGCAATGTCCCCCTCTTCTGTGAAGACAGACACAAAGCATTCGTTATCCAATACCCACTTCCTCCGCCTCCACACACAGGTTACCCATTAGGTCTTGTGTGGGCCCTACTCTTTCCTTAGTTATCCCCTTACTCTTAATGTATTGATAAAACATTAGGGCTCTCTTTGATTTTTCTCGTCAATATTCTTTCATGTCCTCTCTGCTTTCCTTATTTCCTTGTTGATCGCACCTCTGCACTTTCTGTTCTCCTCTCAGTTTTCTGTAGTATTGAGTTCTCGGTGTCTGATGTAAGCTTTCCTTTTGTGCCTTATCTTACCCTGTAAACTCCTTGACATCCAGGGGCTCTAGATTTGGCCGTCTCACCCTTTTACTTTGTGGGAACATGTTTACTCTGAACCCTTTGAATCTCCCTTTCGAATGCCTCCCACTGACTCTGACACTGACTTACCTTCAAGTAGCTGTTTCCAGTCCACTTATGTTAAATCACTCCTCAGCTCAGTAAAATTGGCCTTACCCTAATTTTAACTCCTGTTTTATCTTTGTCCTTTTCCATAATTATGTTAAAAATAACTGGAACTGTTTTCCCACTGTCACTCCTTCCACCTGGCCAACTTGGTTTCCTAAAACTAAGTTCAGAACTGCGCCCCCTTTAGTTGGACTTGCTACATACTGGCCAAAATGTTCTCCCAAATGCACCTTAAGAATTCTGTTCCTTCTATTCTTTTCATACTAAACCTATCCTAGTTAATATTAGGGTAGTTAAAATCCCCTACTATGATTGCACTTCTCAGAGATTTGCCTACATATTTGCTCTTCTATTTCCCTCTGACTGTTTGGTGGTACTCTAGTACATCCCCAGTAGTGTGACTGCCCCTTTTTATTCCTAAGCTCATTCCATATGGCCTCAATTGATGATCCTTCTAACATACCACCCCTCCTCACAGCTGTAATTTGCTTCTTTAACCAAAATTGCCATCCTCCATACTTTTTTATCCTCCTCTATCTTGTCTGAAAACCCTGTAACCAGGAATGTTGAGCTAACATATCTGCCCCTCTTTAAACCATGTTTCAGATACCAATAACTACGGTATCATACTGCCACGTTTCTATCTGTGCCCTCAGTGCATCTGCTTTGTTTGCTCTACTCCTTGCTTTGAAGTATATACATGGGGAGGTGGTGACATAGTGGTATTGTCACTGGGCTAGTATTCCAGAGACCCAGGGTAATGCTCTGGGGACCTGGGTTCCAATCCCACCATGGCAGATTGTGGAATTTTAATTCTATAAAAACCTGGAATTAAAAGTGTGATGATGACCACAAAACTATTGCCCTTTAGGGAAGGAAATCTGCTGTCCTTACCTGATCTGGCCTCTATGTGACTCCAGTCCCACAGCAATGTGGTTGACTCTTAAATGCTCTCTAAACGAGGGCAATAAATGCTGGCCTAGCCAGCGATGCCCACATAATCCAAATGATTAATATATATGGTAAACAGCAAGGGCCCCAATACTGAGCCCTGTGGAACACCTCTGGAATCTGTTTTCCATTCACAAAAAGACCTATCAACCATTACCCTTTGTTTCCTGTTACTGAGACAATTTTGGATCCAACTAGCCACTTTCCCCTGTATCCTATGGGATATCACTTTTCTGACCAGTCTGCCATGTGGGATTTTATCAAAAGTCCACTGCACTACCCTCATCAATCCTCCTTGTTACTTCCTCAAAAAATTCTATTAAGTTAGTAAGACACGATCTTCCCCTAACAAAACCATGCTGACTATCCCTGATCAACCCCTGCCTTTCTCAGTGACAGTTTACCCTGTCTCTCAGAATTGATTCCAATAATTGGCCTGCCACCAAAGTCAGTCTGACCAGCCTATAATTTTCTTGCCTATCCCTCACACCCTTTTTAAATAATGGTACAACGTTTGCAGACCTCCAATCCTCTGGTAACTTGCCTGTATATAGTGAGGTTTGGAAAATGATCCTCAGAACATTCACTAATTCCTCCCTGGCTTCCTTTAAAGCCTGGAATACAATCCATCTGGCCCTGGTGATGTATCCACTCTCATTATGCTTATTGTACCTAATATTGCACACTCCTCTTTAACTCGAATGTCTACATCATCAGCTAGTGACACTTCCTGCACATGTGCTTATCTAGGCAATGTAACGTGTCCACGACTGCCCACATGTCACAGGATGGACATTCTGTGCCATTCAGTTTCAAAGGTTATTTATTTTCTCAAGTCCAAAAATGCAAAGCACCCAGGGACCAAGGATGGTTGTGCACATTCCATGTAAACCTTTCAGGGGTAGGGTCAAGGCCATTCACCTTGATTGTGCCAATAACATGGGGATCACTCAGTTAAGTTTCAGTTGGTAGCTTGTGATCAGCTGCAACATGGCGCAATCTCTCACGCATATACTAAATGTCACTGTTTAGATTAACTGATTTCGTTAATGACAGCGCCTTTGCTGGATAGGCCTTGACAGCTGATGCTAAGCCTCTTCACTAAGGCTTCCCCATCTGAAACCAGCCTTAATTTGGTGCAACCTATTCACGTGAGGGGCCACATTTCAATGTTTTTTCTTACTCAAGGGGCTGACGAACAAATTTCGGAGAAGATAAGGCTTAGTATAAAATTAAACATGAATTTCAAAACAAAATCAATGTCAAGCTATAAATTGATCATTTTTAAAAAATTAATTACTAAGAATGACCATTAATAAGTGCCAAGTAGTAGAGCTAACCAGTAAAACCATTTTTTTTTTGCCTTTCCACTTGAGAAACAGAGCTAGAGAGAGAGAGACTAGGCCCCAAGTCCTGATCAAATTTATTGGGGCCAAGCTAAGGAGTTGGTTTTAGGATGGAGAGTAAAGAAGTTGAATCCGAAACTAGGATCCTGAATCTAAATAAAGGGAACTACGAGGGTATGAGGCACAAGTTGGCAGTGATGGATTGGGGAACCTTACTAAAAGGGTTGACGGTGGATAGGCAATGGCTAATATTTAAGGAACGTATTACAACAATTATTCATTCCTGTCTGGCACAAAAGTAAAACAGGAAAGGTGGCTCAACCATGGATTACAAAAGGAAGTAGGGATAGTATTAGATCCAAAGAGAAGACATGTAAAATTGCCAGAAAAAGCAGCAAGTCTGAGGTTTGGGAGCAGCTTAGAATTCAGCAAAAGCAAACAAAAATATATTAATCAAAAGGGGAATTGGAGTATGAGAGTAAACTTGCAAGGGACATAAAAACTGTTTGCAAAAGCTTCTATAAATATGTGAAGAGAAAAATATTAGTAAAGACAAATATATTTCCCTTACGGTCAGAAATGGGGGAAATTATAATGGGGAACAAAGAAATGGCAAAAGAATTGAACACATATTTTGGTTCTATATTCACAAAAGAGGACACAAATAATTTCCCAGAAATGTGAGGGAACCAAGGGTCTAGTGAGAGGGAGGAAATGAAGAAAATCAGTATTATTAAAAAAAAATGGTGCTGGAGAAATTAATGGGGTTGAAGGCTGAAAAATCCCCAGGGGCTGATAATCTACATCCCAGAGCACTAAAGGAAGTGGCCCTGGAAATATTGGATGCATTAGTGGTCATCTTCCAAAATTCTATAGACTCTGGAGCAGTTCCTACAGATTGGAGGGTGGCAAATGTAACCCCACTATTTAAAAAAGGAGAGAGAGAAAAAACAGAGAATTACAGACCAGTTAGTCTAACATCAGTAATGGGGAAAATGCTAGAGTCCATTATAAAAGACGCGGTAACACAACACTTGGAAAGCATTAACGGGATTAGACAAAGTCAGCATGGGTTTATGAAAGGGAAATCATGCTTAACTAATCTACTGGAGTTTTTTGAGGGTGTAACTAGTAGAATAGATAAGGGAGACCCAGTGGATGTGGTGTATTTGGATTTCAAGAAGGGTTTTGATAAGGTCCCACATAAGAGGCTAGTGGGTATAATTAAAGCACATGGGATTGGGGATAATATACTGGCACGGATTGAGAATTGACAGATCGGAAACAGAGAGTGGGAATAAATGGGTCTTTTTCCTGGTGGCAGGCGGTGACTAGTGGGGTACCACAGGGATCAGTGCTTGGGCCCCAGCTATTCACAATATATATAAATGACTTGGATAAGGAAACCGAATGTAATATTTCCAAGTTTGCTGACGACACAAAACTTTGCGGGGTTGTAAGGAGGATGCAAGGAGGCTTCAGGGTGATTTAGACAAGTTGTGTGTCTGGGCAAACACATGGCAGATTTTTTTTAAATGCATTCCTGGGATGTGGGCATCACTGGCTAGGCCAGCATTTATTGCCCATCCTTAATTGCTCTTGTTCGGAGGGCATTTAAGAGCCAACCACATTTCTGTGGATCTGGAGTCACGTGTAGGGCAGACCGGGTAAGGACAGCGGATTTCCTTCCCTAAAGGACATTAGTGAACCAGATGGGTTTTTACAACAATTGACAGTGGCTTCATGGTCATCATTAGACTTTTAATTCCAGATTTTGATTGAATTCAAATTCCACCATCTTCCACCAATCCCATGTGGTGGGATTTGAACCTGGGTCCCCAGAGCATTAACCTGGGTCTCTGGATTACTAGTCCAGATGCAGTATAACGTGGATAAATGTGAAGTTGTACGCTTCGGTATGAAGAACAGAAAAGCAGAGTACTATTTAAATGGCGATATATTGGGAAATATGGTTGTACAAAGGGATCTGGGTATCTTTGTACACCAGTCAATGAAAGTAAACAGGCAGGTGCAGCAAGCATTTAGGAAGGCAAATGGTATGTTGGCCTTCATTGCGAGAGGATTTGTGTTCAGAAGTAGGGATGTCTTACTGCAGTTTTACAGGGCCTCGGTGGGACCAGACCTGGAGTATTGTGTGCAGTTTTGGTCTCCCTACCTAAGAAAGGATATACTTGTCACAGAGGGAGTGCAGCGAAGGTTCACTAGGCTGATACCGGGCAGGACTGTCATATGAGGAGAGATGGGTTCGACTGGGCCTGTATTTACTGGAGTTTAGAAGAATGAGAGGGGATCTGATTGAAACGTATAAAATTCTAACAGAGCCAGACAGACTAGATGCAGGGGTGATGTTTCCCCTAGTTGGGGAGTCTAGAACCAGGGGTCACAGTCTCAGGACATGGGGCAAGCCATTTAGGACTGAGATAAGGAAATATTTCTTCACTCAGAGGCTGGTCAACCTTTGGAATTCTCTACCACAGAGGCTGTGGGGGCCGGGTCACTGAGTATATTCAAGAAAGAAATTGATAAATATTTGGATATTAGGAGCATCAAGGGGTATGGAGAGAAAGCGGGAATATGGCGTTGAAATAGAGGATCAGCCATGACCATATTGAATGGCGGAGCAGGCTAGAAGGGCCGAATGGCCTACTCCTGCTCCTAGTTTCTATGTCTTTGAACAGAAACATCCACTTCCAGCATGGATCATCAATGACACTATCTGCACACATCCAAATCAAACTTTCTGGCAAAATCAGCCAGTGCAGTTTGAAACAGTCTGATAGGTGATGCTGCTGTTTATAAAAATGGAACAGCTGGTGGGCCTGGGCTGCGTTTGCCAGCGCCGTGCACGTCCAGTTGTATGCATGGCTGTTATCTTTATAGGGGGTCGTGTGCAGCAGGGCACAGGTATGGGGATCACTGGCTCTGGAATTGCAAATACTACAGCACCAGCAGCAGAGTCTCTCAGAGGTCCCACAGTTTTCTTTATCCCATTTGATTTCCTTAACATTTTTTTTGCCTTTTGTCCCCCCATTCTTTTGGAAAGGCACCTTCCTTCCAATAAGCCACCTTGTCATAGCAGCATATCTCAATGGTGTGGAAAGGATGGCGCCGTGCTGGGAGAAACAAACCCGCAACTGCAAATGGAATTTGGGTGGATCAGAAGCCTCCCCTCCCTCCCCATCCTAATCCCCGGAATCAGACGCAGCAGGGCTCAGAAACTGGGTGAGGGCCTTCTAATCATCACTGTGTCTCCTGCAAACAGTAACATGGATTCTGCCTGTGCGCAGCCAAGTGTGCATGTGCAGACTGGTATCGGTGGTCACCTTGCACGGCCATCTTGCGTTGGCAGGAGACACGGTGGAGCTACAACAAAGCTCTTTCCGTCTGGTTAGGGACCTACCTTACAAATCCTAACAAAAAACAAGAGTGAGGTAGGGGCGGGAGAGGAGAGCAAGATAGTGAAGGAGGAGACAGAAGTGGAGGAGAGTGTGATGCAAGAAATGAAAAAGGAGGAGAAAGAAAGGAGGAGGGAGACAGAAGTCAGAGGTGGCAATGGCCATGACTCAAAGCTTTAAAGATATGTCAAGTAGATTGGCAGGTGGGTATGGCATCTGATGGTGATTCTGTCTGCCTGAGATGAATGAATCATTGGTAGCTCATTTCTAGTATGACACTTGGGTTTGGCTCACTGCTGTAAAAGATTGGTTGGCGTTGCAGTACACTTAAAGTGATAAATGCTTTCTCTAGTCATTATTTTTAAAACTACTTTTATTTATTTATATACTTATTTAGTATGTTTCGCTAACTGGTGATCTGTGCTATATTTATAAAGCTGTATATCCCTCTCTCTTTTTGAAGAAATCGCCCCTCCTGCTACATTACAGGCCAAAAATGGACCTGCTATGACATCAAGTTTTATCGCCAGCAGAACTTCATAAGGTGCAACTTATGCAGAGACTATCACCCAGCACTCAGTCAGTGCATCACTGGACCTAGCATGTGGCACACACCAGCAAACACACACACCCGATCAGAGGTATTGCTCAACTGGGACTGACACAACAAAAGCCTGCTCCTGTGCTCTCTACTACATTGTGTTGGAATCGCTCATGTTTAAGTGGGTTTACAGTCGTAATATATTACAAAAAGGATCAAATGAAATTGCACCAAGACACTTTTTATACCTGGTTTATAAAGAAAAATGCAGTGTCATGAATTTGATGTGTTAGAAGGCTTTGTTGTTGTGGGCACAAGAAATGTTTTATAGTTTACATTTTGACTTTTGCTTTAGCAATTCTGTGAACCTACTTGTAATTTTAAATCATTTTAATGATGCTGTTTGTTAAGCTGTGGGTAGCTTTGGCTTTCTTATTTAAAGGGCCTTTGGGGTGGTTTATATGGGTTCAGTTCAACAATTTGAGGTTGAAATTCTGAGTTTTTAAAAAACTTTTCTGTGAAATTCCTCTGTTCACTGTTTTAACAGAGCTGTTAGCCCATGAGTTAATGACTTTATAAACTAGTGAGTAAAGTGATTTCATATGAGTGTGTTAATACATACACAGTGAAACTTTAGCTTTTTAATCATAGTTTTAAAAAAGAAACTTTTTGTTTTTTTACACTAGCAATTGCACACCAAAGTGAATCTCTAAGGATTCAGTTCTGAATTCAGTCTGTCAGCCTGAACACTGCTGGTCAGGGCACTTGGACCATGCACTGACACCAAGTTCCACTTCTCTGGAACTGAGCATCATAGTAGTATAATGCAGTACTCACATGGACTGTCTCCCGGCCTTAAAGCCAGAGATTTCGCAGCATTGGGCATGGACACTGCCTGGTAATATACGCTCACACCTTGTTGGAATCTGACCAGGCTCTGTGCAAGTGTTTATAATCATTGGGTTGTAGCATCGCCTGAACCAGGCACCTTCCCATTGATGGTTCATCTTTGTACCTCCAGTGACCTTTAACTATTGCTGAAGAAATGTTAACCTTTGTTCAGATTGTTTTAAACACTTTCACGAGGTCTTTTGTGAAATTTCTAGCTACATCTGTTTTTGTGAAATAGTATTAGGTAAGATTTGCTTTTATTGTGTCAGCAGTAAGCATGAGTACTCCATTGGAATGTTCTCAATTTTCAGGTTTACTAAAAGGATATTCTCAGGAGAGGTGATATATGTTTGTTGTATCACAAACCTTAGTTAAAGTCGTCACAATCATTTTGAGTGATTCAAAAAAAGGACTGCTGTTCACCTGTATTAAAAGATGAAAACTGATAACTCCCAGTACTTGTCAAGAACACTATCCCTAATAAATTCCCATTTATTGTAGTGGAAATCATGGTCTGTTGGTGTGGGAGAGAGAGAAAGTGAGGATTTATGATTGGATTATTGAGGATTGATACTTTTCCCACCTGTACAGAGCAGTTTCTGTAGGATTGTGTATTTATTATATTATAATTATATCTTTTAGTTCCTTGTATCTGGTGTTTAATTTTCTTACACAATGTATACAGATTTCTAAAATAGACAGTCAGCTTTTTAAAAAACAAAATAGCATTAAAGAGAGTTGTGCATTAATATACCAGAGCAGCATTACGCTGTACAGCATCTTTGTAAATATTTTAATGTGTATAACTGATTGCAAAACTGTTGGTATGAAATTCCAACCATTGCAACTTCCTGTATAGTGACTCACAAAATACTATTTTTGGCAGCAATGATAAAATATGTTTTTAGATCAGGCAAAAAGAACCTTCACAAAATTGGAGCTTCTATGATTTTTATGATGGATTAAATGAAATTTTATTTCAAAGCTGTATCCCAGTTTAATTTTCGGCATGTGAAAGTTGAGAGGGAAAGATGAGTACAAAAGGTTTAGTTATGTGGCTTGCAGTAAAAAATATTCTCTCTATCCTCCTCTGTAATCAGCAGGACAGCTCAAGAAACTTGTTCTGTGAAATTCAATGCCTTTTTATGAATACTTAGGGCTGGTGCTGGCAGGTCTGTGATTCTTGATGTAGGAATAAAACTGGATACTGTTGTGCTGCCAATTTTAGTGCAATTTCCCCCATTCTCTTTCCATTACCACACCCTCAACCACCCCCCCTCCCCTCGCCAACCCGGTGCTAACATCCTGTGATGGTGAAAAGCTCTTAACATTATCATGGAAATTATTCAAATGTGAGTAATGGTTTATTACTGAAATAAATACCCAGTGGTAATTGCGAAATGTCACCTCATTTTTTACACTGATTTATTTCTTTTTACTATTCTGTAACATTAATCTTTCTCTGCCTTTTTTTTAAACTTTCATTCACTGTCTTTTTCACACACTCCTTACTTACCAAAGTTCATGATTGAAGATTCTGCCTTGAGGGAGTTGATTGGATCTGGATTTCAGCACATAGAGTGAATCCGCAAGCTGTCTACTTCTGTTTAAATCGTGCAAAGTAGGACAATAAATGGAGTGCCTTTACATTTTTCTATCCTCAGTTAGGTCGGCCCTTTTTTTAATCATTTTCCTCAGTCTCCTATCTGGCAATACAATTCAAAATAAAACTTCAGTGCCTGCTGTGGAAACTTTGCAAAAACTACAATCATTGAATGAAATGTATTATAAATAGAGGGAGCAGACCGTCCACTGGAGGGGACAACACTCAGTGGAATAAATAGCCTTTCCTTTTTGCATGCTTTGATTTTACTGCCATTCCTGACTCATGGCATTTTTATACCCGCCTGGATTCAATCACTCTGTAGCTTTACATTAGGCTTGTGGAAAATGAGTGATTTGTGGCTATGTTTGATGGGTTTATTAAAAGCTGGAACTTTTTAATAGCCACAAAATCGAGAATCTGTGATGTAAGCTGATGAGTATGCAAGCCTGTCCCTTACATCAGCCCCAATACTCCACCTCATATGTTGGCCCTCTTATGCTTCCTTGAATTCCAGTCTAATTACTATTTACATTTCTCTTTGCCTAGTCCCCCTCTTCATATGGACCACCTATTTTGTTTTATTTATTCTTTCATTGGATGTGGGCATCGCTGGCTAGGCGAGCATTTATTACCCAATTCCTAAATTACAATAACTCCGAGCAAGTTAAACTAAAATGCAGCTCCTTTCCCTAAAGTAAATATTTTCCAGAAATCTCAGTTATAAGCTCTGCCACTATTTAAGCACCAACTCAGTTCAGTCACTTTAGAAGACACTGAATCAACCAGATAGTTATTTTAGGGCAGGTGAAGTAATGATGGTGTGAAACCCTTCCCGTAATGAGGATTGTCAGGCAACTCTCAGCATTGTGCTTGCTGTTGAAATCAGCAGATTTATTGAATTCAGTTTCACAATTTGCAGTGGTGGAATTTGAGCCCCTGCTTGTATGTCGTTAGTCCAGTATCAAAACACTACACTACCTTACCTATAACACACAAATCTTCTCCCAAGATCCCTTTCCTTCAGGTACATAAAGGGATAGCCTTAGTTTGATTTGTTGAAAGTATTTAAGATGATGATTCTTTACATTAATTGCTATACGTGTGTTATTGTCCATGTTGACTGTTGAAAGCCAATGGCAATGTGTCAAGCGGTACTTAGAACAGAGACCAGCAAAGCTCTCTGTTGGAAATGTGAAGTTCATGTTCTGAGCATCAATGTGTACAGGAATTGAACTTTGCCCACTTGGTGTGTGCTGAACGAAAAAATGCTCGAGTCCATCACAGACCTGAGAGATTTGGAGAATCTGAATGTCCTGAAATGTAGCCCCTTTGTTATTTGTGCATTGCGAGGGCCATATGGCCTACAAATGCTCCTATTTCTTATGCTTTTATGTTATCACAGTGACTTTAGCCTTTTTTTAAAACAAAAGTTCAAGATAGCTTGACTGTATCAGTATGAAAAATTACAGATGGGCTTCTGTATTTAGTGAACCCTTACATTGGCTTTAAACGATGATGTCATACCTATGGAACAATATGGGTAAAAGATATGAGTGCCTTTAACAAATCCTGATCCACCTTCGGCTTTGGTATCACAATTATTGATCCTGTTACATAATCCAAGAAAACCAGTCAGTGGTTAATTCTGGCTGTTGTGTCATGTTGCCACAAATTTTGCATTTGAGTAAATTAGTGCCGATTTTGGTGAGATCATTCTGCTGTTATCCATTTGACTCTCAACCTTTGTAAAATGCATCATTTCAAACCGTTTTAAGTAAGAAAGCCAAAGCATAATGAAGATAAAAAAGCTGGGGAATTGTTTGGTGAAGCAGCCCAAAACTACAATCCTTAATACTGTGAAGGTAGGTATTGAATTTGGATTATGTTGTGTTTTCAATGACTATGGATGAGTAAGCAGTTTAGATCGATCTTAATTGATTGGCGGTGCAATACACTGTACCTTTAATTCTTCAATATTTTCATCAACACATTTCCAAATGAAAGTACCATATAGCATGTGGCATTCAAAGAAGACTAGATTGAACTGTTTGCTCACCTTGACTACATGTTTACCTATTGCATTGTTTTGATACAAGTAGCATTATGTTTGTGTGGGTTTCAGCTTCTGTGTGGTATCAGAACTGTATTATTTATCCAGCCTTTCATTCATACCTGAATCTGCGCTTGTTTATTGAGCAATGGAGCCTTCAAAGACAATATTGTAAGTAGTTTTTTTTAAAAAAAAATGTGGGGGCCTACAGAATTATTATATATAACTTTATTTTCTACTAAGCTTTGCAGCTATGACCTGATTCCTTGTCATAGTAACACAGAGCAAGTTAAATTATATAACCCTTGCTGTAAATTGGCTACCAATTTAATCTGAATTATTAGGTACATTTTCTAGCACACTGGTACAGTGAGATATTTCTGTGCAATTAGACACAATATTAACTGCAGTGGTGCAGACTGTAGAAGAATCAAGCTGCAAAGATTTTTTTAAAACTCTGTGAATTTTATTCTTTGCATCTTTGCAACATGGTCGGTTATGTGCAGGTTTCATACCTGTTAATAACCTCATTATTTTTTTCAAACAATTTCCTGTTATAGCAGATATAGTGACATTATTGATTCTTTACAACAGTTGAGTATGGAAACTATATTTGAACCCTTCACTATACTTCATGATTCAAATGTAAATCATGCAGGTTTTCATATAGATTATTGATGGGCCAAATGGCCTCCTCCTGTGCTGTGTAATTCCATCATTCTAATAGGCAGAATCTAGCTGCCTGCTTCCAAAAGTATTACCATTCAGAAAAGGAAATGAAATAACTTACATTTCTACTGAACTTTCAGTCAGATATTCAAAGCTTGTATGTATCGTGTAAATACAGTACCTATAGACCAACCAGTCCTGTCGATATTAGCCTGGTCTTGCAGGGTGCCTAACAACTAACTGGCTATTTGTATGTTTGATTTATTTTACAGAAGCTTGAAACAAATAATTTCCTGTGTGTTGCTTTAGTGTTGCCTGATTGACATACAATTTGGGACTGTTAAATGGCTTAGTCTATTCAGGTATAGGAACATATTATTCCATCCTCTTCTAGGATATCATTTGCAGATACCTCATCAGTGTGCTCCATGTGGAGTATATTTTGGAGATTTCATTTTGTATCTCCTGTCTATATCTCAATCTTGATCATGGGACAGGATGGGAACATGTAGTTAGAGTATAAGTTGCTTGTGTATGAGTTGCTTATGTGGAGTATAAAGATTCAGCGTAGACCACAAAGGCTAGCTGGCCTGCTTATGTGCTGTAAATTCTATGTAACATATTCCATCCATAAAGACAGGCAAGTAGTCTTCTAAGCTCCACTTTATAGCTGACTGTAGGTGCTGAGTAAGAATATGTTAGCACTGCCCATAACAGCCCAGCAGAAATGGGAAACTACCAAATAGGTAACCACTATGTAAACCCATATCCATCACACCATATTATTTAATTTTGGAGTAAATTCACCAGCCCAGTTCTATCATAATCCTGAAGGGCAAAATTATTCTGTCTGGTCCTCAAACAGAAGGAGAAAACTTACACCATACCAGGAAACTGACTTTCCATCCAACAGCCAGCAAGAGTGTGTGCTTACAGCATCTGAGTAAATATCTCTCTTTACAAGAAGGCTTACTTGGATAATTAGTAATCCGCTGGAGTCATAGCTGTACCCCAATCTGGGAGAGAGTGCAGCTGAACATTTCTGTAGTGTAGTGCTTCTCGTGTTCACCTCACACGCGAAAGGTCCCCTTTCGAAACCAGGTAGAAACATTTCCCAACCCTGATGACTGTTGCTAACTGGCTCACTATCCTGAACTCCTTGATGGTTTTATTGCACTTGTTCAATTATGAAACACAGTTATACATTTATGCAATGTTTATGTAGAGTACATAAAGCATGGTTTCATGTATGTCAGATACATAATTACAAAACAGTAGAGCAGCTCTTACAGGCAATGCAGGGAACTGATTCTGATGAGTTTAGCTATTGCTCTCTAAACAGTTGTTTTTTTTGGGAGCATTGAATATATTAATAGGGTCAAAGGGAATTCACTGGGCTTTAACAGTCTTTTCAATATGTCTTGGATTAATTTGTGTATCACTTGAAATTCAGACAAACCACAATACAGTTGTCTTTTCAAGTCACTATCCCTTATTCACAGTGAAAGTTGTGTTTAATAGTTATTGAAATTCCCAAGTCTCAAGGCAGACTGATGTGTACCTGTAACCTGTTACATTATCTCTGCTTTCAGCCTTTGTCTAGGCTAGTCTATAGGTACTTCATTTTACTGCAAGACCACATACTGACACTGACTGAGAAAGAGACAGTTAGCATTACTGTGAAATAACTATTGTACCAGCCTGCTGATAGTGTCCCAACTTTTGGAATAAGTGAATAGCTATAGCAATATTTTCTATACATTGATATTATTGTTAGTATTAATTTAAGCACACAGGTCTGATACTCATTGGCATCTTAGAAAACTTTTCTTTTTAACTTCTGCTAAGGTAAGTTGGAGTTTGATAACAATTTTGCTTAAAATCTTGATGTGATTCAATGCAGGTTGTTTGGTGCTAACTAACTATTGCATTGTGTGTTTTAGGTTTATTTGTACTTTAGTGTTGTGTTGTGATAGCACAACACAACTTGATTTACCTGATGAAATTTGGAACCAAATTTGACTTTAATATTGCCACATAGGGCACACTGAGCAACTTAAAATCTCCATGATAGCCAATCATCATTTCACCTGGTGTTCGCAACAATATATTAAGCAGAACCAGCATGGATGTTTCCCCAGATACCTCTTTAATCAAGCCTCTCCAGAATCCAACAGTGAGTTGGTTGAAATACAGCATTTACGGTGCTTCCAGCAGTGCTGCAGCCTCCAGTTCACTCACCTGAACATTACCCTTAATATTTGCCAGCTCTGCTGATGCAATTATTTCACCAGCATAAGGACAGAAATTGATATCAGTGATTTCATCCTTGGAAATATCTGGATCTCTGAGAGAGCAGTACAAAAATGTCTTAAATTGAGAAAAAATCCAGTTATATTTTTGATATGGGAACAGAAATACCAGTGCAGACCTCCAGGTGAATGCAGGCAGGCACTAGGAGCGACCCCTTTAATATCTGATAACTATTACTCTGTGCACCTCCTTACAGCACCAAGTTAACTTGCATGCAAACTTTAGGTTTGCTGCCTTATTACTCTTAACTGCCAGTGTTGCTAAAAATGATCAAATTTGTACAATACTTAATTTTTAAAGCCTGGCTACCTTTGCAGGAGAACAGAATTTGTTGGGAAAAATATTGAAATGTTTCAGCATAAAAAAAAAACTAAAGGGGCAACTCAGACTCATATTGTATCTGGCACTTACCTTCCAAATCCTGTATGTACACAGACTGGACAAAATAAAGACCGAGCAGATGGAGTGAGACAGATGACATGAAACTGTTTTGTGTGTAACTGATTGTGGCTGTAGCAGTCCATGTGGTGCCCTGTGGTTACAGCTCACACATCAGCCGTCAAAGAAAACTATCACAGCAAAATGGTTTACAGGTACCGGACCCTGGATCTGGGAAGTTTGGGAACAGACGTGTACCGATTTGGGGATTTTACAGATTTTGGGTCCTAGGCCTAGCATGTACTTATAATACATAAAATAAAGAATAAAAGGGTTTTATTCAAATTGTTACCCTGGGCATAGGCTTCGAGTGTAGTCAGTTTTCGAGTCCTTCCGGATTTTGGGATGCCGGAAAAGGAGTCCGGTACTGCTATATCCGATCCAACTCTGTTCTAATTGGAGTGAAAAAAAAAGCTGCTAATTGTTCTAAGAATGGAGCTGCTCTGAGAATGCCTCACCATAAACGAAGGCACAGTTATTACTGCAGGAAATGAGGCTGTGTCCCTGCTGCCATTTCAATAACCAACAAACAGAGTGAGCATTGCAGTCACATGGTTTCTCAGTATTTTCTATTATTTAGGAGACTTAGATAATAAATGTGATAACATCGAGGTCTGCATGGACTTAACTTTGTTGATATAGTTTTGTAGTCTATTGTACGACAAATGGGAAAACATCACCTCAAGTGAACTCTAGTTACAAGGTAAAGAAAACCACTCAGGTTTACACCAGAGATCATGTGAACAAATACCTCACTTCATTTCAGCGAATGGTACCACCCAGTTTATAATAAACTGTTGTGATGAACTTCAACTTTGTACTAATCTGCTACTTAAAATGTCTTCTGTAATGAGAATGTTTTGTATCGCTTCATGTAAATTAAACCACTTTTTAGCCCTTAGAATGTGCGGATTTCTTTTGTTCTATCGATTAAAATAAATTATTATATTTGAGAGTGTGTTTTACTTGTCTCCCTACTTATTATGGATGTAATCAGTTACAGCTAGAGAATGTGCATAATTGTACCTGCTATTAAGGAAAGAGACTTGCTTTTAAAAAAGGAGCAAAACAAAGGAGCCAAGGGCGTATCTTTTTATAGCCACTTCCTTTTTCTCAATTTTCTAAGTTGATTGTAAGCCTCTGCTGGTAATGTTCTTCAACTGTTTTTGCTTTTTATTTCTTTTACCCATCCCTTCTTGTGTTTGGTCCTCCACAAATCACTGTCGGAATCAACTCACATTCTTTATTTGTTTTTGGGCCAATCACCATTCCAGCCGTCTACTCTCAGAAAATGAAGCAGTCCGTGCCCGCATGCAGCAAGACTAGACAACATTCAGGCTTGGGATGGTAGGTCGCAAGTGACATTTGCGCCACAAGTGCCTCAAACAGTGACTGCCTCATTCAAGAAAGATTCTAACCTCCCTTGACATTCAATGGCATTTTCATTACCACTAAACCCTTGACCAATATAACATGCTTAGGATCACCATTGATTAGAAACTTAACTTAACCAGCCACAAACGTATTGTGGCTTCAAGAACGGGTCAGCGGCTTGGAATTTTGTGGTGAGTAACTCGCCTCCTAACTGTCCAAAGAGTGCCCATCATCTACAAGGCACAAGTCAGGAGTGTGATGGGATATCCTCCACTTAGCTGGATCAGTGCAGCTTTAACAATGCTAAAGAAGCTCAACATAATTCAGATAAAGCAGCATGCTTGATCAGCACCCCATCCATCACCTAAAACATTCATTCCCTCCACCACCAATGCACAGTGGTAGCGGTGTAGTGTCAAGATGTAGTGCAGCAACTTGTCAAGCCTCCTTTGATAGCACCTTCCAAACCCATAACCTCTACCACCTAGAAGGACAAGGACAGCAGATATGTACAAACACCACCACCTGCAAATTCCCCTCCCAAGTCATGTATCATCCCAACTTGGAAATATATCATTGTTCCTTCATTGTTATTGTTTCTTGGACAAGTACACAAGTGTCGTTGCCATAGAAGTTTTTAACTAATGCAGGATTGTGCACAGAAAGAAAAGTGAGCAGGTCTTTATGAAGCTCAGACTTTTTCTAGGACAATGTCATGATGCAACCAATGTATTAAGTATGAAGCAATAATTTTTGATATCCTGAACGCAGCTTTGTAAACAGATGCAAATTTACAGGTTTGGATTTCACATAATACACAGCCATCTGCATTTAACACAGTGTGCAATTCGTGTTCTATCCTTTTTAATCAAAGGCTTGGTGATGCAACATACAATGTGCCACCATTACCAGTGGTTTTACAGCTCTTATTCTTGCAACATCATTCCTATTGCATATTATAGCAACATGACCATCGGTGCAAGCAGAAACACAGCTTTCCCACTCAGCTGATTCTAATTCCATGAAATTATCCAATAACTGGAATATTTCCTCACCCATTGCTCGTCTGGCAATGTCTGACAAAAGAAAAATCTTCTAAAATTTCCTGCAGCTAAAGGTAGAGAATGTAAACTAATAATTGTGCTGCATTACCGCCATCAGCTGTCTCACTACAAACTACTCACATTCACAAAACCTTTCTGGCAATTGGCATTTTAGATTTCTTGTAAGTTGTAATTTACTCACACATCATCATCAGTCCGTTTTACCTCCCAGCATTCTTTTTGTATTATTCATTGGGATGAAATAATTATTGATCAATAAATCAGAGACCTGAAGTCTTGGCAATATTGAAGAAGAGGATAAACTGCAGAACAGACTGGTTAAGCCAAATCACCTGTTTTCTATTGTATTTTCTTTTTGTGAAAGTGATGCAAAAAAGTAATTTACTGTGGGCAGGATTTTATGCTCCCCCAACAGCGTAAAATTCAGCAGGTGCTTTCCCCGCCTACCCACTGCCCCCAACTTTTCTGAAATGTCACACGGGAATTGGGAACATGTTGGGCAGCCTGCCTGTCCTTGGGCCAACTGAGGCCCTAAAGTGGCCAATTAATGATCATGCGGGAAGCCCGGCAATTTTAGCTGTGTGGGCTGGTGTGAGGCAAAGGGTGGACCATAAGATGCAGGAGCAGAAGTAGGCCATTCGGCCCATCCAGTCTGCTCTGCCATTCAATGAGATCATGGCTGATCTGATAATCCTCAACTCCACTTTCCTGCCTTTTCCCCACAACCCTTGATTCCCTTACTGACTAAAAATCTGTCTAACTCAGCCTTGAATATACTCAACGACCCAGCCTCTACAGCCCTCTGTGGTAAAGAATTCCATAGATTCACTACCCTCTGAGAGAAGAAATTCCTCCTCATCTCTGTCTTAAATGGATGACCCCTTACTCTGAGATTATGCCCTCTGGACCTAGACTCTCCCACAAGGGGAAACAACCTCTCAGCATCTACCCTGTCAAGCCCCCTAAGAATCTTATATGTTTCAAAAAGGTCACCTCTCATTCTTCTAAACTGCAATGAGTACAGGCCCAGCCTACTCAACTTCTCATAAGAAAATCCCTCCATACCCGGGATCAATCTAGTGAACCTTCTCTGGACAGCCTCCAATGCCAGTATATCTTTCCTTAGATAAGGGGACAAAAATTGTTCACAGTATTCTAGGTGTGGTCCAACTGGTGCCTTGTATAGTTTCAGCAAGACTTCCCTATTTTTATACTCCATTTCCTTTGAAATAAAGGCTAACATTCCATTTGCCCTCCCTATTACCTGTTGAACTTGTATGTTAGCTTTTTGGGATTCATGTACAAGGACCCCCAAATCCCTCTGTGCTGCAGCTTTCTGCAGCCTTTCTCCATTTAAATAATATTCAACTCCTCTATTCTTCCTGCCAAAGTGTATAACCTCACATTTTCCCACATTATATTCCATCTGCCAAGTTTTTGCCCACTCACTTACCCTGACAATATCCCTCTGTAGACTCCTTGTGTCATCCTCACCACTTGCCATCCCACCTATTTTTGTGTCATCTGCAAATGTGGTAATAGTACATTTACTTCCCATATCTAAGTTATTAATATATATTGTAAATAATTGAGGCCCCAGCACTGATCCCTGTGACATTCCACTAGTTACAGGTTGCCATCCTGAAAATGCCCCCCTTATCCCAACTCTCTGTCTTCTATTAGTTAGCCGATCCTCTATCCATGTTAATATACTACCCCCAACACCATGGGCTCTTATCTTATTAAGTAGCCTTATGTGCGATACATTATCAAATGCCTTTTGGAAATCCAAATATATTACATCTGCTGGTTCCCCTTTATCTATCCTGCTAGTTATCTCCTTAAAGAATTCTAATAAATTTGTTAGGCATGATTTCCCCTTCATGAAGCCATGCTGACTCTGCTTGATTAGATTATGTATTTCTAAATGCTCTGCTATTACATCCTTTATAATAGACTCCAACATTTTCCCAATGACAGATGTTAAGCTAACTAGCCTTTAGTTTCCTGTTTTTTGTCTCCCTTTTTGAATAAGGGTGTTACATTGGCCACTCTCCAATCCTTTGGGACTTTTCCAGAATCTAAGGATTCTTGGAAGATTACTGCCAATGCATCCACCATCTCTGTAGCTACTTCCTTTAATATCCTCAGGATGCAACCCATCAGGCCCAGGGGACTTATTGGTCTTTTGCCCCATTAGTTTCCCTAGTACTTTTTCTCTAGTGATAGTTATTGTATTTATTTCCTCCACCCCTTTTACCCCTTGATTATTTAATATTTTTGGAACACTATTAGTATCTTCTACAGTGAAGACTGAAGCAAAGTATTTATTCAACTCCTCTGCCATTTCCTGGTTCCCCATTATTTCCCCAGCCTCATTCTCCAACGGGCCAATGTTCACTTTGGCCTCTCTCTTCCTTTTTATATATTTAAAGAAGTTCTTACTGTCTGTTTTTATATTACTTGCTAGTTTACCCTCAAAGTTTATTTTCTCCCTCTTTATTATTTTTTTGGTCATCTTTTGTTGGTTTTTAAAACTTTCCCAATCATCTGACTTACTACTTATCTTTGCCACATTGTATGTTTTTTCTTTCAGTTTGATACTGTCCTTAACTTCCTTGGTTAACCATGGTTGGTTTATCCCCTTCCTTGAATCCTTCTGCCTCACTGGGATGTATCTTTGTTGAGAGTCATGAACTATTTTCTTAAATGTCTGCCATTGTTCATCAACCATCTTTTCTGCTAAACTCCTTTCCCAGTCCACTCCAGCCAACTCTGCCCTCATTCCTTTGTAATTACCCTTATTTAAGTTTAGCACAGTTGTTTCTGACCCAGGTTTCTCATCCTCAAACTGAATGCTAAATTCTACCAAATTATGGTCACTGTTTCCTGGGGGAACCTTTACTCTGAGATCATTTATTAAACCTGCCTCATTAAACATTACCAGATCCAAAATAGCCTGCTCTCTGGTTGGATTCACAACATATTGTCCTAGGAAACTGTCCTGAATACACTCTATGAATTCTTGCTTATGTCCACCTCTGTCAATTTGATTTTCCCAATCTACACAAAGATTAAAGTCACCCACGATTAATGTACTGCCTTTTTTATATGCCCTCGTTATCTCCTGATTTATTCTCTGTCCTGCAGTATAGCTACTGTTAGGGGGCCTATGGACTACTCCCACCAGTGTCATCTTCCCCTTGTTATTTCTTACCTCCACCCATATGGATTCTACATCTTCCGATCCAAGATCCTTTCTTGCTTCATATTTATTCCATCTCGTACTAACAAAGCTACCCCACCACCCTTTCCTTCCTGTCTGTCCTTTCAAAATGTCACATACCCCTGAATATTTATTTCCCTGCTTTGATCTCCTTGTAGCTGCATCTCTGTAATGGCTATAAGATCATACCCATCAACCTCTATTTGTACCGTTAATTCATTTATTTTGTTCCGAATACTTTGTGTGTTTTAGTAAAGAGCCATTAATTTTGCCTTTTTACCATTTTTTCCCCTTTGCCCCTATCTGCTGCTTTTTTTTATGTTTGTACGCTCTGTCCCTTCCTGTCACACTCTGGGTATCAATACCTAAATAGCTGCCCTGCAATGCTGCCATATCCTTTTGCTTTCTAAGCCTACGTATCCCCTCTCCAGAATCCTGATCCCTCTATTTAGTTTAAAGCCCTCTCTACAGCCCTAGCTATTTGGTTTGTCAGTTCGGGGGAGGGAGGTGGTGGAATGCACCTTTGTGGGCCCTCTGGAACCCAACCTATCCCCACCACATCCCACATTCCCCTCGCTGGGATCTCCAATCCAGGCTTAGTTGTGCTCCTCAGCTTGGTTGGTCTCCCTGTGGTCCCAGAAATGGCCACAGCTCTTAGCAGTCACTGTTGGGACTACAAAGCTTCTGACCATCTGATTGGCTGGCACCTCTCTAAGGCAGGTCTTCTTCCTGAGATAGGGGCGGAAGTCTCACCTTAAAGCAATTAGCACTGTTTCCAGCATAAACTTGCCTTTGGGATCATAAGCGGGCTTCCTCCGCACCCCACTCCACCACAGCCCCCCATCCACCCCACCAACCTTTTAGCCAAACAGAATAAATGTCTAAATAAAAACAGAAAATGTTGCAAATATTCAGGTCTCGTAGCATCTGTGGAGAAAGAAACAATTAACATTTCAGACCAGTGACCTTTCATCAGAACTTCAAAAAGCTGACACAGGGACAAGAACTAAATGGCTTCCTTCAGTACTTTATTATTTGATTCCATAGAAGAGTGGTTGTTATATCAACTCACTTTCCAGGGCTGACCCTGCTGTACAAATCTGTTTTTATATTCTTTCATGGGATGCAGGCATCGCTGGCTAAGCCAGCATTTTTATTGCCGTTGAGAAGGTGGTGGTGAGCTGCCTTCTTGAACCGCTGCAGTCCATGTGGTGTAGGTACACCCACAGTGCTGTTAGGGAGGGAGTCCCAGGATTTTGACCCAGTGACAGTGAAGGAACAGCGATATATTTCCAAGTCAGGTGGTGGCTTTCCCATGCATCTGCTGCCCTTGTCCTTCTAGATGGTAGTGGTCGTGGGTTTGGAAGGTGCTGTCGAAGGATCCTTGGTGAATTCCTGCAGTGCATCTTGTAGATGGTACACCCTGCTGCTACTGTGCGTCAGTAGTGGAGGGAGTGGATGTTGAAGGTGGTGGATGTGGTGCCAATCAAGCGGCTGCTTTGCCCTGGATGGTGTCAAGCTCCTTGAGTGTTTTGAGTATTCCATCACATTCCTGACTTGTGCCTTGTAGATCGTGGACAGGCTTTGGGGAGACAGGAGGTGAGTCACTCTTTGCAGAATTCCCAGCCTGTGACCTGCTGTTGCAGCCACAGTATTTATATGGCTAGTCCAGTTCAGTTTCTGGTCAATGGTAACCCCCAAGATGTTGATAGTGGGGGATTCAGTGATGGTAATGCCATTGAATGTCATGGGGCAATGGTTAGATTCTCTCTTGTTGGAGATGGTCATTGCCGGCACTTGTTTGGCACGAATGTTACTTGCCATAGGATGTGATAACTGGGCATTTGGAAAACAGTGATATGATTACGCAGAGTCTGCATGGATTTATGAAAGGGAAATCATGTTTAACAAACCTGTGGGAGTTTTTTGAGGATGTTACAGGCAGGATAGGTAAGGAAGACCCAGTGGATGTGGTATATTTGGATTTTCAGAAGGCTCTCTATAAGGTCCCACACAAGACATGTGTAAGCAAAATTAGAGCATATGGGATTGTGGGTAATATAGTGGCATGGACTGAGGATTGGTTAATGGACAGAAAACAGAGAGTAGGGATAAACGGGTCATCCTTGCGTTGGCAGACTAACTAGAGGGGTACCACAAGGATCAGTGCTTGGATCCCAGCTGTTCAGAATATCTGCTACCTTGCTGGGAGTTGGAGTGGAGCGGAGCTGTGGGAGACAGTCGGGAGCTGAGGAACACACTGTTTCACTGTTTCAACCACTGTGAGGCTGCAGCCGGGGAAAAAGAGAAGAAACAATGGTGACAACGCAGGAGGCTAGCAAGTTGATTGGCTGGTAAATGCTCAGTTTAAGGGATAATGTGTGAGAAACCAGCTTAGGACAGGCGAGTTTAGGTAGACCTATAAATAAAAAGAACTAAAACTTTAAAATAATAAACCAAAATTTGAAAACTTTAAAATTAAAATCAAACGATAAAAAAAAACAATAAAAATAAAGTAATTGAAACAAACATCTAAAATACATACTCGTAGTTAAGAAGCGTAGAACCTTTAGTTATCAGTGGTACTAGCATTCAATAAACACAGTAAACTGTAGCATACGTAGGCAGAAAGTAATTAAAGTAAATTAACTAAATAACATAAGTTAGAATGGCAGGGCAGGTGTTATGTTGCAGCTGTGAGATGTGGGAGCTTTTGGATGTTAAGGTTATCCATGACAAACACTAACAGGAAGTGTAATCAGCTTGAGGAATTCTGGATCGGGATTATTGACCTGGAAGCTGAAATGCAGACACTGCATAACATTAGGGAGGGGGAGAAATACCTGGATACTTTGTTCCAGAAGATGGTCACACCCCTTAGAAGAGGGTGCTCTGTTTTGGTCAGCAGTGAGGGACAGGAGATTGTGACTGTCAGTGAGGCAGGTAATGGGACCGAGCAGACAGTAGGGGAGGAGCCTCAGACTTTGCAATTGTCAAACAGGTTTGAGGTGCCCATGACCTGCGTGAGTGAAAGTGAAGTCTGCAAGGTGGATGAGCTGGCTGGCCATGGCACTGTGGTACAGGAAGCCATTCAAGCAGGGGGAGCAAAAAGGAATGTAGTGGTAGGAGGGGATAGTATAGTGAGGGGGATTGACACCGTTCTCTGCAGCTAAGTGTGAGAGTCCAGATGGCTGTATTGCCTGCCTGGTGCCAGGGTTCAGGACATCTGCTCAGAGCTGGAGAGGAACTTGCAGTGAGAGGGGGAGAATCCAGTTGTTGTGGTCCATGTAGGTACCAATGACATAGGGAGAACTAGGAAAGAGGTTCTGCAAAGTCATTATGAGGAGTTAGGTACCAAATTAAGAAACTGAACCTCAAAGGTGATAATCTCTGGATTATTACCTGAGCTACGTGCAAATTGGCAGAGGGCAAATAAGATTAGAGAGATGAATGCATGGCTCAAAGGCTGGTGTGGGAGAATTGGGTTCCGGTTTGTGGGGCACTGGCATCAGTACCGGGGAAAGTGGGGGCTGTACCGTTGGGACGGTTTACACCTGAACTGGGCTGGGGCAGGTGTTCTAGCGAGCTGCATAACTAGGGAAGTAGAGAGGGCTTTAAACTAAACAAGAGGAGTGAGGAATCAAGCTTGGGTAGAGGTAGCAATTCAAGGCATAGAGTCAAGACAGGAGAGCAAAATAGTAACATGAGAAATGAGGGTCAGAGAATGTCAGGAAGGGACAGGGAGAAAAAAAAACCTAAGAATACATCAACAGTCAAGACTAGATGTTACAAAGGTACCAAAAAGACAAGACTGAAGGCTCTCTACCTGAATGCACGTAACATTCATAACAAAGT
Organism: Cetorhinus maximus; assembly: GCF_964194155.1. Lineage (NCBI taxonomy): Eukaryota > Metazoa > Chordata > Chondrichthyes > Lamniformes > Cetorhinidae > Cetorhinus > Cetorhinus maximus. The sequence continues at coordinate 471,078 of NC_135879.1, forward strand.
AAATGAATTTATGGCCCATATTGCAGTAAATAAATATGATCTGATGGCAACTATGGAGACGTGGCTGCAGGACAACAAAGATTGGGACCTTAATACTGAAGGGTAAAGGTGGAGGGGTAGGGAGCATTAAGAGTTAAGAGATGACCTTGGTCCAGGAGATCAGGATGTAGAATCGGTTTGGGTGAAGATGAGGAATAGTAGGGGAAAAAAGTCATTAGTGGGAGTGGTCTACAGGCTCCCTAACAATAGCTACCGTATAGGACAAAGTATTCAAGAGAAAATATTGTGTGCTTGTGATAAAGGGACGACAATAATCATGGGTGATTTTAATCTACGCACAAAATGGAAAAATCAGATTGGCATTAGTGGCCTGGATGAGGAGTTCTTAGAATGCTTTCAAGATAGTTTCTTAGAGCAGCATGTTCTGGAAACAACCAGAGAGCAGGTTATATTAGACTCGGTATAGTGTAACGGGACAGGATTAATTAATGGCCTCAGAGTAAAGGCACCCCTAGGCAGCAGCGACCACAATATAATTGAATTTTACATCCAGACTGAAAGGGAGAAGAGTGGGTCTAAGACTAGTATCTTAAACTTAAATAAGGGCAACTATGAGGGGATGAAAGCTGAGCTAGGTGAAGTGAACTGGGAAACTAGGCTAGAGGATAGATCAACAGAGAAGCAGTGGCAGACATTTAAGGGGATATTTCAGAGTATTCAGAATAAGTGCATTCCTACTATAAAGAAAAATTCTAAGGGGAGGACCCACCATCCGTGGTTAACTAAAGAAGTTATGGAAAGCATCAAAATTAAGGAAAAAGCAGACAACAACGTAAAGATGGGTGGCATGACAGATGATTGGACAGAAACTGAAGAATGGCAGAAAATGACTAAAACATTAATAGGAGAAAGAAATTAGAGTATGAGAGGAAGCTAGCTAGAAATGTAAAAACAGATAGCAAGAGTTTCTACAGGTATTTATAAAGGAAAAGAGTAAGTAAAATGAGTGTTGGTCCTCTAGAGAATGACAGTGGGGAGTTAATAGTAGATAATCAGGAAATGGCAGAAGAAATGAACAAATATTTTGCTTCTGTGTTCACTATAAAGGATACAAAAAACATTCCAGTAATAGCTGCAAATCAGGAGGTGAAAAGCAGAGAGGAACTTGGTGAAATTACAATCACTAGGGAAATGGTACTGAGCAAACTGATGGAGCTGGGGCTGGCAAGTCTCCAGGTCCCGATGGACTACATTCCAGGGTCTTAAAAAAGGTGGTTAATGAGGTGGTCTATGCACTGGTGTTAATTTCCCAAAATTCACTAGATTCTGGAAAGGTTCCAACAGATTGGAAAGTAGCAAATATAACCCCTCTATTCAAGAGGGGAGGGAGGCAGAAAACAGGAAACTATAGGCCAATTAGCTTGATGTCTGTCGTGGGGAAGTTATTAGAATTGATCATTAAGGAAGTTATAGCTGGACACTTAGAAGAGCTCAAGGCAATCGGAAAGAGTCAGAATGGTTTTGTGAAAGGAAAATCATGTTTAACTAATTTATTGGAGTTTTTTGAAGGAGTGACATGTGATGTGGATAAAGGGGAGCCTGTACTTGGACTTCCAGAAGGTATTTGATAAGGTGCCACATCAAAGATTATGACAGAAAATAAAAGCTCATGGTGTAGTGAGTAATGTATCAGCATGGATAGAAGATTGGCTGGCTGGCAGAGAGCAGAGAGTATGCATAAATGGGTCTTTTTCTGATTGGCAGGATGTAACAAGTGGAGTCCCACAGGGGTCTGTACTGGGGCCTCAACTTTTTACAATTTACATCAATGACTTAGATGAGGGGAGTGAAGACATGGTAACTAAATTTGCAGATGACACACAGATGGGTAGGAAAGTATGTTGTGTAGAGGATATGAGGAGGTTGCAGATGGATATAGATAGGTTGAGTGAGTGGGCAAAGATCTGGCAAATGGAGTTTAATGTGGGAAAATGTGAAGTTGTTCACTTTGGCAGGAAGAACAAAAAAGCAGAGTATTACTTAAATGGAGAATGGCTGCATAATTCTGAGCTGAAGAGGAATCTAGGTGTTCTAGTACATGAGTTACAAAAAGTTAGTGTGCAGGTACAGCAAGTAATTAAGAAGGCTAATGGAATGCTATCCTTTATTACAAGAGGGATTAAACATAAAAGTAAGGATGTTAAGCTTCAGTGATACAGGGCATTGGTGAGACTGCACCTCGAATACTGTGTGCAGTTTTGATCTCCTTATTTAAGGAAGGATGTAAATGAGTTGGAGGTGGTTCAGAGGAGGTTCACTAGATTGGTACCAGGAATGAGTGGGTTGTCTCATGAGGAAAGGTTGGACAGGCTGGGCTTGTTTCCACTGGAGTTTAGAAGAGTGAGGGGTGATTTGATTGAAGTATACAAGATCCTGAACATTCTTGACAAGGTGGATGCGGAAAGGATGTTTCCTCTTGTGGGTGAGTCCAGGACTCGGGGGCACTGTTTTAAAATTAGGGGTCACCCTTTTAGGACGGAGATGAGGAGAATTTTTTTCTCTCAGAGGGTTGTGTGACTTTGGAATTCTCTGTCTCAGAAGGTGGTGGGGGTGGGGTCACTGAATATTTTTAAGGCAGAGGTAGATAGATTCTTGTTAGGCAAGGGAATCAAAGGTTTTTGGGGTTAGGGGAATGTGGAAATCGAAACACAGGATAATCAGCCATGATCTTACTGAATGTCAGAGCAGCTCGAGGGGCTGATGGTCTACTCTTGTTCCTATTTCCTATGTTATATATATCAATGATTTAGATGTGGGGACCAAATGTAATATCTCCAGGTTTGCTGATGGCACAAAATTTGGTGGGAATGTGAGTTGTGAGGAGGATACAAAAAGATTTCAAGGGGATTCGGACAGGCTTAGTGAGTGGGCAAGAACATGGCAGATGGAATATAATGTGGAAAAATGTAAGTTATCCACTTGGTAGAAGGAACAGAAATGCAGAGTATTCCTTAAATGAGGAGAGATTGGGAAGTGTTGGTGTCCAAAGGGACCTGGATTCTCTTGTTCATAAGTCATTTAAAGTTAACATGTAGGTGCATCAAGCAATTCGGAAGGGAAATGGCATGTTAGCCTTTATTGTAAGGGGACTTGAATACAGGAGTAAAGCTGCAATAGTATAGAGATTTGATGAGACGGCACCTAGAGTACTGTGTGCAGTTTTGATCTTCTTACCTATGGAAGGATATAGTGGCCGTAGAGGGAGTGCAACAGAGGGTCACCAGACTGATCCCTGGGACGTGTGAACTGTCCTATGAGGAGAGATTGAAGAGACTGGGCCTGTATTCTCTAGAATCTAGAAGAATGAGAGCTGACCTCAGTGAAGTTTACAAAATTCTTACAAGACTCGACAGGGTAGATGCAGGAAGGATATTTCCCCTGGCTGGGGCTCCGGGGCGGGAGGAGGCTGAGATGGTTCATCCACTCGGCACTTCTGGCTGAAGATTGTAGCTGATGCTTCAGCCTTATCTTTTGCACTGATGTGCTGGGCTCCCCCATCATTGAGGATGGGGATATTTGTGGAGCCTCCTCCTCCAGTGAGTTGTTTAATTGTCCATCACCATTCACAACTGGATGTGGGAGGGCTGCAGAGCTTAGATCTGATCCGTTGGTTGTGAGATCGCTTAGCTCTGTCTATCACTTGCTGCTTATGCTGTTTGGCACACAATTAGTCCTGTGTTATAGCTTCACCAGGTTGACCCCTCATTTTTAGGTATGTCTGGTGTTGCTCCTGGCATATGCCCTCCTGCACTCTTCATTGAACCAGGGTTGATCCCCTGGCTTGATGGTAATGGTAGAATGGGGGATATGCCAGGCCATGAGGTTACAGATTGTGTTTGAGTACAATTCTGCTGCTGCTGATGGCCCACAGCGCCTCATGGACGCCCAGTCTTGAGTTGCTAGATCTGTTCGAAATCTATCCCATTTAGCACAGTGGTAGTGCCACACAACACGATGGAGGGTATCCTCGATGTGAAGGTGGGACTTTGTCTCCACAATGACTGTGTGGTGGTCACTCCTACCAATACTGTCATGGACAGATGCATCTGTGGCAGGCAGGTTGGTGAGGATGAGGTCAGGTAAGTGTTTCTCTCTTGGTTCGCTCAGCACAGCTGCTAGACTGGGCCTGCAGCACATGTCCTTCAGGACGTCCTGTGTCCACAACATGGTCAGTAGTGCCAACAAAGGAATTATTTTTTTCTCCTTATGCCCTCACTTCAATAGATTTCGGCCCAGCATGATATTGGACTCTGTGAAGATGGATGTTATCTTTTTTAAGTTTTGGGAATATGGTAGTATTCTATAAAAAAGGCTGTGTGTGTCCATGAGTAATTAAACTGGGAGAAAGTTAGTAAAGACAGCTTGTCCGTGGGAACTGAGAGATAAGATATAAAGGAGTTAGATGCATGCATTTGTAATGAGAGGATATGGTGAAGTTAAATGTACAAGTAAATAAGTTGTTTTAAAATTTGCATTAGGTGAGAGGTAGGGACTTGACTTTTCAGCTGTTAAAATTTGAAGGATAGATGGCAAAGGGACTTTTACAACTTACAAAGGTTTCATAAGTAAACAAGGGAAGGTTATTACATTTTATCTGACCCAAAAGTGGAGGCAATAGGAAGACATGAAAGATTATATATTTTGGAAAAGTTGAGTTCAAAGAGATGCTTAGAACAATGGAGTCTAGAATGAAAGGGAACAAGAAGATATTTAAGGAAGGATGTTGAGCTGAGTTGTGTTGGCTGTTTTGGGGGAGATGTCCTGGGACCAGCTCTGTCCTGAGAAAAGTTGTCAATTTGAAGCAGCCGCTCAGTTTCAAGCCAGAAAAGTCTTTGTTTTCAGAAATCAGCCTGTTTCTGAAATTCCTTTGGATTTCCACAGCAGAGTGAGAGAGAGAGAGAGAGATCACGTGGTTCACTTTATTAAAGTAGCAGCAGTTTATGCCTTGGGTAATATAACTGGGGAGAATTTTGTCCCCGTCATGGGGGACTTGGCAGGAGCAGGCGTGCAGCCCGCGATTGGCTGTCATTTGATGTGGGTGGGGCCAATGAAGGCCCCCCCAGTGTGACGCGTACCCGGAAGCGCTGAGTGCTCCCTGTGCGGGCGGGGGGCGGGAAGGGAGAGTCGGGGTCTACGCTGCACAGAAACCTCCCTGAGGCACTGAGCTACCTCAGGGAGATTATTTAAGTTTTTGAAAATCAAACTAAAGAAAGAAAAAATTTTTAAGACATGTCCCCTCCCGTGACAGTGTCACATGAGCTGGGACATGTTTATAAATGTTATTAAAAATTTTCACTGAAGTTTAAAAACCTTTATGAAACCTCAACCTGCCCGTGGATGAGGTTTCATGATAATTCGCCTGCCCCCCAACCTTAAGGTTGGACGGGCAGCTCAGTTAAACCACTTTAATGACTTTTTAAATGGCCTTAACAGACCTTTAACAGTTCGGTGGGCGCACAGCCAACTCCTCTGCACACCCGCCGAACTGAGGATCAGAATGACGCGCGATGACATCGGGAAGCACGGCCGACATCACCACGCGTCATTTTACACTTCGGCAAGCGGGACTCACACCCCACGCCAACCCAAAGATCCTGGCCACTGGATTTGATGGTTAAGAATCTATAAGGAAGCTGCCGCCAAGTCATTTACTTGTGTGTTCTAACCAAGCGGGTTTTCTTGGGGAATGTTTGGTAAGACTGTTTCAGCTGTATAATTTTAATCTTGTGTGTTTAATTTTTTTCCTTCTCTTTAATAAATCTTTTAATTTTAAAATCCTAACGGTGTTAGGGGGATTCGATGCTTCTGGCATCAGTCGTTTATTCCTTGTTTTCAAGATACAAAACGAAAATAAACGAGATGTTTTCCTCTGGGATTTGGTTTGTTCAGTGAATAATGTCGGCTCCAGTTGTAACAACTCTTCTCCCATTGTCTTTGTCTCCGTGCTCACTTCATTGTGCAGGAGTCCTGCCCCTGTTCAACGGATCCTTTCACCCACCTCCAGCATTCTCCCTCCACCTGGACCCCTCCCTCTGGCCTCTTACCTGCTCTCGATCTTTTCATTGACGTGACATCGACTGTCTCAATTTCTCTGCTCCTCTCACCCACTCTAACCTGTCTCCTTCTGAACTTGCTGCACTCCATTCTCTCAGATCTAACTCTGACTTTGTTATCAAACCTGCCGATAAGGGTGGTGCTGTTGTTGTCTGGCGTACTGACCCCTACCTCACAGATGCTGAGCTCCAACTCTCAGACACCTCTTCCTACCTCCCCCGGACCATGACCTCACCACCTAACATCAAGCCATTGTTTCCAGGACTGTCACTGACCTCCTCTCCTCTGAAGGTCTTCCCTCCACAGCTTCCAACCTCATAGTCTCCCATCGCCAGACAGCCCCCATCTACCTCCTTCCCAAAATCCACAAACCGGGCTGTCCAGGTAGACAGATCATGTCAGCCTGTTCCTGCCCCATGGAACTCATTTCTTCCTATCTTTACTCCATTCTGTCTCCCCATGTCCAGTCTCTTCCCACCTACACCGGTGATTCCTCTGATGCCCTATGTCATGACAACAATTTCCAGTTCCCTGGTCATAACCACCACCTCTTCACCATGGACATCCAATCCCTCTACACCTCCATCCCCCACCAGGATGGCCTGAGGGCTCTCCGCTTCTTCCTTGAACAGAGGCCTAAACAGAGGCCTGAACAATCACCTACCACCACCACTCTCCTCCGTCTGGCTGAACTTGTTCTCTCACTGAACAATTTCTCCTTTAACTCCTCTCACTTCCTCCAAATAAAAGGTGTGGTTATGGGTACCCGCATGGGCCCCAGTTTTGCCTGTCTCTTTATGGGGTATGTGGAACATTCCTTGTTCCAGTCCTACTCCGGCCCCCTCCCACAACTCTTTCTCCGGTACATCGATGACTGTCACTGCCTCATTCGTCTGGATGTGGAAAATTTCAGCAATTTTGCTTCCAATTTCCATCCCTTTCTCATCCCATCCCATCTCCGGCACTTCCTTCCCTTCCTTGACCTCTCTATCTCTATTTCTGGTGATAGACTGTCCACCAATATCCATTACAAGCCTACCAACTCCCACAGCTACCTCGACTACAGCTCCTCACACCCCGCTTCCTGCAAGGACACCATCCCATTCTCTCAGTTCCTTCGCCTCCGTCGCATCTGTTCTGATGATGCCACTTTCCAAAACGCTGCTTCTGACAGGTCTTCCTTTTTTCTTAACCGAGAGTTCCTCCCACTGTGAATGACAGGGCACTCAGCCATGTCTCACCCATCTCCCGCACCTCCGTCCTCACCCCTTCCTCTCCCTCCCAGAATCATGATAGGGTCCCCCTTGTCCTCACTTATCACCCCACCAGCCTCCGCATTCAAAGGATCATCCTCCGCCATTTCCGCCAACTCCAGCATGATGCCACCACCAAACACATCTTCCCTTCACCCCCCCTGGCGGCATTCCACAGGGATCGTTCCCTCCGGGACACCCTGGTCCACTCCTCCATCGCCCCCAATTCCTCATCCCCTCCCCACAGCAGCTTCCCATGTAATCACAGAAGGTGCAACACCTGCCCCTTTACTTCCTCTCTCCTCACCGTCCAAGGGCCCAAACACTCCTTTCAAGTGAAGCAGCATTTCACTTGCACCCCCTTCAATTTAGTCTAATGCATTCGCTGCTCTCAATGCGGTTTCCTCTACATTGGAGAGACCAAACGCAGACTGGGTGACCGCTTTGCAGACACCTTCGGTCTGTCCGCAAGCATGACGCAGACCTCCGTCGCTTGCCATTTCAACACCCCACCCTGCTCTCATGCCCACATGTCTGTCCTTGGCCTGCTGCAATGTTCCAGTGAAGCTCAACGCAAACTGGAGGAACAGCACCTCATCTTCCGACTAGGCACTTTACAGCCTTCCGGACTTAACATTGAGTTCAAAACTTCAGACCATGAACTCTGTTCCCCATTTTCATTTTTTGTCACCCCCTTTTGTCACCCCCTCCCCTCCCCCACACGCTCAGTACCTATTCTCATGTTTTGCTTTCAGAAAGTGCTGACCCTTGTTCTGCTATCTGACCTTTACGCCACTATTAACACCTGCTTTAGTCTTTAACACTACCATTACCACTCCCTTTGTCTTGTGCCCATGACATCTTTGTCATTTTATCTCGCCTGACCTCCAACCTATCCCTGACCTATTTGCTCCACCTGCTCCAACCCCACCCCCTTGTCAACAGCATAAAAACCATCACATTTCTACCTGTCTTCAGCTCTGAAGAGTCATAGGGCCTCAATGTCAACTCTGTTTCTCTCTCCACAGATGCCCCCAGACTTGCTGAGTTTTTCCAGCATTTCCTGTTTTTATTTCGGTCAGTAGTGGGTGCTGCTGAGTCACTTTTGGTCATGGACATTGAAGTCTCCCACCCAGAGTGCATTCTGTGCACAAACCACTCTCACTGCTTCTTCCAAGTGGTGTTCAACATGGGACTACAGATTTTCAGCTGAGGGGGTTGGAGGGGATAGTGTCGGTATGTGGTAATCAGCAGGAGGTTTCCTTGCCCGTGTTTGACCTGATGCCATGAGACCTCATGGGGTCTGGAATTGATGTTAAGGACTCTTAGAGCAACTCTCTTCCGACTGTATACCACTGTGCCGCCACCTCTGCTGGGTCTGTCCTGCCCGTGGGACAGATGGTGACGGTGGTGTCTGGGACATTATCTGTAAGGTACGATTCCATGAGGATGACTGTCAGGCTGTTGCTTGACTAGTCTGTGAGACAGCTCTCCCAATTTTGGCACTAGCCCCCAGATGTTAGTAAGGAGGACTTTGCAGGGTCAGCAGGACTGAGTTTGCTGATGATGTTTCTGGTGCCTAAGTCAATGCCGAGTGGTCCGTCCGGTTTCATTCCTTTTAGACTTTGTAGTGGTTTGATACAACTGAGTGCTTGGCTAGGCTATTTTAGAGGGCATTTCAGAGTCAACCACACTGCTGTGGGTCTGGAGTCACTGTGGACCAGACCAGGTCAGGATGGTAGATTTCCTTCTCCAAATGACATTGGTGAACCAGATGGGTTTTTGTGACAATCGACAATGGTTTCATTACTGAGACTAGCTTTATAATTCCAGATTTATTAACTGAATTTAAATTCCACCAGCTGCCATGGTGAGATTTGAACCCTTGTCCCCAGAGTATTAACCTGGGCCTCTGGATTATTATTACCACAACATCGTGGCCCCCACCCCCCTCCAGTTTATACTCGTGAATCTTCTGGCCAGATCTTGTCAGAAACACAATGCAATCTCTTTTGCTAGCCTGGCTTGATTCTTTCAACTTGCAGTTTCAAGTTGGAAAATCCAAGGGGTAATGGTTCCCTGTCTTGCTGAGAAGAATTGTAACTGCTTTGAAATTTCAGGCTACCATCCTTTCCCCTTACAAGATTGTTTTGTATCTGTAGCAAATCTGTGGGGGGCTCCAGACCATGGATTCTCACTCAAAAATATATCACGATGCAGAAGCGAAAGTTCCGTGATGTTTGCCTTCCAATCCAAGACATAATCCTTAACGTCATCGTGCTCCTGTTCCCAGTACTGGAGACTTACAAAGCTCACTGCAGTTGCCCATCTTTATATTGAACCTAGTCCATAAGCACTGATCTCTGGGACTCAAACCTTCCACTGACATTAAACAATGTTGGAGCTTTTCACAAATAAGAATTAGCTAAACCTAGAAACGAACTGCATCATCACGTCTAGCAACATCTTCATGAAGCAAGTGCTACAATCTTGATTCTCAGATACAACATAGAAGTATATTTGGATGTTTTGTTACCTTAAAGGCACTATATAATTTAGAGTTGTTGCTGTTCCCTGTTTTACACATTTACCCAAAAATTGACCATGGATTGAAGAACAAATCACCTTTGGCTCTTTGTATTTGGGAAAGAGATTCATTCATTGGCCAAGACTGTAAAGATAGTTAACTTGTCCTGTCAGCCTGCTCTCCATAACTTGCACCTTGCAGCATCAAATTCTTTGATCGGATTTTTCTTATATTTTGTGCCAAACATCTCTTCTTCCCGAATTACCTGGAAAAACTCAGCAAGTCTGGCAGCATCGGCGGAGAAGAAATCAGTCAACGTTTCGAGCCTCCATGGCCCTTCGGCAGAACTGCAGCATAGTTTCAACAAGGGAGAAATATAAATTGGTTTAAGGTGGGTGGGGGGGGCGGGGAAGAGACACATTGAGGGTGTGGTGTGAGCAGATAATAAACAAAAGATGTCACAGACAAAAGGGTCAAAGAGGTGTTGAAGGTGGTGGTCTTTAGATCACCACCTTCAACACCTCTTTGACCCTTTTGTCTGTGACATCTTTTGTTTATTATCTGCTCACACCACACCCTCAATGTGTCTCTTCCCCGCCCCCCCCACCCACCTTAAACCAATTTATATTTCTCCCTTGTTGAAACTATGCTGCAGTTCTGCCGAAGGGCCATGGAGGCTCGAAACGTTGACTGATTTCTTCTCCGCCGATGCTGCCAGACTTGCTGAGTTTTTCCAGGTAATTCTGTTTTTGTTTTGTTTTGGATTTCCAGCATCCGCAGTAGCTTTTAGCTTTTTGTTTTTATCTCTTCTTCCCGGTTGTTTACCCCTAACTACGCCAGTGTTTACAACCTTGAGCCTCAACTGGCAGTTCAAACCAACCTTTACAATCATGTTCAGCCAGTCAATGAACACCCCTCCATCAGGTTGATCTTACCTTGCTTCGAGACAACAGATACCTCGTCCAAGAGGTCATCATTCATGTATGAACCTGGTGTTGAGTAGTGGCACGCTCTTTGCTCAGTAAGTGCCACATCTAATGCTGCTCTCACTGTACCCATTCCATGTAATTCCAGGAGGGGTTGCTGAATGGCCGTCAGTACTGGCCAGTTTCTGCTTCTTACAAAAGCAGCCATTGAATGGAGCTTTGACACATGTTGTAGCACAGCTGCTTAGCTAATATCTAATTCCACAGAGCTTGGAGAACTGGCGATCTCACAGAATCACAGAAATGTTACAGTGCAGAAAGAGGCCATTCACTAATGATGCCATTCTTCTGCCTTCTGCCCATAACCCTGCACATTTTTCAATTTCAGATAACTGTCTAATTCCCTTTTGAATGCTTCAGTTGAACCTGCCTCCATCACACTCTCAAGCAATGCATTCTGGACCTTAACCATTGGCCGTATGAAAATAGTTTTCCTCCCATCACTTTTGCTCTTTTTACCAATTACTTTCAATCTGTGCCATCTTGTTAGGAGGACAGGAGCAGGAGTAGGCCATTCAGCCTATTGAGCCTTCTCCACCATTCAACACGATCATGGCCGATCATTCACTTGAATATCTTATTGCCATGTTATCCCCATATCCCTTTATGTCATTGGTATTTAGGAATCTGTCAATCTCTGTTTTAAACATACTCAATGACTGAGCTTCCACAACCCTCTGGGGTAGAGAATTCCAAAGGTTCACAACCCTCTGAGTAAAGAAATTTCTCCTCATCTCGGTCCTAAGTGGCTTCCCCCTTATTTTGAGATTGTGTCCCTTGGTTCTAGACTCCCCAACCAGGGGAAACATCTTACTACATCTACCCTGTCTATTCCTTTAAGTATTTTGTAGGTTTCAATGAGGTCACCTCTCATTCTTCAAAACTCTAGAGGATACAGGCCCAGTTTCCCCAATCTCTCTTCATAAGACAGTCTCACCATCCCCGGAACAAGTCTGGTGAACCTTTGTTGCACTCCCTCTATGGCAATAATATCCTCTCTGAGGTAAGGGAACCAAAACTGCACACATTACTCCAAGTGCGGTCTAACCAAGCTTCTATACAATTGAAGTAAGACTTCACTACTCCTGTACTCAAATCCTCTTGTGATAAAGGCTAACATTCCATTTGCCTTCTTAATTGTTTGCTGCACCTGCATGTCAGCCTTCAGTGACTTATTTTCTTTTGGAGGAGAAAGAGAAAGAAAGGAAAAGAGAAAAAGAATCCCTCTCCAACCCCCCAAAAAATAAGTAACAAGAAAATCAACAACAATCATAGGTCAGATATAGTTTCACCTGGTATAATATATACAGCCTAACTAGGGTCAGTTATGTGAAAGTACAGAGCTTTAGTTCCTCAAAGTAATCTAAGAAAGGTTGCAAAGTTACATAAAATCTATCAGTGGAGCCTCTTATAGTGTACTTTATTTTCTCAAATTTAAGACTCTGTGTAAGATCCCGTATCCAATTTGTAAAAGAAGGAGGGGCCAAGCTGTTTCCAATTTAATAGAATAATATGTCCAGGCAATAATGTTGAAAAGGCCAGTGCATCAGTCTGAATTTTTGTAAGAGGGATGCCATTTGGTTCCACTCCAAAGAGATCTGTAATAGGAGAAGGTTCAGTGTTGCTACAGAAAATATGTGAGTGCGATGTAAAAACTTTTGTCCAAAACAAAGCCAATTTAGTACATGACCAAGTACATATGAATTAGAGAGGCTGGGGCAGTATGACATTTGTCACAGGTTGGATCAAAATTTGGATAAATCTTTGATAATTTCACTTTGGGTAGATGAATACGATGTAAGATTTTAAATTGCAGCAACCCATGTCTTGCACACACAGATGAGGAATGTACACGAGAGAGAATAGACTTCCAATTATCTTCTGATAGGTCTGAGTCAAAATCTTGCTCCCAAAGAGTTTTTAAGGTAGAAAGCAAAGAGCAGTGTAGTGAAAAAATTAGTGAATACAATTTGGAAATGAATTCAATTCTAACATAATACCTGGCAGTGATTTAGGAGCAATAAAGGAAACTGGGCAATTCTTTTGCTCACAAAATCTCTGATTTGTAAATAGCGAAAGAAGCATGTGTGGAGCAGATCATATTTCCGAGAGAGAGAGAGAGAGTCAAAAGAAGCAAAAATATTATCAATGTATAAGTTAGCAAGGGTTTTGATGTCACTCGTGTGCCAGACTTGAAAGGCAGAATCTCCTAATGAAGATGGAAATAAATGGTTTGCATTATTAGGCATGTATAAAGAGAAAGATTGTAGCCCAAAGTGTGTTCTGAACTGGGTCCAAATCTTAACTGACTGTCTAACAATAGGGTTTGAAGAAAAGTGACTGCTTGAGAAGGGAATGGAGGATCCCAGCAGAGCAGGCAGAGAGATGGATTGACAGGAGGCTGCCTCCAATTGTACCCACGCTAAATTAGCTGAGTCCAAATGAAGCCAAAAAGAAATATTATGGATATTAGCAGACCAATAATAAAACTGAAAATTTGGCAGTGCCTAACCACCTAAATGCTTGGGACTTTGTGGAAAAACTTCACGAATCTGGGTGTTTTCTTATTCCAAATAACAGAATTTAATTGGTTTTTATTGCAACAAAAACCTCTTGGGAATAAACAATGAAATGCACTGAAATAAGTATAGAAATTTTGGCAAAATATTCAGCTTTACAGAATTTATACGACCAACTAAAGAGAAGGGTAAGTTAGACCAACGTGCTACGTCCTGCTTAAAAAGCTTAAAAAGGCCTCCAAGGGATCAAGTAACTAAAATATTTAAAACTGTTTACTGAGACCTTGAAGGGGAGGGAAGAAAGAAGCTAACTCTTTGCAATAGAGTTAGTAGGAAAAATTTCACTCTTTTATAATTTATTTTTTAAACCTGAAATATGACCAAATCGCTCAAGAATAGAGAAAATGTGTGGGAGAGATGAGGCCAGATCAGAGATGTAAAGAAGCAGGTCATCAGCACAGAGGGAGAGTTTCTGCTCCACTCCACCCCATATAACACTGTAAATCTCCACAGGTCCACAGTGAAATTGCCAGGGGCTCAATAGCAATAGCGAAAAGTAGGAGGAAGGGGACAACCCTGCCTGGTACCTCAGTGGAGGTCAAAGAGTTTGTGTGGATATTTTTGAAGAGTGAAGAAAAGGTAGTCCCATTTCACTCTATCAAAAGCCTTTCCTGCACCATAGTTATAAGAAGCTCAGGGAGAGGAGCAATTGGATGTGTATAAATAATATTGAAAAGACACCTTAAATTAGAGAAGGATTGCCTGCCCTGTATAAAACCTGTATGGTCGGGAGAGATAATAGATGGAAGGACAGGTTCAAGACAGTGGACTAAGGCTTTAGCTAGTATCTTAACATCCACATTAAAAAGGGAAATAGGCTGGTATGAGCTTCAGAGGATCCTTATCATTCCTTAAGAGAACAGACAAAGATGCAGAAGACTACAAAGAAGTAGGAGGGAGTATTTTAGAGAGAAAGCATTCTAAAAACAGAGGTAATAATGATGGAGAAAGTTGTGATAAGAATTTTTTATAAAATTCTATTGGAAATCCATCAGGCCCTGGTGCCTTATCACTTTGTATGGATTAAGTTGCCTTTAGTATTTCATCTTGGGAAAGGGGTACTTCTAACACATTCATAGCGTCAGACATTAGAGATGCAATGTCAATATTATCAAAAAAATTGTGAAATAAATCAGGATCTGAAAAGGTGCCTGAGGCATAAAGAGTGGAATAAAAAAGTTTGAATTGACCATTGATCTCCTGGTGATTGACCCTGTGGTAATTTTAGTAATGGGTTGAGAAGGAGCAGACTGGTGAAGCTGATGAGCTAGGAGCCTACTGGTTCATTCACCATGCTCATAAAATATACCACATGATCGACGTATAAGCTTCTCTGTTTGTTTAGTGGAAAGATTAATTTTAGTCTGCAGAGCCAGACACTGTTTGTGTAATACTGGGGTAGGTGCAATAACATCCTGCTGACCACTAAGAGAACTTGGCCAGTCAGTTGGGACAATTTTGAGGTATTGCGTTTGTTAAGTTGAGCAGTATATGAAATTGTCTGTCCACATAGGTAAGCCTTCATACTCTCTCAGACAGTAGCAAAGGAAATATCTGGAGTAGTATAAAGTTCTATAAAAGTATCTATTTGCGAGGAAATGAATTTAGTAAAATCTGGGTCCATCAGAAGAAGAGAAACAGGTTGGTCATGGAATTGTATTGCTGAAACTAAGGGGACATGATCAGAGATCACAAAACTATTGTATGTGTAAGATTGAATTAATGTGGACAGCCTCTAGACACAGAAAAAATAGTCAATACGCGAATAGGTGTGATGAACAGGAGAGAAAAAGGAGTATTGTCTTGTTGATGGGTATAGAAAACGCCATGAGTATATCAGTCCATGTGTATTCAGATAAGACCTGACAGCTGAGGCTGATTTTGATATTGGAACGGATTTTGTGGGTGAACAATCCAAATTTGGGTTAAGAACACAGTTAATATCTCCTCCAAGAAGTAAGTGAGATGAGTCTAAATCAGGTATGGAAAATAACAGCACTGTGGGTGTACCTACACCACATGGACTGCAGCGGTTCAAGAAGGCAGCTCACCCCTACCTTCTCAAGGGCAATTAGGGATGGGCAATAAATGCTGGCCCAGCCAGTGACACCCACACCATTAAAGCGATGTCCAATCAAATATCCCAAACATAAGTACTGTAAGTACTATGCTAAACAAGGTGCAGAATCTATCCAATGCAACAGCTTTGTAGCACAGTACACAACAAGAGAGGGAGGATATAAAGAGAGATTAACTCTCAAAGAGTTTAACTGTACATGTGGTAAAAGGTTTTATTTTAATTAATTCACGGGCTGTGGGCTTCGCTGGCTGGGTCAGCATTTATTGCCCATCCCTAATTGCCCTTGAGAAGGTGGTGGTGAGCTGCCTTCTTGAACCGCTGCAGTCCATGTGGTGTAGGTACACCCACAGTGCTGTTAGGGAGGGAGTTCCAGGATTTTGACCCAGCGACAGTGAAGGAACAGCCGATATATTTCCAAATCAGGATGGTGAGTGACTTGAAGGGGAACTTCCAGGTGGTGATGTTCCCATCTATCTGCTGCCCTTGTCCTTCTAGATGGTAGTGGTCGTGTGTTTGGAAGGTGCTGTTTAAGGAGCCTTGATGAATTCCTTTAGTGCATCTTGTAGATGGTACACACTGCTGCTACTGTGCGTTGGTGGTGGAGGGAGTGAATGTTTGTGGATTTGGTGCCAATCAAGTGGGCTGCTTTGTCCTGGACAGTGTCAAGTTTCTTGAGTGTTGTGGGAGCCGCACTCATCCAGGCAAGTGGGGAGTATTCCATCACACTCCTGACTTGTGCCTTGTAGATGGCGGACAGGCTTTGGGGAGTCAGGGGGTGAGTTACTCACTGCAGAATTCCCAGCCGCTGACCTGGTCTTGTAGCCACAGTATTTATATGGCTAGTCCATTCAGCTTCTGGTCAATGGTAACCCCCAGGATGTTGATAGTGGGGGATTCAGTGATGGTAATGTCATTGAATATCTAGAGGCAATGGTTGGATTCTCTCTTGTTGGAGATGGTCATTGCCTGGCACTTGTGTGGCACGAATGTTACTTTCCACTTGTCAGCCTGAGCCTGGATATTGTCCAGGTCTTGCTACATTTGGACATGGACTGCTTCAGTATCTGAGGAGTTGCAAATGGTGCTGAACATTGTGCAATCATCAGATCATAACCTTATGATGGAAGGAGGGTCATTGATGAAGTAGCTGAAGATGGTTGGGCCAAGGACATTACCCTGAGGAACTCCTGCAGTGATGTCCTGGAGCTGAGATGACTGACCTCCAACAACCACAAACCATCTTCCTTTGTGCTAGGTATAACTCCAACCAGCAGAGAGTTTTCCCCCTGATTCCTATTGACTCCAGTTTTGCTAGGGCTCCTTGGTGCCACACTCGGTCAAATGCTGCCTTGATGTCAAGGGCAGTCACTCTCACCTCACCTCGGGAGTTCAGCTCTTTTGTCCATGTTTGAACCAAGGCTGTAATGAGGTCAGGAGCTGAGTGGCCCTGGCGGAACCCAAACTGTGCATCAGTGAGCAGGTTATTACTAAGCAAGTGCCACTTGTTAGCACTGTTGATGGCCCCTTCCATTACTTTACTGATGATCGAGAGCAGACTGATGGGGTGGTAATTGGCCAGGTTGGATTTGTCCTGCTTTTTGTGTACAGGCCATACCTGGGCAATTGTCCACATAGCTGGGTAGATGCCAGTGTTGTAGCTGTACTGGGACAGCTTGGCTAGGGGCGCGGCAAGTCATGGAGAACAGTCTTCAGTACTATTGCCGGAATATTGTCAGGGCCCATAGCCTTTGCAGTATCCGGTGCCTTCAATCGTTTCTTGATATCACGCGGAGTGAATTGAATTGGCTGAAGGCTGGCTTCTATGAAGCTGGGGATCTCCGGAGGAGGCTGAGATGGATTATTCACTCGGCACTTCTGGTTGAAGATTGTAGCAAATGCAAAAATATCCACAGGGTTTATGTAAAACTTTCTGCGATTAATGCAGGTTGTACATAAGATACAAAGAGATTGGTAGAACCAACAAAACTTATCATGTAACAGAACCATCAGACATAGTTATGTAATTAAGCATTGAGCACTGCTCTGTCCTGGGTGAAGTCACAATGCAATTTATTAAGAGAAGGTACAATTGTGTTTTTGAAAAGGTGAAGCTTCCTGTGGCTTGTTGAATATCTTCTTCACAGCAACTGAAGATAAAACCTGAAAGCTGTATCATGAAAGCAATTCAAACAGCTCAAGCCTGGATCATGTGACAGGATGGTTTCATGTTGGGCTATTCAGCTAACGAGGCCCCTTGCTAAAACCCATTGTTTTGAGCAGGTAACTATAGAACCATTAGCACAATTTAGAGATGAGTCACAAATAGCTCTGCCTCTCTGTTGCTGGCTGGTACAGACATTCCAAGCAGAATTTTGCCCTTGATGGGGGTGCTTGGTGGGGGCAGGGGGGCGCTTGGGAAGCCAACCACCGCCTGTGATTGGCACCGCACTGTGCGCCAATTAAGGCCTGCCCAATGTGGAACACGCAGCGCTGCCTGTGCGGGCAGGGGGAGGAGTGCGAGTGGGCCTAGTGTGAACTTTGCGCATGTACGCGAAAGAGCGCGTCAATCACCCTGAGACACGGAGCTGCCTCAGGGAAATGGAGCGCTGTTTAAAAAAGCTAATGCACAAAAGAAAAATGCTATTAAACATGTCCCCTCATGTGACTCTGTCACATGAGCAGGGACATGTTTTTAATCCAAGTGTTAAATTGTTATTTTATTTGCTTTAGGAAACCTCTCCCGCCCGTGGATGGCCTTTTCACCTGCCCGCCAACCGTTAGGTTGAACAGGCAGTGAAAATTTCAGGGCAATTGTTAACTTAATGGCCCTAATAGGCCTTTTAATTGTCGGCGCTGCAGGTTCCAACATGTGCCCGCCGACTGAACTATCGCGAGAGTGCGTGTTGATGTTGGTGCGCTTGGCCACATCAACGCGCTTTATTTCACGCTCGGGTGTGTTGGACGCGTGTCCACACACCCAGAGACAAATCCTGCCCCTCGTCTACTATCCTTTGTGTTGGCTTGGCTGAAATGTTTGTACAATGCAAGGAGTGTTACATTCCAGGGATTTGAGGTGTTAGCCTTTGTCCATTTTTAAAAACTACTCAGAAACTTCCAGAACCACCTTCATGTGGTCAGTCGTGGCCATTTTATCAGTTCAGCCATTTGTTCATTTTTTAAAAAAGAGATTTCAACTAAGAGAATATGGAAGAGAAACAAATTTCTTTGAGATGTTTTTCTTCTCTCTGCTATCTCAGCAGCAGCACCGTGTACTATCTACTGTCATATTGATGGATTTTCCCAAACCAACTCAGCCAATTCCCTCCCTCATACTTTCATAATTTCCTTCGTTCAAATTTAACACTCTGGCTTCAGACTGAACTACATCACTTTCAAACATAATGTAAAATTCTACACTCATCCCTAAAGGTTATTTTACAACAAAATTATTAATCAGCCCTTTTTCGTTACATAATACTAGATCTAAAATAGCCTGTCCTCTACTCAGTTCCCCAGCATAGTGCTCTAGAAAACCATCCCTAACACACTCCAGAAACTCATCTTCCACAGCATTAATGCGCAATTGGTTTACCCAGTCTATATGCAGATTGAAGTCACCCATGATTACTGTATTGCCCATGCTACATGCTTCTCTCATCTCCTGATTAATACCATCCCCCACATTACCATTACTATTTGGCGGCCTATAAACAACTCCAACCAATGTCTGCTGCCCTTTGCTGTTTCTTAGCTCCATCCAAACAGATTCCACACATTGTTCTTCCAATCTGAGATCCTCCCTTTCTAATGCACTGATCCCATCCCTTATTCTCAGCTCAACTCCACCTCCTTTCCCTTCTTGTCTGTCCTTCCTAAACATCGAATATCCTCGAATATTCAGTTTCCAGTCTTGGTCACCGTGCAGCCATGTCTCCGTAATGACAATTATATCATACCCGTTTACCTCTATTTGTGCCTTTACATCATCTACTTTATTGCAAATGCTGCGCACATTCAGGTAGAGTGCCCTTAATTTAGTCTTTTTGACATTATCTGCATTCTAAGTTTAGTTGATGCTTGCTTGTTTCACCTGCCCTCTAATTTCATTTGCTGCTTTTCTACTTCTGGTTACCAATTTTAGCTACCCCTCAGCTTAGCCATCTGTGATGCCGTGGACTTGGCTCTGGCTGAACTCTGAGGAACCATCGCCCTCACCAGCATCCAAAGTAGAAAACTGATTAGCAAGCAAGATAGACTCAGGGGACTTCTGCACCACCTGCCTGGTTCTCTTAGACTGCCTGGCAGTCACCCATTCCCTCTCTGTCTGCACGCTCCTAACCTGCAGTGTGACCACCTCCCCAAATGTGGCATCCATATAGTTCTCTGTCTCGTGGATGCACCACATTATCTCAGTCTGCAGCTCGAGTTCTGAAACCCAGAGCTCAAGCTTCTGCAGCCAGTGACACTTCTTGAAAATGTGTTCATCTAGGACACACGGTGCATCCAAGACTTCCCACATACCGCAGGATGCACATTCCACTCAGCCGAGCTGACCTGCCATACCATGACTTTAAAAATGATTTATTACAATTAGAATAAGTAGAATAACTTACCAGTTACTCACCAATCAGCTTCTTCCCCACTTCCAAAGTAAGAATCAACCTACTGGAGGCTTAAAAAAAAGGTTAACAAAAAGAAGCACCTCCTTCCCCTCTTCATTGAACTCTCTCACTCACCAAACCCCCACTTTGCACTCTATGTACCTAAAGCTGCACTACAATGCAGATCCTTTTCTTGATCCTTTCATGAGTGGGAACAGTTTCTCCCTATCTACTCTGTCCTGACCCCTCATGATTTTGAAAACTTCTATCAAATCTCCCCTCAACTTTCTCTTCTCCAAGAAAAGCAGTCCCAACTTCTCCAATCTATCTTCATAATTTGTTCCTGGAACCATTCTCATGAATCCTTTCTGCACCCTCTCTAATACCTTCACATCCTTCATGGAGTCATAGAGGTCTACAGCACAGAAAAAGGCCCTTCAGTCCATTGAGTCTGCGCCGCTCAAACAAGTACCTAACTATTCTAATCCCATTTTCCAGCACTAGGCCTATAGCCTTGTATGCCATGGCAGCGCAAGTGCACATCCAAATACTTCTTAAATGTTATGAGGGTTTCTGCCTCTACCACCCTTTCAGGCAGTGAGTTCCAGATTCCCATCACCCTCTGGGTGAAAAAATTCTTCCTCACATCCCCTCTAAACTTCCCGCCCCTTACCTTAAATCTCTGCCCCCTGGTTATTGATCCCTCCACCAAGAGGAAAAGTTCCTTCCTGTCTATCCCATCTATGCCCCTCATAATTTTAAAGAGTGGCACCCAGAACTGGGTGCAATACTCCAGACAATACCAAACTAAGCTCCTAAACAAGTTCAACATAGCCTCCTTGCTCTTGTACTGCATGCCCCTATTCATAAAGCCTAGGTGAGGGAGATGGTGGCATAGTGGTAATGTCACTGGGCTAGTAATCCAGAGGCTCAGGCGAATGTCCTGGGGGCAAGGGTACAAATCCCACCACAGCAGCTGGTGGAATTTGATTTCAATTAATAACCTGAAATTGAAAAGCTAATCTCAGTAATGATGACCATGAAACCATTGCTGATTGTTGTAAAAACCCATCTAGTTCACTAATGTCCTTTAGGGAAGGAAATCTGCTGCCCTTACCTGGTCTGGCCTACATGTGACACCAGACCCACAGCAATGTGGTTGACTCTTAACTGCCCTCTGAAATAGTCTGGCAAACCACTCAGTTCAAGGGCAATTAAGGATGGGGAACAAATGTTGGCCTTGTCAGCAACACCCACATCCCATGAAAGAATAAAAAAATGGATACTGTATGCTTTATTAAACACAGTCTCAACCTGTCCTGCCACCTTCGATGGTTTATGCACATGTACACCCAGTCCCTCTGCACCTGCACCCGCTTTAGAGTTTTACCCTATATACTGTCTCTCCATGTTCTTCCGACCAAAATGAATCAATTCACATTTCTCCACATTGAACTTCATCTGTCACCTGTTAGGAATTAGCATTAGTTTAAGTAAATTATATTTGTATTGGTGGGTGTTAAACTTAAGGCTATAGCTTATTTCTAAGTTTTAGCTTTAAGTTAAGGTTTGATTTATATGTTTTATTTATGTGCTACAAGGTTGAAACTTAGATCTAGTTTCATTTCGAGTTTTTCTCTGTGAGATGGAGTCAGCAACTCTGTGGGTTTGTTTGTACACTTGCATTTTGATGAGGTTTTATGACACTTGACGTGGTGAGCTGTGTTATCGGGGAGGTGGGGGGCGGGGGCAGGGTTAGTTGTTTAGGGAAGTTAAAACATAGTAGGGAAAATGTGCTGTTGCCTAACAACAGGGGGCCCACAGAGAAAGAGAAACAGAACAGTTTGAGTTCAGTTGGTTAGTATGCTGTCATGTGAAGGTAGTAGTTTAAGTCTCTCTAGCTGGACACACTAGCAGCCTGCTGAGGACAACAAGTTTAAGAATCTTAGGTGAGTTGCTCTGAAGTTGAAGTACAGTGAATGTCGAGTGAGTTCTGAGTCTCAAGGGAGATACCAAGTTGTAAGCAATCTACTGGCAGAGGGAACTGCAGGGAGCAGGTCCTAAAGGAAAAGGACAAAGATCCCAAGAAGACCTTTAAGTTAAATTAAAGGACAAGGACAAGAATCTGGAACAAGACCCTGTTCAGTGAAGCTAAAGTAAGGAGCAGAGGAAAAGGTTCCAAGTTAAAGAGAGAAAGCTGCAGGGAGCAGAATCAAGGCAAAGTGGGCTTGTGAGAAGCCAGAAAGTCCAAGGAGACAGCAAAGGTTGGTGACTCCTTACTATGGGCCTGTGAAGCAGTGGTATTCTGTTGGTACAGCTGAGTATCTGAGAGAGAGTGTGTATGGAAGGCAAAGCTTGAATGGACACAGCGATCCAGGGGAGAGGAAAATGATGTTTTACCTGTTGGCTGCAATGGGGGGTTTTCACGCCGTATCGTCCCAAACCCGTCACATTAGTTATGCATTCCCGGGAAACGCACTGTTTCCACGGTGGACAGGCTCTCATTCGCCCGACACGCCATCACCTCACCACTTCATCACGGCGGGCGCCATATTTAAAGTCCAGCCACACGCACACATCTCAGTGCTTCCAGCCCATGACTACCACAGGGGAGATTCCTATTAAAGGCAAAAAGACTACAGCCCCCAGGTTTAGTGACACATCACTGAAATACCTTTTGGACGCCATGGAGGCCTACTGTGATGTCCTCTACCCCTGCTCTGGCTGCAGGATGGGCAGCAGCGTCACCAACCAGGCTTGGGAGGTGGTGACAGGGGTGATCAATGCCAATGGTGCACAGAAGAGGTTGGCCATCCAATGCAGAAAGAGGATGAATCATCTCACCCATGCAGCCAGGGTAAGGCAACCATCTCATCATCTAAACTCTCACACTCAAGCCCATCACACATTCACTGGCATCTCACCCACTGCCAGCTCAAGGGGCATCACCACCCATTCTCTACCACAGGAGACTGTGGAGGCCAAGTGACTGAATATATTTAAGAAGGAAATAGATAGATTTCTGGACTCAAAAGGTGGCAAGGTGTGGGGAGAGAGCGGGAATATGGTGTTGAGATAGAGGATCAGCCATGATCATATTGAATGGCGGAGCAGGCTCGAAGGGCCGAATGGCCTATTCCTGCTCCTAGTTTCTATGTTTCAATGTGTGTCTCTTTATCTGTACTGTATTATTGAGGTTCTGTGTGCCTGTATTATCAATATTCAAGGCTGAGACAGATTTTTAATCACTAAGGGAATCAAGGGTTGTGGGAAAAGGCAAGAAAGTGGAGTTGAGGATTATCAGATCAGCCATGATCTCATTGAATGGCGGAGCAGACTCGATGGACCGAATGGCCTACTTCTCCTACGTCTTATGGTCTAGTGTATTATTCAGCTTCTGGATTATAGAAACATGGGCCAGGATTTTACTTAGGTCAGGTGGGGGTGGTTGGGAACCCGCCCGCTGCCCGCGATTGGCTCCTCAGAGGTTTTTAAGTGGGCGGGTCCATTAAGGCCTGCCCAGCGTAATCTACGACTCCGACATCAGTGTGAAGGGGTGGGTGGGGGATGGAGCTCAATGTCCGCTGGGTCCAATGGAGACCCGGCAGCCGTGTGAAGCCTGCCATTGACTGGGAGACCGTTATCACGCAGAGCATCAGTGCTGGACACGGCCAGTGGGGGAGTCAGCTCTGCAGTTTTCCCACCAGTATCTCACTGCCCTCCTAGAGGAGGGGGCAGCATCGCCAGGATATCCTTGTTTGCAGGGACGGGAGGAGGAGGCCCCCTCCCAACCTCACCAAAATGCCTGGGAGGAGGTGGCGTCCAGGGTCAGCTCCCACGATGTGGTGAGGCACACATGGTTGCAGTGCCGCAAGCGCTTCAATGACCTCCTGTGATCGGGAAGGTGAGCACCGTGTTGGATTGGGTCACTTAGCACAGCAGTAAGGAACTGCCCACTCCCCTCCCCTTGGACCGCAGATTCTTCGAGTGTGAGAGGCAGGTGTCAATGAGGCAGCATCTGGGCGAGGGGGTCAGCTCTGGCTGCTCGGACTGAGCGCCTTGTGGCTCCAGGGTCAGGAATCGGCCGAGTCCTGTGAGGTGTCCCTCAGGTGGGGTTGGCCAGGCTGCAATGGGGCTGCAGGTACAGGGTGGACTAATCAATGCTGCTCCGTCCTTTCAGGAGAAGACAGCCCACAATAATGCAGAGAGGCTGCGGACTGGAGGAGGGTCATCCCACCTTCTGATCCTGTCCAGATACGAGCCAGAGGCCCTGGGGCTGGAGAGGCGCCATGTGCCCAGGTCAAGCAGCCGCGGTGAGGTTGGGGTGCCACAGGGAGGTAAGGGCGCAGTGCCCTGAGGTCAGAATGTCTGTCATAGCGATCATTCCACTGCTGTCTCTATATTGACGTGAGCCTCGAACATGGAATCCCCATTGATAATGGGAAGGCCCTGGTCCGGGTGCCAGGCTGGCACAGTGACAGTGTAATGACTTCAACTAATGACATGTCCTTGTTCTTCCTTTCAGACTCACCAACACCCCATCGGGGTCAGGAACCTGAAGGCCCAGCGCTGACCCCAGAGGACATAAACGCCTCAGCGTCACACCCTCTCAGCCAGGCAGGCACCAGCGCAGATACCAGCACCTCGGTGGGCATTAGATCGGCGGATAGTATCTCAGTGCACATTGGTGAGGGAACTTCACACTCACTTGAGGTGCAGGCGGAGGCAGAGAGTGCCCAGGGCACTGGCAATAGGACGATTGCTGGAGACCAGGAACACGCTCAGTCGATGGCTGATGATGAGCCTCTGGAGTCGTCCATTAGGCAGCAGATGCTGGATGTCCAGCGGGATTTGCGGGAGAATCTGGCGGAGACACATGAGGGAATGTGTGCCATGGTGTCTGTTGTGGAGGAGTCCCTGCACAGCATGACCACTGCGTTGGCCCTCATGGCCAAGCGCAATGTCTCCTCCATGGAGAGGGAGGCGAATCTGATGGAGAGGCTGCTCCAGGGGCTCAATCAGGGGTCCCTGGGGATGCACTCGGACCTGCAGCCCTCACACCAGCAATGACCTCAGCTGGTCAGTGTCAGTATGGGAGATGGATTGGCCGCCCAGTATCCCAGCTAGGTGCCCGTCCATCTACAGTGAGCAAGGAGGTCCAAAGCGACCTCACATTGATGCATGAGCTGCCTGTCATCTCTGTGGGCTCCTCTCAGGGTGCTCCGGATGATGCCAGCAGCTCCCCTGTTCCTCTGCCAGTGGCTGCAACACCTGATGAGGCTGCAATGACTGGGGAGATGCCAGTTGTGGCACTGACCCCTCCTTCCCAGGCGGGGCCTTCACAGGCTCCACGGGCCAGAGGACGACTGCCAAGATCACCGAGGCCAACAGGACAGTAGAGTCAGCAGCTATCTCCAATACCGGTACCAACAAGGGGGGAGCACCTAGACAGAGCACCCACAAATACAAACTTAAAACACCTTTGGCACAACACGGGCTTATCACTGGTGATATTTTTTTGCCCCACTTTTAAATTAGTTATTAATAGCTGTGATGTAGAACAGCTTTCAATTTAATTTGTATTATATATCCCAGGTACCACAGCATTAAACGTGTTTCTGTTCAACAAGCCTCTGGGTGCTTCCTTAGTTCTGCAGGTGCAGGGTAACCCATGGTGTTACGAGTGACTGTTTGTCATTGAGCTTTATTGAAATGGTGCATACTGTTCACCAGGCAAGTGTTCCTGTCAGGGATCGAGCATGGAGCCTGCAGCCCTGCCATGTGGTGGTGGTTCATGTGTGGTAGTCTAGCTGAAGGAGTGTTGGATCAAAGCCTCCCGGGTGTCCCTGCCACCCTGGAGGTTGCCCAGGTCAGTGTCTACCCCCTCAGCGTTCTCCTGAGTGTGCTCATCCTCGGACTCACTACTGGACTCATCATTTGCTGTCAGAGCATCTGCGTCAACATTTTCTTCCTCCACTGTGTCCCCCCCTTTCCAGCGCCAGATTGTGCAGAGCGCAGTATATGACCACTATCAGTGACACGCGATCTGGGGGGTACTGGAGTGCGCCCCCTGAGCGGTCCAGGCATCGGAAGTGCATCTTGAGAAGACCGATGATTCTCTCCACCACCGCCCTTGTGGTGCCGTGACTCCTATTGTACTGCTGCTCAGCTTCTGTTCTTGGATGGCGGAGAGGCGTCATGGGCCACCTTCTGAGGGGATAGCCCTTGTCACCCAGCAGCCATCCATCCAGTCGAGCTGGAGCACTAAAGAGCCCCGGCACCTGGGAGTGCCTGAGGATATACGCGTCGTGGGAGCTGCCTGGGTACCTTGCACAGACTTGTAGAATCAGCATCCTGTGGTCACACACTATCTGCACGTTCATGGAGTGGAAGCCCTTCCTGTTGACAAAGGCACTGGGCTCACCTGCTGGCGCCTTGATGGCCACATGTGTACAGTCTATAGCACCCTGGACACGGGGGAACCCAGCAATGGCCACGAAGCCTCTGGCTCGCTGTGTCTGGCTGGCCTCATCCATGTGGTAGTGAATAAAAGTCAATATCCGTCTAAACAGAGCTTCTGTCACCAGCTTGACCAGACTGTGGACAGCTGATTGGGAGACTCCACACAGATCCCCCACTAACCCCTGGAAAGAGCCGGAAGCAGAGAAGTTGAGGGCCACTGTGATCTTTAGAGCCACTGGCATGGGGTGTCCACCCACACAGTCAGAGCTGATCTCAGGCCAATCATCTGACCAATGGAGGTCACAGTCTCCCTGGAGTCTCTCGGAGCCTCTTTCGGCATTGCACATCGGACATACTGAGATAGCTGCATCACCGCCTGTAAACCCTGGCAGCAGGATAGTGACGTCTTCTGCGGCCCCTTCCATTTTGGACTTCCTGCTGACCCTGCCCACCTTGTGCCTGCGCCTCTCCTCCCAGTGCTCCCTCCTCTGGAAGCTGCATAGGGACACCCGGCCTCCTCTCCCTTCTGCCCCTCTCTTCCTCCTCAGAAGAGGTACCTCCAGTGGAGACCACAATCCCCATTCCCAGGGTAAGGGAAGGCTGTCTGATATCTGGAAGGCCCTCAGTGTCTCCGGAGTCCTGAACTGAAGCCAGTTATTTCTGTCAAAGCAGCTCTGAAGCGAAATGAAGTTGTCCTGTTCACACAAGTAGCAGCAAGTTATAATCTAAAGCTCTAACAACTCGCATTAGCGACCCCACTTACCCCTCTTATCCTGCCCGTGGGTGAGGTTTTGAAAATGTGGCCTACCCGCCTGCCCATTGCGCCCGTGAGACGCCCTGAAAATCGCACCGGCTGCGAAAAATCACAGACAGTTGGTGCCCCAAGGGCCTTAATGGCCCCGCTAATTAATGGTGGGCGCGTCTCCATCTTCATCGCGTGCCCACCTAGTGAAATATCGCGACAGTGTGCAGTGATGTCGGGATGCACACCCGACACCATCCCGCGTGGTTTTATGTCCCAGGGTGACGGGTGTGCCCTGCACACCGAATGTAAAATTCTGGCCATGGAAACATAGAAAATAGAAGCAGGAATAGGCCATTCGGCCCCTCAAGCCTGCTCTGCCATTCAATATGATCATGGCTGATCCTCTATACTCCCGCTCTCTACCCATATCCCTTGGCACCTTTAGTGTCTAGAAATCTATTTCCTTCTTAAATATATTCAGTGACTTGACCTCCACAGGCTCACCACCCTCTGAGTGGAGAAGTTTCTCCTCATCTCAGTCCTAAATGCTCTACCCCATATCCTGAGACTGTAACCCCTCGTTCTAGACCCGCCAGCCAGAGAAAACATCATCCCTGCATCCAGTCTGTCCATCCCTGTCAGAATTTTATATGTTTCATTGAGATCCCCTCTTATTCTTCTGAACTGCAGTGAATACAGGGCCTAGTCGGCCCAATCTCTCCTCATACAACAATCCTGCCATCCCGGGAATCAGTCTGATTAAACCTCGCTGCACTCCCTCTATGGCAAGTATATCCTTTCTTAGGTAAGGAGACCAAAACTGCACACAATACTCCAGGTGTGGTTTCACCAAGGCCCTGTACAGCTGCAGTAAGACATCCTTGCTCCTGTACTCAAATCCTCTCACAATGAAGGCCAACATACCATTTGCCGCATTAACTGCTTGCTGCACCTGCATGCTTGCTTTCAGTGATTGGTGTATGATAGATTTAAGGTAAGGGGCAGGAGGTTTAGAGGGGATGTGAGGAAGAATTTTTTCACCCAGGGGTGGTGGGAATCTGGAACTCACTGCCTGAAAGGGTGGTAGAGGCAGAAACCCTCATAACATTTAAGAAGTATTTGGATGTGCACTTGTGATGCCATGGCATACAAGGCTATGGGCCTAGTGCTGGAAAATGGGATTAGAATAGTTAGGTACTTGATTGACTGGCGCAGACTCGATGGGCCGAAGGGCCTTTTTCTGTGCTGTAGACCTCTATGACTCCATGAGGACACCCAGATCCCTTTGTACATCAACATTTCCCAATATCTCGCCATTTAAATAGTACTCTGCTATTCTGTTTTTCCTATCAAAGTGGATAACTTCACACTTATCCACGTTATACTGCATCTGCCATGTATTTGCCCACTCACTCAACTTGTATAAATTGCCTTGAAGCCACTTAACATCCTCCTCACCGCTCACATTCCCATCAAGTTTCATGTCATCAGTAAACTTGAAAATATTACATTTGGTTCCCCCATCCAAATCATTGATATATATTGTGAATAACTGGGGCCCAAGCACTGATCCCTGTGGTACCCCACTAGTCACTGCCTGACACTCTGAAAAAGACCCATTTATTACCACTCTGTTTCCTGTCTGCTAACCAATTCTCAATCCGTGCCAATATATTACCCCAAGTCCATGTGCTTTAATTTTTCACGCTAACTTCTTTATCAAAAGCTTTCTGAAAATCCATAAATCCAATCTATGCCTGAATTATCAGTACTGTATTATTGAGGTTCTGTGCGCCTGTATTAGAAACACTGTATTATCTGAGTCTCCATGTGCCTGTATTATCAATACTGTATTATTGAGGTTCTCTGTGCCTGTACTGACAGCACTGTATTATTGAGGTTCTGTATGCCTGTATTATCAGTACTGTATTATCTGAGGCTTTGTGCACCTGTATTAACAGTACTGTATTATTGAGGTTCTGTGCGCCTGTATTATCAGTACTGTATTATTGAGGTTATGTGCGCCTGTATTAACAGTACTGTATTATTGAGGTTCTGTGCGCCTGTATTAACAATACTGTATTATTGAGGTTCTGTGTGCCTGTATTAACAATACTGTATTATTAAAGGTTCTGTGCGCCTGTATTAACAGTACCGTATTATTGAGGTTCTGTGCGCCTGTATTATCAGTACTGTATTATTGAGGTTCTGTGCGCCTGTATTATCAGTACTGTATTATTGAGGTTCTGTGCGCCTGTATTATCAGTACTGTATTATTGAGGTTATGTGCGCCTGTATTATCAGTACTGTATTATTGAGGTTATGTGCGCCTGTATTATCAGTACCGTATTATTGAGGTTTTGTGCACCTGTATTAACAATACTGTATTATTGAGGTTCTGTGTGCCTGTATTAACAGTACCGTATTATTGAGGTTCTGTGCGCCTATTTAACTGTACTGTATTATTGAGGTTCTGTGCACCTGTATTATCAGTACTGTATTATTGAGGTTATGTGCGCCTGTATTATCAGTACTGTATTATTGAGGTTCTGTGCACCTGTAGTAACAGTACCGTATTATTGAGGTTCTGTGCGCCTGTATTATCAGTACTGTATTGTTGAGGTTCTGTGCGCCTGTATTAACAATACTGTATTATTGAGGTTCTGTGTGCCTGTATTATCAGTACTGTATTATTGAGGTTCTGTGTGCCTGTATTATCAGTACTGTATTATTGAGGTTCTGTGCGCCTATTTAACAGTGCTGTATTATTGAGGTTCTGTGCGCCTGTATTATCAGTACTGTATTATTGAGGTTCTGTGCGCCTGTAGTAACAGTACCGTATTATTGAGGTCCTGTGCACCTGTATTATCAGTACCGTATTATTGAGGTTCTGTGTGCCTGTATTATCAGTACCGTATTATTGAGGTTCTGTGCACCTGTAGTAACAGTACTGTATTATTGAGGTTCTGTGTGCCTGTAGTAACAGTACCGTATTATTGAGGTTCTGTGCACCTGTATTATCAGTACCGTATTATTGAGGTTCTGTGTGCCTGTATTATCAGTACTGTATTATTGAGGTTCTGTGCACCTGTAGTAACAGTACCGTATTATTGAGGTTCTGTGCGCCTGTATTATCAGTACTGTATTATTGAGGTTCTGTGCGCCTGTATTATCAGTACCGTATTATTGAGGTTCTGTGCACCTGTAGTAACAGTACTGTATTATTGAGGTTCTGTGCGCCTGTATTATCAGTACCGTATTATTGAGGTTCTGTGCGCCTGTATTACCAGTACCGTATTATTGAGGTTCTGTGTGCCTGTATTATCAGTACCGTATTATTGAGGTTCAGTGCACCTGTAGTATCAGTACCGTATTATTGAGGTTCTGTGTGCCTGTATTATCAGTACCGTATTATTGAGGTTCTGTGTGCCTGTATTATCAGTACCGTATTATTGAGGTTCTGTGCGCCTGTATTATCAGTACCGTATTATTGAGGTTCTGTGTGCCTATATTATCAGTACCGTATTATTGAGGTTCTGTGCACCTGTAGTAACAGTACTGTATTATTGAGGTTCTGTGCGCCTGTATTAACAATACTGTATTATTGAGGTTCTGTGCACCTGTAGTAACAGTACCGTATTATTGAGGTTCTGTGTGCCTGTATTATCAGTACCGTATTATTGAGGTTCTGTGCGCCTGTAGTATCAGTACTGTATTATTGAGGTTCTGTGTGCCTGTATTATCAGTACCGTATTATTGAGGTTCTGTGCACCTGTAGTAACAGTACTGTATTATTGAGGTTCTGTGCACCTGTAGTAACAGTACTGTATTATTGAGGTCCTGTGCACCTGTATTATCAGTACCGTATTATTGAGGTTCTGTGTGCCTGTATTATCAGTACCGTATTATTGAGGTTCTGTGCACCTGTAGTAACAGTACCGTATTATTGAGGTTCTGTGCGCCTGTATTATCAGTACTGTATTATTGAGGTTCTGTGCGCCTGTATTATCAGTACCGTATTATTGAGGTTCTGTGTGCCTGTATTATCAGTACCGTATTATTGAGGTTCTGTGCGCCTGTATTATC
The DNA here is from genome assembly GCF_964194155.1 of Cetorhinus maximus. Taxonomy (NCBI): domain Eukaryota; kingdom Metazoa; phylum Chordata; class Chondrichthyes; order Lamniformes; family Cetorhinidae; genus Cetorhinus; species Cetorhinus maximus. Next base: position 502,511 of record NC_135879.1, read on the forward strand.
AGTACCGTATTATTGAGGTTCTGTGCGCCTGTATTATCAGTACCGTATTATTGAGGTTCTGTGTGCCTGTATTATCAGTACCGTATTATTGAGGTTCTGTGCACCTGTAGTAACAGTACTGTATTATTGAGGTTCTGTGCGCCTGTATTATCAGTACCGTATTATTGAGGTTCTGTGCGCCTGTATTATCAGTACCGTATTATTGAGGTTCTGTGCACCTGTAGTATCAGTACCGTATTATTGAGGTTCTGTGTGCCTGTATTATCAGTACCGTATTACTGAGGTTCTGTGCACCTGTATTATCAGTACCATATTATTGAGGTTGTGTGCACCTGTAGTAACAGTACTGTACTATTGAGGTTCTGTGCGTCTGTATTAACAATACTGTATTATTGAGGTTCTGTGTGCCTGTATTATCATTACTGTATTATTGAGGCTCTGTGTGCCTGTAGTAACAGTACCGTATTATTGAGGTTCTGTGTGCCTGTATTATCAGTACTGTATTATTGAGGTTCTGTGCGCCTGTAGTAACAATACTGTATTATTGAGGTTCTGTGTGCCTGTATTAACAATACTGTATTATTGAGGTTCTGTGTGCCTGTAGTAACAATACTGTATTATTGAGGTTCTGTGTGCCTGTAGTAACAATACTGTATTATTGAGGTTCTGTGCACCTGTATTATCAGTACCGTATTATTGAGGCTCTGTGTGCCTGTAGTAACAGTACCGTATTATTGAGGTTCTGTGCGCCTGTAGTAACAGTACCGTATTATTGAGGTTCTGTATGCCTGTATTAACAATACTGTATTATTGAGGTTCTGTGTGCCTGTATTATCAGTACTGTATTATTGAGGTTCTGTGTGCCTGTAGTAACAATACTGTATTATTGAGGTTCTGTGTGCCTGTATTAACAGTACTGTATTATTGAGGTTCTGTGTGCCTGTATTAACAGTACTGTATTATTGAGGTTCTGTGTGCCTGTAGTAACAATACTGTATTATTGAGGTTCTGTGTGCCTGTAGTAACAATAGTGTATTATTGAGGTTCTGTGTGCCTGTAGTAACAGTACCGTATTATTGAGGTTCTGTGCGCCTGTATTAACAATACTGTATTATTGAGGTTATTTATGCCTGTATTAACAATACTGTATTATTGAGGTTCCCTGCGCCTGTATTAACAATACTGTATTATTGAGGTTCTGTGCACCTGTATTATCAGTACTGTATTATTGAGGTTCTGTGCGCCTGTATTAACAATACTGTATTATTGAGGTTCTGTGTGCCTGTATTATCAGTACTGTATTATTGAGGTTCTGTGCGCCTGTATTATCAGTACTGTATTATTGAGGTTCTGTGCGCCTGTATTATCAGTACTGTATTATTGAGGTTCTGTGCGCCTGTATTAACAGTACTGTATTATTGAGGTTCTGTGTGCCTGTATTAACAATACTGTATTATTGAGGTTCTGTGTGCCTGTATTATCAGTACTGTATTATTGAGGTTCTGTGCGCCTGTATTATCAGTACTGTATTATTGAGGTTCCGTGCGCCTGTATTAACAATACTGTATTATTGAGGTTCTATGCGCCTGTATTAACAATACTGTATTATTGAGGTTCTTTGTGCCTGTATTATCAGTACCGTATTATTGAGGTTCTGTGCGCCTGTATTAACAATACTGTATTATTGAGGTTATTTATGCCTGTATTAACAATACTGTATTATTGAGGTTCCCTGCGCCTGTATTAACAATACTGTATTATTGAGGTTCTGTGCGCCTGTATTATCAGTACTGTATTATTGAGGTTCTGTGCGCCTGTATTAACAATACTGTATTATTGAGGTTCTGTGTGCCTGTATTATCAGTACTGTATTATTGAGGTTCTGTGCGCCTGTATTATCAGTACTGTATTATTGAGGTTCTGTGCGCCTGTATTATCAGTACTGTATTATTGAGGTTCTGTGCGCCTGTATTAACAGTACTGTATTATTGAGGTTCTGTGTGCCTGTATTAACAATACTGTATTATTGAGGTTCCCTGCGCCTGTATTATCAGTACTGTATTATTGAGGTTCTGTGCGCCTGTATTATCAGTACTGTATTATTGAGGTTCCGTGCGCCTGTATTAACAATACTGTATTATTGAGGTTCTGTGCGCCTGTATTAACAATACTGTATTATTGAGATTCTGTGTGCCTGTATTATCAGTACTGTATTATTGAGGTTCTGTGCGCCTGTATTATCAGTACTGTATTATTGAGGTTCTGTGCGCCTGTATTAACAATACTGTATTATTGAGGTTCTGTGTGCCTGTATTAACAGTACTGTATTATTGAGGTTCTGTGCGTCTGTATTAACAATACTGTATTATTGAGGTTCCCTGCGCCTGTATTAACAGTACTGTATTATTGAGGTTCTGTGCGCCTGTATTAACAGTACTGTATTATTGAGGTTCCCTGCGCCTGTATTAACAGTACTGTATTATTGAGGTTCCCTGCGCCTGTATTAACAGTACTGTATTATCTGAGGCTCTCTGTTCCTAAACCTTCTGTTTGTTCTGTATTATTGCAGAAAGATTTCAAGGTGACCATGGCAGTCTATTTCACAGCCTCGGAATGGATGTGTTGCTAAAGCAGTCACTGTCCACTGACTCTCACTTCTGCCTCAGGGATATTTTAACTGCAGCAATTACTCCAAATTATTTTTCATGTAGCCACAAGATGACTAATCACTCAATAAATGATAGGGTCAAAACACAGAACAAAGAAATAGTGAGAATATACAGTCACACCAAGGTGAAGATCACATTTCTTTTGTACAGGAAGTATATTAAAAACATATTCCCTCAGCCCATTAGGTTGATAATAATAGACAACCTGTGAAGTTTTAATAGAATATTTTCTTAATTTTATTTTACTTGGTGGGTGTTTTGAGAATGATCTTTTTTTGAGCCAGTTACTGGGAGTTATTTCAGATTTCTGGCTGCTGCCTTTTGCTCTTTGTGGATCCTGATTTTATCTTTTGTGACGTTACCGTGGGCTAGAAACCCATGAGGCAGGCGTGGGACTCCTGACTCTGATCCTGGGAGAAGGTTTGGGATAATCAACATGACTGATGACTGAACTATTTAGTGCCATTTTTGGAGCTGCTGTGATGGTGGGGAGTGATCTCATCGCAACGCGTAGCAGTGTCATCATTTCAAAAACACGCTGCAAGTAAAGGGATTCTTTAATTACTCTGGGCTGCCCTTCTGAATGTTACTGCGTGGCTTCATCTGACAAACCCAACCTCACAGAAATGGGCTTTTGGTTCAATCAAGTCAGCCAGGCACATTCACTGACATCTGCATGAAAGGCCGAATGCAAGCAGCGTTTACCCAGGGCCTGTCCCTCTCCCAGGATGCTCCTTATCTCCATACCCCTCTCCCCATGGTCCTTCCAAGGGTCCATACCACCTCCCTCCCAGCAGCATTTGGCACTTGTCAAACACAGCAGAGAACTGTCACCCACATCCGACCCCAAATTCGTCTACCAATTTTAGACCAATCAAGCCATGATCTTATTAAATGGTGGGTGAGGTTTGAGGGGCCAAATGGCCTCTTCCTGCACCTTGTTCCTGTGTATCTCAGTCTTTTAGCTTCTGAGGCTCCCTCCCCATTTTGTTTAAACTGCACGGACCTCTTAACAGCCCACAGCTTGTTTCTCTGTGTAAAAACTAGTTATAAAATTCAACATTTATTAGTTTTGTTTCACTTAATGTCAAACAAAAATTGAGCCAACACTTTAGTGTTTGAAAATACAGCATCTTTGTGCACTGTGGCTTGCCATTGGCTTGTCATAATCATGTGACCTCTGATGTCATCCTTTGAAGGCTGGAGAGCAAGAAACCGCTTCGCCCATCACTCGGGACATGGGGTCAGTGGGCAGCTGAAATGAGGGGATTTGGATAGTTGTAAGAAACAGCAGGGAATAATTAAAACTTCACTCTGCAACTTGGTACAGAACACTGACTGCTGGGTGAGTCTATATGGCTTTGAATATTCCAGTACTGGTTTCTATTGGGATGAAGGGAGATTTGTGAATGAATTGGAAATTCTTCCAGTTTCAATTGCAGAACTATGAAATTGCCACAGAGTTAAACAAGAAACCTGAACAGATAAGAGTAGGAACTCTGTTCTCAGTGCTGGGGAGAGTGTTACAGGTTACATTACACCACACCCTAAACCTCACTGAGGAACAGAAAAGCCAGACTTGTGAGATTTTGGAGGTTTGAAGACCTGCTCTGAGCCCTGTACTAATGTTACTTATGAACACACTGGGCAGAATTTTGCCGTTGGTGAGCAGGGGGTGGGGTCCGCTCACCGATGTGTAAAATGACGCGGGATGATGTCAGGGGGAACCCCCGATGTCATTCCGCCCCATTTAAATATTCAGGAAGGTGGGGACACAGCAAAATCAGCTGTGGGTCCGCCGACCTGTCAATGGCCAATTCAGGCCACTGACAGGATCATTTAAACAATTAAAGGACCTGCCTGGCCAGCCTTAAGGTCAGGGGGTCGGCCAGGAGCCCCGGCGGGGAATAGAGAAAACATGAAACCTCATCCACCGGCGGGACAAGGTTTCATATCAGGATTTAAAAAGTTTAATAAAGTTTTACTGTAATTTATGAACATGTCCCATCTCATGTGACACTGTCACGTGAGGAGGACATGTTAAGAATTTTTTTTTCTTCTATTTTTAATCTTTTTCAAACTGTCAGCGATCTCCCTGAGGCTGCACTTAGCCTCAGGGAGATGTGCGTTCTATTGTGCGCATGTGTGAAAGAGCGCACTCTCGCTTTTAGGGAATACCCCCCTGCCCGCACAGGGAGCGCATAGCGCTTCCCGCCGGACATCACACTGGGCGGGCCTTAATTGGCCCACCCACTTAAAATGGCGGCGGGACCCACTTCTCCGGTGGGGATTGGTTCCCCACCTGCCCGACAGGCAGAAAATTCTGCCCAATGTGTTCAACACCAGAGCTAGGAAGAGTGCAGAATATCGATCAGTCACTGACAACTTTGAGATGTTGAGCTGAATCTTGTTTTAGTTTTAGCAACTGAAGGATGATCTGATCAGAGATAGGATTGTCTTAAGAACAGGAGATCTTGCCATGAGAGCACATCTGCCAAGAGGAGAGAAACTTACTCTGAAGAAAGTGTAGAAGCTCTGAAGTGGTTAATCATCAGAGTATTGATGGGGGAATTGACAAGGCTTTGTACTATGCAGAGAAACCATTCAGGCTTTCCAAACACAAGACAATGAAGGGAAGGAAGAACTATTCACCAAGTGGCCAGCAGAAAGATCAATGTCGGAGTGCTGGATATAAATCACACAAAATAAAAGGAAGCAAGTCCAGTGTGAGGAAAACTGTGCACCAATTGCAAAATGCTTTGCAAACAAGTGTAGAAACGCACCTACTGGAGACATAGAGTAGTCCAGTTTGGTAACTAATGTCACACTGCACCCAAACTGCTTTTCCAATAACTCAAAAAACTACTGAGACCGGAAGCAGTAACAGGAATGAACAACAGAACAAAAGTGAAACAACTGAAAGTCAGAATTCACTTTGCTAAATCTGCTGAACTATTGTCAGAGCTGGAGAGTCGGTCAGAGCGCAAACATTCAACACTCTCAACCCACTTGGCAACTCGGGACCCGTGTAGAGACTTTGTCACCTCGATCATACACAGTGAAAATAGACAAGCAGATATATGGCCATAAGCACAGACGTGTACATGCAACTAGAGAAGCTGCTCCTTCACAGCAGACGGCTGATGAGGAAGATGTGAATTCACCAACCGCACAAGGAACTAAACACCCATCAATCCCGGAGTCAGCCATTCCCCAACAAAGGCAATGGATCAGCAGCAACACTCACCATGGCAACGGCACTCGCCATGGCAACGGCACTTGCCACGGCGACAACACTCGCCACGGCAATGGCCTTCGCCACAGCGACAGCACTCGCCACGGCAACGGCACTCGCCACGGCAACAACACTCGCCACGGCAACGGCACTCGCCATGGCGACAGCACTCGCCACGGCAACAGCACTCACCACGGCAACAACACTCGCCACGGCGACAGCACTCGCCACGGCGACAGCACTCGCCACGACGACAGCACTCGCCACGGCAACGGCACTCACCACGGCGACAACACTCGCCACGGCGACAGCACTCGCCACGGCGACAGCACTCGCCACGACGACAGCACTCGCCACGGCAACAGCACTCACCACGGCAACGGCACTCACCAGGGCGACAGCACTCGCCACGGCGACAACACTCGCCACAGCGACGGCACTCGCCACGGCGACAGCACTCACCACGACGACAGCACTCGCCACGGCAACGGCACTCACCACGGCAACGGCACTCACCAGGGCGACAGCACTCGCCACGGCAACAACACTCGCCACGGCAACGGCACTCACCACGGCGACAGCACTCACCACGGCAACATTACCCCAGGAACAAGCAGACACCAGACAAACAGCAGTAACAACCCCCCATGTGTACCATTAGAAGACCTGAGCTCCTTAAAGATTGTGTGTAATGTGTGTGTGCAATGTGTGTGTGCAATGTGTGTGTGTAATGTGTGTGTGCAATGTGTGTGTGTAATGTGTGTAATGTGTGTGTGCAATGTGTGTGTGTAATGTGTGCAATGTGTGTGTGTAATGTGTGTGTGTAATGTGTGTAATGTGTGTGTGCAATGTGTGTGTGTAATGTGTGTGTGTAATGTGTGTAATGTGTGTGTGCAATGTGTGTGTGTAATGTGTGTGTGCAATGTGTGTGTGTAATGTGTGTGTGCAATGTGTGTGTGTAGGGGGGATAGATGAAAGTGAGAGAGACGAGAATGAACAAACAGCTTTCTGTACATGTGTAATGATTTTCATTGTAGACCATGTATGTGTGTGACTTGCATCTGCACATGATGTTTTTACCTTTTATGGAAAGGGGATGTTAGGAGAAGTGTCTTTGCGCTGAAACTTGCAATAGTCATGTGAACTCTGATGTCACTTTTTGTGTACAAAGGCTTGAGAGCAAAAGCCATTTCATCCACCACGTGAACAGACACCATCCTCAACCAGTCCGGAATAAAGCTGCTAGATTAGAGTCTGGATTAGACCGGAAAACACTGTGTATGACTGAGTGCAAAGCACTGATTGTTTTTGTGACAATAAAAACAGAAAATGCTGGCAAAACTCAGCAGGTCTGACAGTATCTGTGGAGAGAGAAACAGAGTTAATGTTTCGAGTCCGTATGACCCTTCTTCAGAACTAAAGAGAAGTAGAAACGTGATGGGATTTATACTGTTTAAGAGGGGCTGGAATGAGATAGAAGGTCAGGGATAGGTGACAGTGAAGGGGAGATTGACAAAGATGTCATGGACACAAGACAAAGAGAGTGTTAATGGTAGAGGTGAAGAGTAAAGAAGGCGCTGAAAGTTGTGCCAATGCCTTGTCCTCGATGGGTGTTTGGGAACTCCAGTGTGGCCAACGTTTAACTTACCAGGTGCTCAGCTGTTGGCATCAGGGTCTCTGCCTCATAATACAGTCTCCGTTCTGACTGAACATTATTGTTCATTAAAGGTTGGACCTTTCAGCTCCCACCCCTTTTCTGTTTGAGTTCTTTTGTATTTATCTTTTAAACCACTTTATTGTCATTTTAATTTCAAAGTTTAATTTCTCTTAAAGCCTATTCTAGTTTCCCAGATTTTTAACGTTCACAAGTGCGTTGCAGAATAAGCAGCATTTGTGTCTTTATGCTTGTAGCTATAATGCACATACTTCTGGGTGAACATCTTAAATCCAGAAATCCAGTTCTGATTGAAGAGTCACACGGACTCGAAACATTAACTCTGTTTCTCTCTCCACAGATACTGTCAGTCCTGCTGAGTTTTACCAGTATTTTTTTGTTTTTATTACAGGTTTCCAGCATCCGCAGTATTTATCTTAAATCCAGGTTTAAAAGGGAATTGTTTTCATATAGTGGGAGCAGTGATCATTGCCCTGCTCAAAATCTGCAGCTTCTGGATTTTATCAGTAATGATCTGATAGAGATTTGAAATGCCAGACTTTTATTTTTGCTGATTTGCTTTGTTTTAACCAGGAACATTCATGTATAATTTATAATTTATAATATAATGTATAATTTATGATGTATAATTTATAATTTATAATGCTGTATCTTGCCCCACAGTGCAGCAATCGCACAATCATACAGTTGAGGCACAGGAGGAGATAATTTAACCTATTGTGTTACTATCATTGATCCTTAAAATCTGCTCTGACCCCCAGGTCACTCTGCTGCCCCCAAATCCTTTAATACTTCTTAAATAAATCATTTTTGATTCACTTTTAACTGATGTTGTTGTCTCTGCTTCATTGGCCATTTGTGGTTCTAAGTATTCTCTAACTTTAGCTTTTACTTTTCTATGAAACAGGAGTTTTATCTGCCTGTTGTAGCAATTTACTAACCAAGTAAAAGAAGCTTTCAGTCTCCATCCTGAAAATCTTCCATAATTTTAGAATCATTTTTCAATCCCCTATTAACCTTCTCTATTCTGTCTTTCACAATGTAATATTTACACTCGTGTTAGTGGAGCAAAAATCATATTGGGTCCAAGAGCAGATGATCCAAAGCAATGAAGATGAAAATACCTTCAGGGTGTGAAAGCCTTTACCATCAATAGGATCAGGGACCATAATCTTTGACTCCCAGGACTTCAGTTTCCAAACACAGACTTGCAAATTGATCAATTTAATATATTTTACAAAGCGACATAACAAAACTACCAAGAACTGTAGAAACCATGTGGGACTGGTCTTCACATTCGTTTAGAAAACAATCACAAAATGAGCGCTGGGCAGAACTCTCAGCAGCTAAACCAGATGGTCTGTCGCTCTTTCTACTGAAGACGATGAAGGATTTGTTAAATCTCACTGGATGGCTGATCTCAGTCGTACACATTCCTCTGCACTCGATTGGAAGGATAAGTTAGAGTGTTACAATCCCTGTAGAGACTGAAAATGTTTAAAAAGAAATTTGAATGTCCAGTTAAAAGCTGAATGGATGACATGACAAGACTTCACGCTTTAAGATGTTTGCTGTAACAAACAGACTAAATGTACTAATGACTAAGCACTATTTTTGTAGGCAACTTATACTTTAAACTACAAAACAGAACTTTTAACACAACCGGGAAAATGAAACGATTCTCAGGTATACATTACACTCTCCTTAAAGCAGACGTTCAATTCTCCCACAATCAGTCCTAAATGATTCTCAGCTCCTGAGGGGGGTCACTTCTAGTTTGTTCCTTTCCCAGTCTGGAAACTTTTCACTCCAGAGCTGAATTCCTGGTGTGAGTTTCCCTGGAGACCTCTCCCTCTAGCTCCATTTAGGCAAATATTCCAACCTCATTTAACTGCTCACGAATTTGGTCTTTCCAATCTGAGCCCCCACCCTGTCTCTCTCTCTCTCTCTCACACCCTGGAAGATTAACCAGCCTGTGATGTTTTAAGAAAACTTGTAACCCAATTTCACAATGGCTTCCCCTGTGCCCTTCTGATTTGAAAGCCCATCATGGCAATGCGAATCACATGGGCCTTGTATCCAGGCAATGATGCTGATTAACCATCCGAGAGTCCAAATCTCTTTCATCCTGGAACTAAATGGTCAGTTTAAAGCACAACTGTCTGCAACCTGTCACTCAACACTTCTGGGGCTTTGGAGACTCACAGTCTACCCACTGTTAGCACACAGGCTACCCACTGTTAGCGCACAGGCTACCCACTGTTAGCGCACAGGCTACCCTCTGTTAGCACACAGGCTACCCACTGTTAGCACACAGGCTACCCACTGTTAGCACACAGGCTACCCTCTGTTAGCACACAGGCTACCCTCTGTTAGCACACAGGCTAACCTCTGTTAGCGCACAGGCTACCCTCTGTTAGCACACAGTCTACCCTCTGTTAGCACACAGTCTACCCTCTGTTAGCACACAGTCTACCCTCTGTTAGCACACAGGCTACCCACTGTTAGCACACAGTCTACCCTCTGTTAGCACACAGTCTACCCTCTGTTAGCACACAGTCTACCCAATGTTAGCACACAGTCTACACTCTGTTAGCACACAGGCTACCCTCTGTTAGCACACAGTCTACCCTCTGTTAGCACACAGGCTACCCTCTGTTAGCACACAGTCTACCCTCTGTTAGCACACAGTCTACCCTCTGTTAGCACACAGTCTACCCACAGTTAGCACACAGTCTACCCTCTGTTAGCACACAGGCTACCCTCTGTTAGCACACAGTCTACCCACTGTTAGCACACAGGCTACCCACTGTTAGCACACAGTCTACCCTCTGTTAGCACACAGTCTACCCTCTGTTAGCACACAGGCTACCCTCTGTTAGCACACAGTCTACCCACTGTTAGCACACAGGCTACCCTCTGTTAGCACACAGTCTACCCTCTGTTAGCGCACAGGCTACCCTCTGTTAGCGCACAGGCTACCCTCTGTTAGTGCACAGGCTACCCTCTGTTAGCACACAGGCTACCCACTGTTAGCACACAGGCTACCCTCTGTTAGCACACAGGCTACCCTCTGTTAGCGCACAGGCTACCCTCTGTTAGCACACAGGCTACCCTCTGTTAGCGCACAGGCTACCCTCTGTTAGCACACAGTCTACCCACTGTTAGCACACAGTCTACCCACTGTTAGCACACAGGCTACCCTCTGTTAGCACACAGGCTACCCTCTGTTAGCGCACAAGCTACCCTCTGTTAGCGCACAGTCTACCCACTGTTAGCACACAGTCTACCCACTGTTAGCACACAGTCTACCCTCTGTTAGCACACAGGCTACCCACTGTTAGCACACAGGCTACCCTCTGTTAGCACACAGTCTACCCTCTGTTAGCACACAGACTACCCACTGTTAGCACACAGGCTACCCTCTGTTAGCGCACAGGCTACCCTCTGTTAGCACACAGGCTACCCTCTGTTAGCACACAGGCTACCCTCTGTTAGCACACAGTCTACCCTCTGTTAGCACACAGACTACCCACTGTTAGCGCACAGTCTACCCACTGTTAGCACACAGGCTACCCACTGTTAGCACACAGTCTACCCTCTGTAAGTGCACAGTCTACCCACTGTTAGCACACAATCTACCCACTGTTAGCGCACAGACTACTGCCATTGTCTCCAAGCTTAAACACTTTGCAACTTTGTCCCAGTAAAACAATGAGAGCCACCTTTAATCTCTAACAATAAAACCACCCAGACTTCTTGTCGGGCAGACTGAAGAAGAAGTCACATGACCCCCTTTGTTCTACCTTAAATTAAAGACTCAGTTCCAGACTTATCACCAAAGTTTGTACATACAAAGATACGAATTTGGAGCAGGAGAAGGCCACTCGGCCCCTCGAGCCTGCTCCGCCATTCAATAAGATCATGGCTGATCTGATTGTAACCTCAGTCCCACATTCCTGCCTACCCCCAATAACCTTTCACCCCTTGTTAATCAAGAATCTATCTGGCTCTGCCTTAAAAATATTTAAAGACTCTGCTTCCACCATTTTTCAGGAAGAGAGTTCCAAAGACTCGCGACCTTCAGATAAAAAACTTCTCATCTTTGTCTTAAATGAGCAATCTCTTATTTTTTAAACAATGACCTCTATGTTCTAGATTCTCTCACAAGAGGAAACATCCTCTCCACTTACACCCTGTCAAGACCCCTCAGGATCTTAAAGGTTTCAATTAAGTTGCCTCTTACTCTTCTAAACTCCAGCGGATACAAGCCTAGTCTGTCCAGTCTTTCCTCATAAAACAATCCGCCCATTCCTGGTAATAATCTAGTAAACCTTCTCTAAACTGCTTCTAATGCATTTACATCTTTCTTTAAATAAGGAGACCAATATTGTACACAATACTCCAGATGTGGTCTCACCAATGCCCTGTACAACTGAGGCATAACCTCCCTACTTTTATATTCAATTCCCCTCACAATAAATGATAACATTCTATTAGCTTTCCTAATTACTTGTTGTACCTGCATATTAACCTTGTAATTCATGCCCCAGGACACCCAGATCCCTCTGAATCTCAGAGCTCTGCAATCTCTCACCATTTAGATAATAAGCTCCATTTTTATTTTTTCTGCCAAAATGAATGATTTCACATTTGACCCCTTTATAATCTATTTGCCATAATCTTTATCCACTCACTGAACCTATCGATGTCACTTTATAGCCTCCTTCACATCCTCTTCACATCTTACTATCCTACCTATCTTTGTGACATCAGCAAATTTAGCAACTATTCCATCGGTCCCTCCATCCAAGTCATTTATATAAATTGTAAAGAGTTGAGGCCCCAGCACTGATCCCTCCGGCACACCACTTGTCACATCCTGCCAAACAGAAAATGACTCTTTTTGTACATTCTCTCTGTTTCCTGTTAGCTGGCCAATCTTCTATCCATGTCAATATGTTACCCCTACACCATGAGCTTTTATTTTCACCAATAACCTTTGATGTGACACTTTATCAAATGCCTTCTGGAAATCTAAGTACAGCACATCCACTGGTTCCCCTTTATCCACAGCACATGTGACTCCTTCAAAGAACTCCAGTAAATTGGTTAAACATGATTTCCCTTTCACAAAACCATGTTGACTCTGCCTGATTACCTTGATTTTTTTCTAAGTGCCCTGTTATAATGTCTTTAATAATAGCTTCTGACATCGTCCCTATGAAAGATGTTAAACTAACTGGTCTATAGTTTCCTGCTTTTTGTCTCCCTCCCTTTTTGAATAAAGGAGCTATATTAGCTATTTTCCAATCTAATGGAACCTTCCCCAAATCTAGAGAATTTTGGAATTTTGGTCATCCAGGTGTTTCTCGCTTTCTAAACAGTTTGGCTGTAAGTTGAAGGATGCAGTAAATCATCACCTCTCACACCTACATTAACCTTAACAATTGCAAAGGGAATGCAGTTAGTTACAATCTGAATAATTAGCAAAGATCAGCTTGCACATCCTGTGTCCACTGTGGTCTGTGTGAATGACTGTCTTATTAGTTTATTACAGGAATTATTGTGATTAAACACTTTTTTTAGTTTTATAATAATTAGGAATTATAAAAAAATCCTCATCTTTGACAAAAAGGAGTGTGAAGCAGACACCTGCCTTGTGTCTTCATTCTGACGGTCAGCAGCCAGTAAAACACCAGAGGGACACACGCAGGAGTGAATTAGGTGGCGAGAGGTTCAGCTACAGAGTTTTGTGGGGGTTGGAGGTGAATGCATCTGTTTTACACCCAGAGGATTTTCAGGTCATTAATAGGAATGGAATAGAAACCAGGGATTGGTCGTGTTACTCAAACCAATCACCGTCCTCGATCAGGAAAAGCAGAGGGTAAATTTCCCCATGGAGTGTGGAATTAATATTGTGGTTCCAGGAGCACCCGGCAGAGGGAGGTACAGATAGAGGTCACACATCGAAATCATTGGCTCAACAGGGGCTGAAAAATGTTTCCAGCAAGTTCGGAAATGTGTTCAGAAAAGAACAAAAGTCAGAGATAGTGACCTTCAACAGACTTTGTTCCACTCACCCTCTCTCTCTCTCTCTGTCCCACTCTCTCTCTCTCTCTCTGTCCCACACTCTCTCTCTCTCTCTCTGTCCCACACACACTCTCTCTCTCTGTCCCACACTCTCTCTCTCTGTCCCACTCTCTCTCTCTCTCTGTCCCACACACTCTCTCTCTCTCTCTCTTTGTCCCACACACTCTCTCTCTCTCTCTGTCCCACACTCTCTCTCTCTGTCCCACACTCTCTCTCTCTCTCTCTCTGTCCCACACTCTCTCTCTCTGTCCCACACTCTCTCTCTGTCCCACATTCTCTCTCTCTCTCTCTCTCTCTCTGTCCCACACTCTCTCTCTCTGTCCCACACTCTCTCTCTCTCTCTCTCTGTCCCACACTCTCTCTCTCTCTCTGTCCCACACTCTCTCTCTCTGTCCCACACTCTCTCTCTGTCCCACATTCTCTCTCTCTCTGTCCCACTCTCTCTCTCTCTCTCTCTCTCTCTGTCCCACACTCTCTCTCTCTCTCTCTCTCTGTCCCACACTCTCTCTCTCTCTCTGTCCCACACTCTCTCTCTCTCTCTGTCCCACTCTCTCTCTCTCTGTCCCACACTCTTTCTCTCTCTCTCTCTCTCTCTCTGTCCCACACTCTCTCTCTCTCTCTCTCTGTCCCACACTCTCTCTCTCTCTCTCTGTCCCACACTCTCTCCCTCTGTCCCACACTCTCTCTCTCTCTCTGTCCCACATTCTCTCTCTCTCTGTCCCACTCTCTCTCTCTCTGTCCCACACTCTCTCTCTCTCTCTGTCCCACACTCTCTCTCTCTCTCTCTGTCCCACATTCTCTCTCTCTCTGTCCCACTCTCTCTCTCTCTGTCCCACACTCTTTCTCTCTCTCTCTCTCTCTCTCTCTGTCCCACACTCTCTCTCTCTCTCTCTCTGTCCCACACTCTCTCTCTCTCTCTCTGTCCCACACTCTCTCTCTCTGTCCCACACTCTCTCTCTCTCTCTCTCTCTGTCCCACTCTCTCTCTCTCTCTCTCTGTCCCACACTCTCTCTCTCTCTCTCTCTGTCCCACACTCTCTCTCTCTCTCTCTCTGTCCAACATTCTCTCTCTCTCTGTCCCACTCTCTCTCTCTCTCTGTCCCACACTCTCTCTCTCTCTCTCTGTCCAACATTCTCTCTCTCTGTCCCACACTCTCTCTCTCTCTGTCCAACACTCTCTCTCTCTCTGTCCCACTCTCTCTCTCTCTCTGTCCCACACTCTCTCTCTCTGTCCAACATTCTCTCTCTCTCTGTCCCACTCTCTCTCTCTCTCTGTCCCACTCTCTCTCTCTCTCCCACACTCTCTCTCTCTCTCTCTGTCCCACACTCGCTCTCTCTCTCCCACATTCTCTCTCTCTCTGTCCCACACTCTCTCTCCCACATTCTCTCTCTCTCTGTCCCACACTCTCTCTCTCTCTGTCCCACACTCTCTCTCTCTCCCACATTCTCTCTTTCTGTCCCACACTCTCTCTCTCTCTCTGTCCCACACACTCTCTCTCTCTCTCTGTCCCACACACTCTCTCTGTCCCACACTCTCTCTCTGTCCCACACACTCTCTCTCTCTCTGTCCCACACTCTCTCTCTCTGTCCCACACTCTCTCTCTGTCCCACACTCTCTCTCTCTGTCCCACACTCTCTCTCTCTCTCTCTGTCCCACACTCTCTCTCTCTCTCTCTTTTCTACACACGCTCTCTCTCTCTCGGCCCCACTCTCTCTCTCTCTGTCCCACACGCTCTCTCTCTCTCTCTATGTCCCACACTCACTCTCTCTCTCTCTGTCCCACACTCTCTCTCTCTTCTACACATGCTCTCTCTCTCTCTGCCCCACATTCTCTCTCTCGCTCTCTCTCTGTCCCACTCTCTCTCTATCTCTCTCTCTGTCCCACATTCTCTCTCTCTCTGTGTCCCACATTCTCTCTCTCTCTCTCTGTCCCACACAATCTCTCTCTGCCCCACATGCGTTCTCTCTCTCTCTCCCTCTCTGTGTCAACACACACTCTCTCTTTCTCTCTCTCTGTCCCACACGGGCTCTCTCTCTCCCTCTCTCTGTCCCACACACTCTCTCTCTCTGTCCCAGACACACTCTATCTCTCTCTCTGTCCCACACTCGCTCCCTCTCTGTCCCACACACTCTCTCTCTCTCTCTCTGTCCCACACACTCTCTCTCTCTCTCACTTCCTCACTGTCCCACACACTCTCTCTCCCTGTCCCACACACTCTCTCTTTCTGTCCCAGACACACTGTCTCTCTCTCGCTCTCTCTGTCCCACACACTCTCTCTCTCTCACTCCCTCACTGTCCCACACACTCTCTCTCTCTCTGTCCCACACACGCTCTCTCTCACTGTCCCACACACACTCTCTATCTCTCTCTCCCACAATCTCTCTCTCTCTCTCTCTGTCCCACATGCACTCTCTCTCTCTCTCTCCCACAATCTCTCTCTCTCTCTCTCTCTCTCTGTCCCACATGCACTCTCTCTCTCTCTCTCTACCCCAGACACACTCTCTCTCTCTGTCCCACACTCTCTCTCTCTCCCTCTCTGTCCCACACACACACTCTCTCTCTCTCTGTCCCACACTCTCTCCCTCTCTCTCTCTCTGTCCCACACACACTCTCTCTCTCTCTCCCACACTCTCTCCCTCTCTCTCTCTCTCTGTCCCACACACACACTCTCTCTCTCTCTGTCCCACACACACACTCTCTCTCTCTCTCTGCCACACACACATTCCCTCTCTCTCTCTGTCCCACACACTCTGCCACACACACATTCCCTCTCTCTCTCTCTGTCCCACACACTCTCTCTCTCTCTCTGTCCCACATTCTCTCTCTCTCTGTCCCACGCTCTCTCTCTCTCTGTCCCACGCTCTCTCTCTCTCTCTCTCTCTGTCTCACGCTCTCTCTCTCTCTCTCTGTCCCACACTCTCTCTCTCTCTCTCTGTCCTACTCTCTCTCTCTCTGTCCCACTCTCTCTCTCTCTCTTTCTCTCTCTGTCCCACACTCTCTCTCTCTCTCTCTCTGTCCCACACTCTCTCTCTCTCTGTCCCACACTCTCTCTCTCTCTGTCCCACGCGCTCTCTCTCTCTCTCTCTCTCTCTCTGTCCCACCCTCTCTCTCTCTCTCTCTC
>NC_135879.1:519503-614503 GCF_964194155.1 Cetorhinus maximus
TCTGTCCCAGACACACTCTATCTCTCTCTCTGTCCCACACTCGCTCCCTCTCTGTCCCACACACTCTCTCTCTCTCTCTCTCTGTCCCACACACTCTCTCTCTCTCTCACTTCCTCACTGTCCCACACACTCTCTCTCCCTGTCCCACACACTCTCTCTTTCTGTCCCAGACACACTGTCTCTCTCTCGCTCTCTCTGTCCCACACACTCTCTCTCTCTCACTCCCTCACTGTCCCACACACTCTCTCTCTCTCTGTCCCACACACGCTCTCTCTCACTGTCCCACACACACTCTCTATCTCTCTCTCCCACAATCTCTCTCTCTCTCTCTCCCACATGCACTCTCTCTCTCTCTCTCCCACAATCTCTCTCTCTCTCTCTCTCTCTGTCCCACATGCACTCTCTCTCTCTCTCTCTACCCCAGACACACTCTCTCTCTCTGTCCCACACTCTCTCTCTCTCCCTCTCTGTCCCACACACACACTCTCTCTCTCCCACACTCTCTCCCTCTCTCTCTCTCTCTCTGTCCCACACTCTCTCCTCTCTCTCTCTCTCTCTGTCCCACACACACTCTCTCTCTCTCCCACACTCTCTCCCTCTCTCTCTCTCTCTGTCCCACACACACACTCTCTCTCTCTCTGTCCCACACACACACTCTCTCTCTCTCTCTGCCACACACACATTCCCTCTCTCTCTCTCTGTCCCACACACTCTGCCACACACACATTCCCTCTCTCTCTCTCTGTCCCACACACTCTCTCTCTCTCTCTGTCCCACATTCTCTCTCTCTCTGTCCCACGCTCTCTCTCTCTCTGTCCCACGCTCTCTCTCTCTCTCTCTCTCTGTCTCACGCTCTCTCTCTCTCTCTCTGTCCCACACTCTCTCTCTCTCTCTCTGTCCTACTCTCTCTCTCTCTGTCCCACTCTCTCTCTCTCTCTTTCTCTCTCTGTCCCACACTCTCTCTCTCTCTCTCTCTGTCCCACACTCTCTCTCTCTCTGTCCCACACTCTCTCTCTCTCTGTCCCACGCGCTCTCTCTCTCTCTCTCTCTCTCTGTCCCACCCTCTCTCTCTCTCTCTCTCTGTCCCACACTCTCTCTCTCTCTGTCCCACACTCTCTCTCTCTCTCTCTCTGTCCCACTCTCTCTCTCTCTCTCTCTCTGTCCCACTCTTTCTCTCTCTCTCTCTCTGTCCCACTCTCTCTCTCTCTCTCTCTCTCTGTCCCACTCTTTCTCTCTCTTTCTCTCTCTGTCCCACTCTTTCTCTCTCTCTCTCTCTGTCCCCACACTCTCTCTCTCTCTCTCTCTGTCCCACTCTTTCTCTCTCTTTCTCTCTCTGTCCCACTCTTTCTCTCTCTGTCCCACTCTTTCTCTCTCTCTGTCCCACTCTTTCTCTCTCTCTCTCTCTCTCTGTCCCACTCTCTCTCTCTCTCTGTGTCCCACTCTTTCTCTCTCTCTCTGTCTCTCTCTCTCTGTCCCACACTCTCTCTCTCTCTGTCCCACTCTTCTCTCTCTCTCTCTCTCTCTGTCCCACTCTCTCTCTCTCTCTGTGTCCCACTCTTTCTCTCTCTCTCTGTCTCTCTCTCTCTGTCCCACACTCTCTCTCTCTCTGTCCCACTCTTTCTCTCTCTCTCTCTCTCTGTCCCACTCTCTCTCTCTCTGTCCCACTCTTTCTCTCTCTCTGTCCCACTCTTTCTCTCTCTCTCTCTCTCTCTGTCCCACTCTCTCTCTCTCTCTGTGTCCCACTCTTTCTCTCTCTCTCTGTCTCTCTCTCTCTGTCCCACACTCTCTCTCTCTCTGTCCCACTCTTTCTCTCTCTCTCTCTCTCTGTCCCACTCTCTCTCTCTCTGTCCCACTCTTTCTCTCTCTCTGTCCCACACTCTCTCTCTGTCCCACTCTTTCTCTCTCTCTCTCTCTCTCTCTCTGTCCCACACTCTCTCTCTGTCCCACACTCTCTCTCTCTGTCCCACTCTCTCTCTCTCTGTCCCACTCTTTCTCTCTCTCTCTCTCTGTCCCACACTCTCACTCTCTGTCTCTCTCTCTGTCCCACACTCTCTCTCTCTCTCTCTCTCTGTCCCACACTCTCTCTCTCTCTGTCCCACACTCTCTCACTCTCTCTCTCTCTCTCTGTCCCACACTCTCTCTCTCTCTCTGTCCCACACTCTCTCTCTCTGTCCCACACTCTCTCTCTCTCTCTGTCCCACACTCTCTCTCTCTGTCCCACTCTTTCTCTCTCTCTTGCTCTGTCCCACACTCTCTCTCTCTCTCTCTGTCCCACACTCTCTCTCTCTCTGTCCCACACTCTCTCTCTCTCTCTCTCTGTCCCACACTCTCTTTCTCTCTCTCTCTCTCTGTCCCACACTCTCTCTCTCTCTCTCTCTCTCTGTCCCACACTCTCTCTCTCTCTCTCTCTGTCCCACACTCTCTCTCTCTCTCTCTGTCCCACACTCTCTCTCTCTCTCTCTGTCCCACACTCTCTCTCTCTCTCTCTCTCTCTCTGTCCCACACTCTCTCTCTCTCTCTCTCTCTGTCCCACACTCTCTCTCTCTCTCTGTCCCACACCTCTCTCTCTCTCTCTCTGTCCCACACTCTCTCTCTCTCTCTGTCCCACACTCTCTCTCTCTCTCTCTCTGTCCCACTCTCTCTCTCTCTGTCCCACTCTTTCTCTCTCTCTCTCTCTGTCCCACACTCTCTCTCTCTCTCTGTCCCACACTCTCTCTCTCTCTCTCTCTGTCCCACTCTCTCTCTCTCTGTCCCACACTCTCTCTCTCTCTCTCTCTGTCCCACACTCTCTCTCTCTCTCTGTCCCACACTCTCTCTCTCTCTCTCTGTCCCACACTCTCTCTCTCTCTCTCTCTGTCCCACACTCTCTCTCTCTCTCTCTCTGTCCCACACTCTCTCTCTCTCTCTCTGTCCCACACTCTCTCTCTCTCTCTCTCTCTGTCCCACTCTCTCTCTCTCTGTCCCACTCTTTCTCTCTCTCTCTCTCTGTCCCACACTCTCTCTCTCTCTGTCCCACACTCTCTCTCTCTCTCTCTCTGTCCCACACTCTCTCTCTCTCTCTGTCCCACACTCTCTCTCTCTGTCCCACTCTTTCTCTCTCTCTCGCTCTGTCCCACACTCTCTCTCTGTCCCACACTCTCTCTCTCTCTGTCCCACACTCTCTCTCTCTCTCTCTCTGTCCCACACTCTCTCTCTCTCTCTCTCTCTCTGTCCCACACTCTCTCTCTCTCTCTCTCTCTGTCCCACACTCTCTCTCTCTCTCTCTCTGTCCCACACTCTCTCTCTCTCTCTCTGTCCCACACTCTCTCTCTCTCTCTCTGTCCCACACTCTCTCTCTCTCTCTCTGTCCCACACTCTCTCTCTCTCTCTCTCTGTCCCACACTCTCTCTCTCTCTCTCTCTGTCGCACACTCTCTCTCTCTCTCTCTCTGTCCCACACTCTCTCTCTCTCTCTCTCTGTCCCACACTCTCTCTCTCTCTCTCTCTGTCCCACTCTCTCTCTCTCTGTCCCACTCTTTCTCTCTCTCTCTCTCTGTCCCACACTCTCTCTCTCTCTCTGTCCCACACTCTCTCTCTCTCTCTCTCTCTGTCCCACACTCTCTCTCTCTCTCTCTCTGTCCCACACTCTCTCTCTTTCTCTCTGGAGGGTGTGAGTACGAGTACCCGATGTCCTGGGACTGGTTGGGAAACAGGGCTCCAGTCTGAGATTTCTCGCTGGTGTGTGAAACGTGTCTTCCCATTGGCCGGGAAGGGCCAGGTGGGGGTGGGGCCTGTTGGGTGGGGGGTGGGGGAGGGTCAGGTGGACACTCAGACCCTTGGTTTTTTGGATGAGCGCGTTTTGGAGGGGGTGGCTGTCAGGAGGGACACCCTTGTCCCCAGGGATGGAAGGAGGAGGCCCCCTCACCTGAGAAAAAGAGTTTGGGAGGAGGTGGTAGCCGAGGTCAGCAGCCCCGACGTTGTGCAGCTCTCACGGCTGCAGTGCCTCAAAAAGTTTAATGATCCTGCTGCGCCACACTCTCTCTCTCTCACTTCCTCACTGTCCCACACACTCTCAAGGTCTGGCCCTCCCCCTGTGGGGCTCAGGGGTGTCAGAGTCTGAGTGCCAACTGTCAATGACACCGGAGCTGGCCAAGGGGGTGAGCCCTGGCTACTTGGACTGAGTGCCATGCAGCTCGAGGGCCACGACTCAGACGTGCCCTGGGAGGTGTTCCTCAGGTGGGGTTGGCCAGGCTGCAATGGTGCTGCAAGTAGAGAGCGGATCAATCAATGCTCCTGTGTCCTCTCAGGAGAAGACGGTCCATAACAACACTGAAAGGTCGGGGACAGGTGGAGGCCCCGAAACATCCTAATCCTATCCAGATTTGAGCGGGCAGCCTCGGAGCTGGAGAGGCACCACGCACCTCGGACAACCGGCCGGGGAGAGGCTGGGGTGTCAGGTGAAGGGACGAGTGCAGTGCACAGAGCTGAGAGTTTTCAATGGTGCAAACATTCTCGTGTAGTCTCATCATTGATGGGAGCCTCAGACCTGGAGTCCCCATTGATCATTGAAAGACGAGGGCACCATGATGCAGATCTCCACGGTCTCAGCAGGGTGCCTGACATGCACAGCGACAGTGTGACGACTTAAACTAATAACTTGTTGTTGTCTCCCTTAAACTCGCCAGCTCGCACCCAATCGCAGGACCCCGAAGACCCACCCCTGACGCCAGAGGAACACCTGGTTCCAGATGCACCTGCGTCATACCCGCTGTCTGAACCAGGCACCAGCGCAGGTACCAGCATCTCGGTGGGCATTAGATCCTCGGCTAGAATGTCGGAGCACAGTGGTGAGGGCACTTCACACTCGCTTGAGGTGCAGGCGGAGGCAGAGAGTGCCCAGGTCACTGGCAGTCGGAGGGCTGCTGGAGACCAGGACGATGCTGAGTTGAAGGCAGATGATGAGCCTCTAGAGTCGTCATTAGGCGGCAGATGCTGGATGTCCAGCGGGATGTGTGGGAGGATCTGACGGAGATCCATGAGGGTATGTGTGCCAAGGTCTCTGGTCCATGTGGAGTGTGACACTGCGTTGACCCTCATGGCCGAGCGCACTGTCTCCTCCATTGAGCGAGTGGCGACTCTCATGGAGAGGCAGCTCCAGGGACAGAATCAGGGGTTCCTGGGGTTGCGCTCAGGCCTGTAAACCCTCACACAGGCACTGACCTCAGGTGGTCAGTGCCAGTGTGGGAGATGGACGAGGAACCCACTATCCCAGCTCGGTGCCCGTCCATCAATGGCGAGCAGGGAGGTCCAGAGTGACCTCACATTGCTGCACGAGCTGCCTATTGTCTCTGTGGGCTCCTCTGCCCCTCTGCCAGTGATCGTGGCATCTGATGAGGCTGTGGTGACTGGGGAGATGCCAGGCGTGGCACTGACCACTCCCTCCCAGGCGGGGCCAGCACAGGCTCCACTGGCCAGAGGACAATCGCCAAGGTCATTGAGGCCAACAGGACAGCAGAGTCAGCAGCTGTCTCCAATGCCGCTGCCAGCGAGGGTGGGCACCAAGACGTAGCACTCCAAACATAGGTTTAAGGCACCACAAGCACAAGAGGGACAGGTCACGGGTGATCTCCTGTCCAGTTATGTTTGGTTTCTGTGTCTGGTGGTGTGGTCTCAGTAATGGTCACGTCACTATATACATTCAATGCAACAATAACATTCAATTTGCTTTGGTTCTGTTGGCCTGTGTATGCTTTTCCTTTTATATTTATTGGTGCAGGGTACGCCAGTGTGTAATGCTGGGCATGAGCGGCTCTAAACTTTATTACACAGGCACTGAGTGGACTTTGGGTCAAATGAAAGGGTCATTTCAGACATCCCGGGATGGAGGCAGCAGCCCTGTCATGAGGTGGTAGTTCTTACTTGGCAGCCTAGCTGAAGGAGCGTTGGATCAAGGCTTCCTTGGTGTCCCTGCCTCCCTGGAGGTTACCGTAGTCTGGCTCCACACCCTCAGCATTCTCCTCCCCTTGCTCCTCTTCTGAACACTACAGGATTCATCATCTGTTGCCTGTGCAGCTGCTTCAACATCCTCCTCCTCCAATGGCTCCCCCCTTGCCAGTGCCAGACTGTGGAGAGCACAGCATGCAACCACTATCAGTGACACCAGCTCTGGGGTCTATTGCAATGTGCCCCCCGAATGGTCCAAGCATCAGAAGCACATTTTGAGAAGACCTATAGTTCTCTCTATCATCGCCCTTGTGGGGGCATGGATCCTGTTGTACCGCTGCACGGCCTCTGTTCCTGGGTGGCGGAGAGGCGTCATGAGCCCCCTTTTCAAGGGATAGCCCTTGTCACCCAGCAACCATCCATCCAGTCGAGCTGGAGCACTGAGGAGCCTCAGCACCTGGGAGTGTCTCAGGATATACGCGTCATGGGAGCTGCCTGGGTACCTTGCACAGACTTATAGAATCAGCATCCTGTGGTCACACACTATTTGCACGTTCATGGAGTGGAATCCCTTCCTGTTAACAAAGGCACCGGGCTGACCCGCTGGCACCTTGATGGCCATATGTGTGCAGTCAATGGCACCCTGGATACAGGGGAACCCAGCAATCACTGGCTCGCTCGGTCTGGCTGGCCTTGTCTGTATGGAAATGAATAGAAGTCAATATCCGTCTAAACAGAGCTTCTGTCACCAGCTTGACCCGACTGTGGACAGCTGATTGGGAGACTCCACACAGATCCCCCACTAACCCCTGGAAAGAGCCGGAAGCAGAGAAGTTGAGGGCCACTGTGATCTTTAGAGCCACTGGCATGGGGTGTCCACCCACACAGTCAGAGCTGATCTCAGGCCAATCATCTGACCAATGGAGGTCACAGTCTCCCTGGAGTCTCTCGGAGCCTCTTTCGGCATTGCACATCGGACATACTGAGATAGCTGCATCACCGCCTGTAAACCCTGGCAGCAGGATAGTGACGTCTTCTGCGGCCCCTTCCATTTTGGACTTCCTGCTGACCCTGCCCACCTTGTGCCTGCGCCTCTCCTCCCAGTGCTCCCTCCTCTGGAAGCTGCATAGGGACACCCGGCCTCCTCTCCATTCTGCCCCTCTCTTCCTCCTCAGAAGAGGTGCCTCCAGTGGAGACCACAATCCCCATTACCAGGGTAAGGGAAGGCTGTCTGATATCTGGAAGGGTCCACAAAGTCCATATCCTCAGGAAGCCTGGAAGACACCAATGAGTCCTGAAATGAAGCCTGGAAATGCTGAGGATGAAGCCCAGAACAGAGATGAAGCTGCCATATATCAATAAGCCGCCAGCAGCAAACTATCCACCAAACTCCTCATTATTCACATTGTTGTTGCTGACCCTTTTTAATCCTGTCGGTGGATGAGGTGTTTGGAATTGTGGGCTGCCCACCTGCCTGTTTTATCCGTGTGACGAGTGCGAAATCACACGGACAACTTAAAATCCAGCGAATGGCCTTTTTAATGGCCTTAACTGATTGATGGTGGGCACAGGTCCAACACCTGCATGTGCCCACTGACCGAAATATCGTGTGAGTGAGCAATGGGCATCGTGACACATCCCCAAAGTCATCACGCCCTATTTTACACTCAAACGGGTCGGGCACGCGTGTGTGTGTGTGTGTGTGTACCCACCCCCTCAGCGAGAAATTCTGCCCACTCACTCTCTCCACTCACTCTCTCCACTCACTCTCTCCACTCAACAGTCAGCCTCTTCCTCCTCCCCACCCCACCCACCCCACCCCCCCAATGAACCGGGGCTCCATCCTGGACCTCGCAGCCGGCCTCTCCTCCCTGGCCTCTCTGTTACTCCCTGGGCCAGAGTGGAGATACCGCTGGTCAGGGAACTGCCACTGGTCCCAGGCTTTGCAATGAAGAACATTATCCCAGCGCCTACAGCACATTGTGAAATGAACAGCGCTTTGTATAAACAGAAGACAAGGAGCTGAGGTCAGGAATGTCCTTGCAAACTGTAAATGCAGATTAGCAAAACCTGCAGTTCAAAAAAGTCCTGTCAATGTGTATTAGGGAGATGTTGATCCTGAGTGAAAGCTGAGGTT
Source organism: Cetorhinus maximus (assembly GCF_964194155.1). Taxonomy (NCBI): domain Eukaryota; kingdom Metazoa; phylum Chordata; class Chondrichthyes; order Lamniformes; family Cetorhinidae; genus Cetorhinus; species Cetorhinus maximus. Next base: position 527,562 of record NC_135879.1, read on the forward strand.
TTAATTCAGTTGACTGAGTTGTTAGGAGGCAGGATGACAGATCTGAAAGCTGAAAATCAAGGTAAGAAACAAAAGGACAGAAATCTTGTCAATTAACCCTTGCAGCCCAGCCCAGCCCAGGCACAGAGTGGTGGATGGACATCCACAAGTAACCTCTGTGGGTTCGCACTGTAACAGGATTGTAAATTCATCTGATAAACAATGAAGCTGAAGGTGACGGTCGCTATTGTGGTGAATTGGGTTTGTTGAGGTGAAGCAGTCAAAAAATCAGCAAAAGGAAGGTGGATGGTGTCATCGTGAGACAATCGAGCCAGTGAGAGAGTCAATGTCGGTGCAGCCTCTCCACAGACACATCCAACACTACGACAACAGAGTGATCTCCAAATCAGGAAATGTTTCAGGGATGGAGCAGATAATATCTCAGGAGAGTCACGTAAAACAAAACAAAACATCAGAATGGGACAGGAGGAGAAAGTTTAACAGTTAATAGTGAATCAGCAAATAAGACCCATCAAAGAATAGTCGTGGAAAAAATAAAACTAAAGACTTTATCTAAATGTACAGAGCATTTCTGATAAGATAGATGAGCAAGTGACGCAAATTGAGATAAATGGGCTTGATCTAATTATCATTAGAGACATGGGCTGTGATTTAATACCCCCCTCCCCCCTCCCCCACTCTCCCCCTCCCCCACTCTCCCCCCACCCCCAGGGGCATTTACTCAGGCAGGAGGATGGTGATGGGGACCCCAATGCCTTCCAGTCTCTGTCCAGATTAAGTCCGTGATGGGAAGGCTAGTGGGCAGCCTCCTGCCCCCCGCCCCTCCTGCCCCAACCCCCACTCCCCCCCTCCTGCCCCAACCCCCCCTCCCGCCCCTCCTGCCCCAACCCCCGCTCCCCCCCTCCTGCCCCAACCCCCCCTCCCGCCCCAACCCCCCCTCCCCCTCTCCTGCCCCAACCCCCCTCCCCCCTCCTGCCCCAACCCCCTCCTGCCCCAACCCACCCTCCTGCCCCAACCCCCCCCTCCTGCCCCAACCCCCTTCTGCCCCAACCCACCCCCCTCCTGCCCCAACCCACCCTCCTGCCCCAACCCCCCCCTCCTGCCCCGACCACCCTCCTGCCCCAACCCCCTCCTGCCCCAACCCCCTCCTGCCCCAACCCCCCCTCCTGCCCCAACCCCCCCCTCCTGCCCCAACCCCCTTCTGCCCCAACCCCCCCTCCTGCCCCAACCCCCCCCTCCTGCCCCAACCCCCTTCTGCCCCAACCCCCCCTCCTGCCTCAACCCCCCCTCCTGCCCCAACCCACCCCCCTCCTGCCCCAACCCCCTTCTGCCCCAACCCCCCCTCCTGCCTCAACCCCCCCTCCTGCCCCAACCCACCCCCCTCCTGCCCCAACCCCCTTCTGCCCCAACCCCCCCTCCTGCCTCAACCCCCCCTCCTGCCCCAACCCACCCCCCTCCTGCCCCAACCCCCTTCTGCCCCAACCCCCCCTCCTGCCCCAACCCCCTTCTGCCCCAACCCCCCCTCCTGCCTCAACCCCCCCCTCCTGCCCCAACCCACCCCCCTCCTGCCCCAACCCCCTCCTGCCCCAAACCCCTCCTGCCCCAACCCCCCCTCCTGCTCCAACCCCCCCCTCCTGCCCCAAACCCCTCCTGCCCCAACCCCCCCTCCTGCTCCAACCCCCCCCTCCTGCCCCACCCCCCTCCTGCCCCAACCCCCTCCTGCCCCAACCCCCCCTCCTGCTCCAACCCCCTCCTGCCCCAACCCCCTCCTGCCCCAACCCCCCCCTCCTGCCCCACCCCCTCCTGCCCCAACCCCCTCCTGCCCCAACCCCCCCCCTTCTGCCCCAACCCACCCCCTCCTGCCCCAACCCCCTCCTGCCCCAACCCCCTCCTGCCGCAACCACCCCTCCTGCCCCAACCACCCCTCCTGCCCCAACCCCCACCTCCTGCCCCATCCCCCCCACTCCTGCCGCCCCCCCCACCACTCCTGCCCCAACCCCCCCTCCTTCCCCAACCACCCCTTCCTGCCCCAAACCCCCACCTCCTGCCCCAAACCCCCCCAATCCTGCCCCCCCTCCTGCCCCACCCCGCCTTGACAGTCTCCTCAGATCGAGGGACTCTGCATTGGGAAGGGGGACTTGCTAAGAGCAATTCCCCCTCCCCCCTCCCCCCCCAGTGATCCCTGCCCCACAATTCTCCTCCTGCCCTCAGTAATCCTGGGGCTCTGGTGGGTCAGCAATCGCTGCCCCCTCCCCCCACCGATGCTGCTGTCAATCACTGAACAGCTGCCAGCCTCTGATTGGCCAGCAGCTGCCAGCCTCTGATTGGCCAGCAGCTGCCAGCCTCTGATTGGCCAGCAGCTGCCAGCCTCTGATTGGCCAGCAGCTGCCAGCCTCTGATTGGCCAGCAGCTGCCAGCCTCTGATTGGCCAGCAGCTGCCAGCCTCTGATTGGCCAGCAGCTGCCAGCCTCTGATTGGCCAGCAGCTGCCAGCCTCTGATTGGCCAGCAGCTGCCAGCCTCTGATTGGCCAGCAGCTGCCAGCCTCTGATTGATTGGCCAGCAGCTGCCAGCCTCTGGGACTTCCACTCTCGGGGACCTTGACGACAAGCCTTCCCAAAGGGAGGTGACCCGGGCCTCTTGCCGACTTCCCAGCCAAAGGATGAGACCCCCATCACGTAGACTAAATTCCGCCCATGGTTACAAGGTGACCAAGATCGGAAATAAATATTCCAGAGTGCACAACAATTTGAAAGGACAGGCAGAGTGGAAAAGGAGATAGAGCAGTCCTGATTGTAATGGATGACATAAGGACAGTAATGAGAAAGGATCTTAGTTCAGAAGATGAGCAGAAAGAATCAGTTTGGGTGGAGATTCGGAATAACGATGGTCAGGAAACACTGGTGGGATTTATTTGTAGGTCCCTGACAGTTATACTGTTGGATGGAGGATTAAGCAAGAAATTATTCGAGGTTGTAACAAAGGCAATGTAATAATTGTGGGAGACTTCAACCTTCATATAGTCTAAGGCCAATCAAATTGGTAATGGTATTCTGGTAACTGGGTCTGTAGAAAACTTTTGTGACAGTTTTTTCTGAAGCAATAGGGTTGTGGAACAAACTAGAAATAATGCTATTTTAGATCTCGTGTAGTGCAATGAGGCAGGTTAATTATTAATCTCATAGTAAAAGATCCTCTGGTGAAAAAGTGATCATAATACAATTGAATTCCATATTAAATTTGAAAGTGACATAATCTAGTCCCATCAACAGCCATAAACTTAAACAAAGCCAACCCCATGGGTGTGAAGGGAGAACTGGCTAAGGTTGATATGGGGAAATGGAATAAAAGGTATGATGTAAATAAACAGTGGGAAACGTTTAAAGAAACAATTCAAAATGTTCAACAAAAATACATTCCATTGAAAAACAAAAACTTAGTAAGAAAGAGCCATTTGTGACTAAGATAGTGTTAGATTATAAAAAGAGGCTTATTGCAAAAAATAGTAGCAAGTCTAAGGATTGGGGGTGTTTTAGAAATCAGGAGAGGGGGGGACCAAAAAGTTGATAAACAGGGGAGAAATAGAATGAGAGTGAACCAGCCAAGAATTCAAAAAGCAGACAGTAAGAGCTTTTCCAAGTATATAAAAAGCAGGAGAGTAGCTAAAGTAAATGTTGGCCCCTTAGACACAGAGACAGGAGAAATTTATAAGGAAAGAGGAAATGGCAGAGATGTTGAAAATATATTTTTTTCTAACTTCACAGTGGAAGACGTAAGTTACACACCAGAAGTAGAAGGCAATCAAGGGGCTAATAAAAGTAAGGTACTTAATATCAGCAGAGAAAAAGTATTCTAAAAATTTAAGGGACTAAAAGCTGACAGACCCCCAGGGTTTTTGTAATTCCATTTGTAAAGTTTTGGCCTGGGAGTCACAGATTACCTAAAAAGGGGGTCAAATTCATCGGTAACTTTAAAGATGATTAAGTAGCAACAGTTTAGCTATGATACGTAAGCTAAATAGGCAGAAAAGACATAGGATCCACACCAGGTGAGAATAGTTTACTGGTTCCAATGGGACGAACAGATTGGTGAAGCAGGGGGATGCTGATCCCCATGGCTGGTGTTGACAATCTCCTCAGATCGGACAAACAGACAGATGAAGTTGATCTCCTGATCTCCATGGCTGGAGGTGATAATCTCCTCAGATCGGACAAACAGACAGATGAAGTTGATCTCCTGATCTCCATGGCTGGAGGTGACAATCTCCTCAGATCGGACAAACAGACAGATGAAGTTGATTTCCTGATCTCCATGGCTGGAGGTGGCAGCCTTTTCTGTTCTCGGTTTTCTTGAACTAGCCAAATTGTTAGGCCGAATCCAGCCTGGATCACTTCAATAAGCTGTCCTCTGTCCAAGGTGCTAGGCCGGATCCAGCATTCGTCCACCTTAAGAACCTTTTTCCTGTCTGAAGTGATTCCTTTCCTCTTGACAGCCCATTTCTATACTTTACTCCTGGGAGTCTTATGTTAAACATTGACTCACTTGTCCATTACCAAGGGACAGATATTCAAGGTAAATTCCCCCCTAATTCTGCTGGATGCCCAAGAAGACATGTTGTGGCTTGTTGCTCGCTGGGACATCCTGTTTAACTTTAATTCAGGCAATTGGTTTAGCTGCTTGTCAGGTTCAGGAAGGTCTTGTTTCATGTGTTAGAGACATGATCTTGGCAGAGATGATGGTCTTTGCTGTCCTGTGATTGACATTCCAGGAATCTTTCTTCAGCAGAGACAGAGAACCATTCCTATAACATTCAATACATTTCTTAAGATTTTATAAGGTTATTAGACAGCGATTTCTTATACTATGTAATGACTTGATGCCCTACATTCTAGACTTTTAAAAGAAGTAGCTGTAGAGGATAGAGGATGCACTAGTGAGTTTCCAAAATGCCCCACTTTCTAGAATGGTTACATTAGATTGGAAGTTAGCAAATGTTAACACAGCTCTTCAAGAAAGGAGGGAGAGAGAAAACAGAACCAGAGGCCAGTTAGCCTGCAATCAGTCATCGGGAAAGAGCTGGAATCTATTATTAAGGAAGTCTTAACAATGCACTGAGATAATCATAGTATGATCAGACAGAGACAACTTGGTTTTATGAAAGGGAAATTGCATTTGTCAAAAGTATTAGAGTTTTTTGAGGATGTAATTAGTAGGGTAGATAAAGGGGAACCAGTAGATGTATATCTGGATTTCCAAAAGGCATTTGCTATGGTGGCACAGGAAAGGTTAATGCATACAATAAGGGCTCATGGAGTTGAAAAATACAATTAGCATGGATGTAGAATTGGTTAAACAGGGATAAAATGAGAATTTTCAAATTGGGAGGGTGTAACTAGCGAATACTACAGGGGGCAGTGCTGGGTCTCAGCTATTTACAACCTATTAATGACTTAGACCGAAATACTGAGAGTAATGTACCGAGGTTTGCAGATGATACAAAACTAGATGGGAATAGAAAAGAGGCTGCAAAGTGGCATCAGCAAGTTAAATGAGTTGGCAACAAGGTGGCAGGTTGAGAATAATGTGAGGAAGTGGGAGGTTATTCACTTTGGTAATAATATTAGAAAAGCAAAATATTTTTAAAAAGCCATGAGATCTCTAAATGTTAATGGTCCAAGAGAGTTGAATGTACTTGTACAAGAAACACAGGAAGAGAGGGTGTAGGTACAGCAAGCAGTTAGGAAGACTTCATCACAAGGGGATTGGAGTTACAGGAGTAAGTGTTACCACAATTGTCCCAGGGTTTTGGTGAGACTGATCCTGAAATACTGTGTGTATTTTTGGTCTCCAGATTTAAGAAAGGATTTTTAAAAATTCTTTCATGGGATGTGGGCTTCCCTGGCTGGGCCAACATTAACTGCCCATCTCTAATTGCCCTTGAGAAGGTGGTGATGAGCTGCGTTCTTGAACCGCTGCAGTCCATGTGGTGTAGGTACACCCACCAGTGCTGTTAGGGAGGGAGTTCCAGGATTTTGACCCAGCGACAGTGAAGGAACGGTGATATATTTCCAAGTCAGGATGGTGAGTGACTTGGAGGGGAACTTCCAGGTGGTGGTGTTCCCATGTGTCTGCTGCCCTTGTCCTTCTAGATGGTAGTGGTCGTGGGTTTGGAAGTTGCTGTCGAAGGAGCCTTGATAAGTTCCTGTAGTGCATCTTGAAGATGGTACACACTGCTGCTACTGTGCGTTGGTGGTGGAGGGAGTGAATGTTTGTGGATGTGGTGCCAATCAAGCGGGCTGCTTTGTCCTGGATGATATCAAGCTTCTTGAGTGTTGTGGGAGCTGCACCCATCCAGGCAAGTGGGGAGTATTCCATCACACTCCTGACTTGTGCCTTGTAGATGGTGGACAGGCTTTGGGGAGTCAGTAGGTGAGTTACTTGTTGCAGGATTCCTAGCCTCTGACCTGCTCTTGTAGCCAAATTATTTATCTGGCTTGTCCAGTTTGGTTTCTGGTCAATGGTAACCCTCAGGATGATGTTAATGGGGATTCAGTGATGGTAATGCCATTGAATGATTAGATTCTCTCTTGTTGGAGATGGCCATTGCCTGGGGTGCGAATGTTACTTGCCACATGTCAGCCAAGCCTGGATATTGTCCAGGTCTTGCTGCATTTGGACATGGACTGCTTCAGTATCTGAGGAGTTGTGAATGGTGCTGAACATTGTGCAATCATCAGCGAACATCCCCACTTCTGACCTTATGATGGAAGGAAGGTCATTGATGAAGCAGCTGAAGATGGTTGGGCTGAGGGCACTACCTGCATTGGAGGTGGTACAGGGAAGGTCCTTGGGATGAGATATTTGTGCTATATGACAGGACGAGTAAACTGGGCTTCTATTCTCTGGAGTTTAGAACAATGAGAGGGAATCTCATTGCAACATACAAGATTCTGAAGGAGTTTAGAATGAAAGGTTGTTTCCATTGGCTGGGGAGTCTAGATCACAGGGGAAGAGTTTGAGGAGAAGGAGACAATCACTTAGGACCGAGATGAGGAGAAATTTCTTCAGTCAAAGATTTGTGAATCTTTTAAATTCTTTACCTCAGAGGGATGTGGATGCTCCATCTTTGAGTATATTCAATGTTGGGATTGACAGGTTTTTGGTCTCTCAGGGAATTACAAGGAATTGGGTGGGAAATGGAATTGAGACAGAAGATCAGCCATGATCGTATTGAATAGTAGAGCAGGCTCGAGGGGCCGAATGGTCTTCTCCTGCTCCTATTTCTTAGCTTCTTAAAAACTGAACTCTATGTTGAATGAGCGAGAGCTATGTATCAGATGGAAGTTATGGGTGATTGGAGTATCCCAAGAAACTTTACTGATGAAAACTCCTTCAAGGAGATTGAGTGAAGTTTGTTTCAAGAGCGAGAGTGAAGAAGAGTATAAAGAGTACAACTTCTATCTGATCCTCGGACACCTCTAGTCACTGCTCAGCAACTTTACTGCAAATGGTCTGCTCTAAACATGCAGACAATACAAGAACCAGAATCGGCGAGTATGATGAGAAGTTAAGTACATTGGAGAAATGCAGCATTGTTGCTAAAGTAACAAGGGATTTCCAAATGGGGCATTGGTGATGAGAATGAAGAAATGACGCTGTGCGTAGGTTGATCTGAGTATCTTCTACACAATGATATAGGAGGGCAAATTTTCTTCTGCTGGTTCTGGTCCTCAAGTTGTTAGCAGTTCTATAGAAAAGACCGGACAGTAAGAGGTCATTCGGGGATGTTTATGTTCAATGTGAACCTCCTCTCAGCCTATTTACTTCATATCACCCTTTCAACAGATTCCTCTATTCCTTTCTCTCTCATGTGATTACCTGGCTTCTCCTTAAACATATTGCTGCTATTCAAAATCCTGGAACTCCCTCCCTAACAGCGCTGTGGGTGTACCTACACCATACGGACGGCAGCTGTTCAAGAAGGCAGCTCACCACCACCTTCTCAAGGACAACTAGAAATGGGCAATAAATGCTGGTCCAGCCAGCGAAGCCCACATCCCGTGAATGAATTAAAAAAACCTTCGCCTCAACCATTCCCTCTGTGGTTCATGTTCTAAACACTTTGAGTTAAGAAGTTTATTCAGAATTCCTTATTGAATTTATTAGTGACTATCTTATACTTTTGGCCCCTAGTTCTGGTCTCTTGCTCAAGTGGAAACATCATCACTGCACTTACCCTATTGAACCCCTTCATAGTTTTAAAGACCTCCATCAGGTCACCCCTCCACCTTCACTTTTCCAGAGGAAAGAGCCCCTTTCCTGATGGTTAGAACCTCTCCATCCTGATCTCAACTTTGTAAATCTTTTTTTTGCGCTTTCTTCAGTACCTGTAACCTCTTTGTATTTTTAAAAATTCATTCATGGGATGTGGGCATCGCTGGCTGGGCCAGCATTTATAGCCCATCCCTAATTGCCCTTGAGAAGGTGGGGGTGAGCTGCCTTCTTGAGCCGCTGCAGTCCATGTGGTGTAGGTACACCCACAGTGCTGTTAGGGAGGGAGTTCCAGGATTTTGACCCAGCAACAGTGAAGGAACGGCGATATAGTTCCAAGTCAGGATGGCGAGTGACTTGGAGGGGAACTTCCAGGTGGTGGTGTCCCCATGTATCTGCTGCCCTTGTCCTTCTAGATGGTAGTGGCCATGGATTTGGAAGGTGCTGCCTAAAGAACTAGGACCCTGCTTAATACTGGGGAAACAAGGCAATATCTGATACAAGTTTCACTTCTCTGCACCCTTCTGTGTTTCGTATGTACTTTTTCTGGCCTTGTTAGCCTGCATTGTGACTTTGTGATTTGTACATGGGAGATTCCTCTGCTCCCTTACCCCATTTAGACACTGGTTTCCCTGGGAGAGTGTGATCTCCTTATTCTCCGACTGAAATGCACCACCTCACAGTTTCCTAAATTGAAATTTATTTGCCAATTACACACCCCTTCTGCAAGTTTCTTGATTCCTTCTGAGATTGCGGACAAGCCTCAGTTTCATGTTTTGCCTGAAAGCCAGCACCTCTGACAGTGCAGCTCTCCCGAGAACGGCACTTGGACAGTGGGCTCCATCTCTTGAGTGGGACTTAAACCCATGGAACCTCTGACTGGGCTGAGAGCGCTGGTCATTGAGTCAAAGCTGAAACTCCTAAGAAATGTGCTTGGTATTTTTTATTGTGCTATCTTATCTCAGTTTATCCAGATCAGATTAACATTCAACAACTGAACAACGTGTTCCATTTCACACGATTGTTGTAATGTCCACCCAAAAGCACTGCCATTATGTACAGATTGTGGAATAAAAGTGGATAAAGAAATGACATTTCATTTATAAAACTGTTCTTAATGTGTATTTCTTTTTGGAAACCTATTATCTGTTAGAACATTAATTTATATGAAATTATTCTACTGGGGGTAAATAAATAATTATGGTTATAAACTTATTATAAAAGACATTTTAATTTAGATTTGTTAGTGAATTTAACATGATGTTAAAGATGGTTGTGGTTAAAGTTAATTAAGAAAAATTCTCCATGATGGAAATTAATAGATGGTGGTTAATTGTATAATTGTTATATAATTACTGTTCTCAATCTTCCCTGTTTCCCGTCCTTGTCTTCGGGATTGAGAGGCCGCAGATAATGACAAGGTGTCCCGGGCAGCAACAAGATGATTGGGTAACTCAGCCACTCATTCAACCTGGAACCTGCTGGAAGTGATGAGCTTTGATTTAGACATCACCTGAATTATGGATCAATCCTAAACTCTCTGCATTCACCGCAGAAATAATCGGGATTTAATCAGGTGACATAGCTGCAGATTCAGTCAGGAGTTGGGTTTGCGACAGTTTAAACAGATTGTTTAATACCAGACCTCCCATCCCAGAGCCAGTGCTGATACCACTCACCCTGTAAATCAAAACATTGTTAAAGCTCCTGTCTCTACACCAGATTGGTTCAGTGACACTGACCTCAGAGCCCTCCCTCAGAGCCCTCCCTCAGGGACCTCCCTCAGGGTCCTCCCTCAGAGCCCTCACTCAGAGCCCTCCCTCAGGGACCTCCCTCAGAACCCTCCCTCAGAGCCCTCCCTCAGAGCCCTCCCTCAGGGACCTCCCTCAGAACCCTCCCTCAGAGCCCTCCCTCAGAACCCTCCCTCAGGGACCTCCCTCAGAACCCTCCCTCAGAGCCCTCCCTCAGAACCCTTCCTCAGAACCCTCCCTTAGGGCCCTCCCTCAGAGCCCTCCCTCAGGGACCTCCCTCAGAACCCTCCCTCAGAGCCCTCCCTCAGAACCCTCCCTCAGGGACCTCCCTCAGGGCCCTCCCTCAGAGCCCTCACTCAGAGCCCTCCCTCAGGGACCTCCCTCAGAACCCTCCCTCAGAGCCCTCCCTCAGAGCCCTCCCTCAGGGACCTCCCTCAGAACCCTCCCTCAGAGCCCTCCCTCAGAACCCTCCCTCAGCGGTCTCCCTCAGAGCCCTCCCTCAGGGCCTCCCTCAGGGCCCTCCCTCAGAGCCCTCCCTCAGAGGTCTCCCTCAGAGCCCTCCCTCAGGGCCCTCCCTCAGAGCCCTCCCTCAGAGGTCTCCCTCAGGGCCCTCCCTCAGAGCCCTCCCTCAGGGCCCTCCCTCAGAGCCCTCCCTCAGAGTCCTCCCTCAGGGCCCTCCCTCAGAGCCCTCCCTCAGAGCCCTCCCTCAGAACCCTCCCTCAGAGCCCTCCCTCAGGGCCCTCCCTCAGGGCCCTCCCTCAGAGCCCTCCCTCAGGGCCTTCCCTCAGAGCCCTCCCTCAGGGCCTTCCCTCAGAACCTTCCCTCAGGGCCCTCCCTCAGAGCCCTCCTCCATGCAGTGCCCAGCCATCGTGTAGTAGCTGACACGATGTGTTGGGAAGAGGAGAAAAGCTAATTGTTCTGACCCAGCCAATGGGAAAAGCTGAGCTGCTTAAATCCCAGAGGGAAACTTGAAGAACTCTCATATCCGATATTTCTAATTGGTATGTTTGAGATGCGGCTCTGAATTCAGGAATAAGACCACCAAGCCTCAAGAGGTTTTTATATAAAACTAAATTAAAGATTTATTAATTTAACAACAAATTTAAACACGAACACGTAGACTTTAAACAGACCCCAGGCAAAGCACATTTGACCTTACAAATTCATTATGAGGTTCCCTGCAGACACAGTTGGAGGCATACAGGCTGGTTAGATCTTAAATGCCTCTGTCTTTCACACAAACTCCTTTCTGCTTATATCTAGCTTTTCCTTTGAATGTAAATTTCCCATTGTATTACTAGGTTTTTAATTTTACCTCTTCTAACAATAACACCCTTTGATTCCACCAATTTTATCAGTAATATAAACACATTGCTCAGCGTCTCCCAGCTCAGTGCACAATCTTACCCATTCTTTTGAATGGTTTATTTAAAAATGCAGATTGCACTTTACTTTTTAACTTCCTTATGTTTATCTAATTAACATCTCAAACTGCTACACATCAAAACACCCAGACTAGCGGCTTTAATCCAATTAAAACACACACAGACACACACAGACACACACACAGACACACACACACACACAGACACACACACACACAGACACACCCACACACACACAGACACACACACACACACAGACACACACACACAAACACACAGACACACACACACAGACATACACACACAGACACACACACAGACACACACAGACACACACACACAGACACACACACAGACACAAACACACACACAAACACACACACACACAGACACACACACAGACACACACACAGACACAAACACACACACAAACACACACACACACAGACACACACACAGACACAAACACACACACAAACACACACACACACAGACACACACACAGACACACACACACACAGACACACACACACACACACACAGACACACACACACAGATACACAGACACACACACACACAGACACCACTACAAGTCCAATTTAAAAATGATTTCCAATAACATTATCGACATTAATCTCTCTTCTTGACACCGAGTCGGACACGTGCAGCCTGGGAGGAGGTGACCAGGGAGGTCAGCAGAGTTGGGCTGGTGAGGAGAACATGGACTCAATACCAGAAAAGGCTCAATGACCTCATGAGGGCAGCCAGGGTGAGTAAGGCCTCAGTATGTGTTATCCTGTGCCAGCATGTGCCAGCGTCTGTCAGCGTCTGTCAGCGTGTGTCAGTGTGTGCCAATGTACTGTAGTGAATTCAGGAGGAAGGTCAGTTTGGCTGGAGTGCCCGACCTGAGCAGATGTGAGGAGACATCGAGTGACCGACATCATCCTGTACAGGAGCAGAGTTCAGGTCGGCTGGTGGCAGCTGGAACCTCGCCTGCCGGAAATAAAGTGGCAATTAAACCCATTAAGGAGGCAATTGAAAGAGATTTTTTGTGGCCTGACCACTTTCCCGGTTGGCGGACGGGTCAATCGGCCGGGCGGCCTTTACATTTTTGCTCAAACCTCGATCCCGGGCTGGATGGAATCTCCGTGGGGAAATTAAATCTAAAGAGATACCTGGGGACTGGTTTCTATGAGGTTGCCTTTCAGCTGCCTGGTTGTGCTGCATGGAGATATTTTGCAGCATTTGTGTTGTGTTGTTTATTCTGTGGGGGTCTGCAGCTCCCCGGGGCAGCTGTCTGTTTTCAGGGAACTCACTAGAAGGGCTCACCCAGCACCCACAGTGATGTGGGCACCCACCCTCTCCCCACCCCCACTAGCAGTGCTGAGCCTTTCTCCAGGTGCCAACGGGAAATCGCGGTCAGGGGCCCAATTCCCGCCCAGTCCCGGGCCCACTGACCACACGGGCCTGACCAGCGAAATATCCAGGCCCAGGAGGCAGGCCACCTTGTCCAGTAGACTTGTCAGCCTTTAGTCCCATTAATTTTCCTAGTACTTTTTCTCTAGTGAAGGGAACGGAGTGTGGATTTCACTGAGCCCAATTCCTGACACTTCCAAATTCCCCGATCTTGGTGAATCAATAGCATCATAAACCAGATGCAATGATTGCTTCTCAGCCTGTTCTTTCAGTAGAGGATCATAGAAACAGGAGGAGGCCATTCAGCCCCTCAAGCCTGACTTAACTTCACTCTACAAACCGAGACGAGGATCTGGCAATTCCAGACTTTGTAATTTGCTAAATCAAATATGATCCGAGTTATTTATTTCCTATGTGACAATCTACAACATCAAAAGAACTAAGGAAAGGATGATGCCACATACAGTGATGAGTTCCTCCCACGCTGCTGTCCAGCGTGATTATATACATGTTTATTCTTTGAGTTCTGTTCTAACACTGCATTATGCTAAAAGACAAAATGGAAATGACTGCAGGTATTAGGTGGTGGGAATGCTGAGCCTGCCCAGTGGTTTCCTGTTCAGTGCTGCAGCTGTAACCGGCAATCTGTGTTGTGAAATTTCCCAGCCCAGTCCCTGATTTTGAATGAATTTTAATGGAGAAAGTAAATCACAGGCCATGGAATATAGCGATTGCACAGCCAGGGTTACAGCGCATTTACCAATGATGCTGCCAGAATGTAGTGAGGGAATCGGGAATCTTGATCAATAAATAACTGTGGTAAAGAAGCTGTTCACATGACAGCAAATTACAGAAATTATTCTGAGACAAAAACATCTTCCTAGTTTTGAACTTTCAGGGGTTGTTTGGGTAACAGGGAGAAGAAATGAGACCTGGACAGAACCAACTCAGTGACCCCCTGATCCCTTCCCCCCCCTCTCCCCTCCTCCCCCCCCACCGTCATTTCTAATCGTTGTTCCAGGTGAGTGTGTAGGTGATGATGGACTGAGCTAATCCCATTTGATGTTGTTTACATTTCACTGCGTTAATTTAAAGAACCAAGCACAAATATTTCAAAGCTTTTCTCAATTGTATTCCTCGATGAATCACCCCAGCAAACTATTAGGCTCAAATATTAAACACTGAACTAAGGACCCACTTGCTCTCCAGGCTGACACGGAGATTGGAAGAATAGGGGAATTCTCCCTGGACCAATGTCTATCCCTCAATCAGACACAGATTTACCTAATCATCATCACATCACCCTGTGTGAGACCTTCTTGTGGCTTAACTTCTTTTGAAAAGAGGAGCTAGATTTATCTCAGTTTCAGAAAGGTATTGAAATAATTTGATCTAAATAAGAAACTAGGAGGAGGAAGTGAAGATTGGAGTTCAGTAATGGAACCAGTACAACATCCTTAGAGACTGAGGCAAATAAACTGTACTGCAATAATGAACTGGAATGCATTAACCAGAGATCAGAGACTTAACAGCCTGAGTAATCCCTCAGGGTTATAGTTCACTGTATCCTGATTAGCAAGCTTAATGTTGGAGCTCACCATTGCAGACTAACATTATATTTTACTTTATATAGTCAGGAGTATGATGGAATACTCCCCACTTGCCTGGATGAGTGCAGCTCCCACAACACTCAAGAAGCTTGACACCGTCCAGGACAAAGCAGTCGCTTGATTGGCACCACATCCACAAACATTCACTCCCTCCACCACTGACGCACAGTAGTAGCAGTGTGTACCATCTACAAGATGCACTGCAGGAACTCACCAAGGCTCCTTAGACATCACCTTCCAAACCCACGACCTCTACCATCTAGAAGGACAAGGGCAGCAGACACATGGGAACATCACGACCTGTCACTCACCATCCTGACTTGGAAATATATCGGCCGTTCCTTCACTGTCGCTGGGTCAAAATCCTGGAACTCCCTCCCTAACAGCACTGTGGGTGTACCTGCACCACATGGACTGCAGCGGTTCAAGAAGGCAACTCACCACCACCTTCTCAAGGGCAATTAGGGATGGGCAATAAATGCTGACCCAGCCAGCGACACCCACAGCCCGTCAATGAATAAAAAAAACTCCTAAATATACCTTCAGATCCACATTTGCACATAATGTCACACGAAAGTACAAGTTCATCAGCAGTTACCTTACTGACTATCATCCATCAACAGTGTCATGAAAGTGAGAATTGTATGTTACAATTCTATTACAATTCCATTACAATTCTATTACAATGAAGCTGATCAACCCAGCTCAAGCTCGCTGCCTTCTCAACAATGCATTTCCGGCAGTGACTCAGCTGCGTTTCTGCTTTTCCCATTGGGAATCTTGCTGGGAAGTGGTGACATCATTGGTAAAATGATTTGCAGTCCTGACTGGTTATTTTCTGTAATAAAAACAAAAAGTGCTGGAAAATCTCAGCAGGTCTGGCAACATCTGGAAAATCTCAGCAGGTCTGGCAACATCTGTGGAGAGAGAAGCAGGGTTAACGGGTGGAATTTTATGGTCCCTCCCACTGGCGGGATTTTCGGTCCTGCCCAAGCCAGTGGATTTTTGACCAGCTCACTGCATTTTATGGCCCCACCCCCAAAGCGACAGGTCTGTAAAAATTCCACCCCACATTTCGAGTCCAATGTGACTCTTCTTTGGGACAGGAAAGAGGGAGAAATGTGATGGGTTTTATGCTGTTGAGAAAGGGAAGCAGAGGGAATGGGGGTGAGGGGGCGGTGGGGGGGGGGTGTTGATGGGGGTGGGTGAGGGGGTGGGTGAGGGGGTGGGTAAGGGAGTGGGTGGAGGCTGGGTGGGGGGGTGAGTAGGGGGGTGAGGGGGGGTGAGAAGGGGTTTGAGGGGGGGGTGGGTGAGGGGGGTTGAGGGGGATGGGTGAGGGGGGGTGGGGGGGGTGAGGGGGGTGAGAAGGGGTTTGAGGGGGGGTGGGTGAGGGGGTGGGTGGGGGGGGTGAGGGGGTGGTGAGAAGGGGTTTGAGGGGGGGGTGGGTGGGTGGGTGAGTGGGGGGGGTGAGAAGGGGTTTGAGGGGTGTGGGTGGGGTGGTCAGGGATAGGTTAGAGGACAGGGAGATTAAAGAAGCCATGGAATAAAAGGCAGAGAGAGTGGTAATGGTGGGAGTGTAAAGCATTGGTCTGGAGTAGGTGTTAGTGAAGGTCAGCTCTGTCTGAAAGCAAACACATAAACACAAGATAAAAGCAGCACAAGGGGGGAAAGATCAAAATGGAGGAGAGAGTTCATGATCTGAAGTTGTTGAACTCAATATTCAGTCCAGAAGGCTGTAAAGTGCCTAGTCGGAAGATGAGGTGCTGTTCCTCCAGTTTGCGTTGAGCTTCACTGGAACAATGCAGCAGGCCAAGGACAGACATGTGGGCAAGAGAGCAGGGTGGAGTGTTGAAATGGCAAGCGACAGGGAGGTCTGCGTCATGCTTGCGGACAGACCGAAGGTGTTCTGCAAAGCGGTCACCCAGTCTGCGTTTGGTCTCTCCAATGTAGAGGAAACCGCATTGGGAGCAATGAATGCATTAGACTAAATTGAGGGAAGTGCAAGTGAAATGCTGCTTCACTTGAAAGGAGTGTTTGGGCCCTTGGACAGTGAGGAGAGGGGAAGTAAAGGGGCAGGTGTTGCACCTTCTGCGGTTGCATGGGAAGGTGCCGTGGGAGGAGGTTGAGGTGTAGGGGGTGATGGAGGAGTGGACCAGGGTGTCCCGGAGGGAATGATCCCTACGGAATGCCGCCAGGGGGGGTGAAGGGAAGATGTGTTTGGTGGTGGCATCATGCTGGAGTTGGCGGTTATATTGTGTATTTGGCTGGGGTGGAATCTCCTGTGTTGAGAACGTTTAGACAATCACTCGACACGGGCTGTACTAGTTAGTCTGTGACACGAGCTCTAACTAACTGATGGACTCCCACCAAACAGATTCCCCTGCCTCTCAGCAACATTTGACAGTAGATAAAGATTAAGCAGGATCCAAATGGATCCTCACTTAGTCCTTTCCATATAATCTTCACTTACCATTCACAGTTACTGCTGATTAAATTTGAATACAAGAAAGTGTTTGTCACTTTACTAAAATTAAACAGCTTTCAGGAGAGGGTCTGACCAGTTGGAGACGCTGTATTTCTAACCGGCTGTTTCACCGCTGATCACAGAAACCTTCTTCTCTCCAGGTGCCGTCCGCTGAGCCTGGGGAGAGACCGAGCCTCCTTTCCGGACAGTCCACTCCCCTCTCCATCCCCACCCCCCTCTCCGTCCCCAACCCCCTCTGCGTCCCCACCCCCCCTCTTCCTCTCCGTCCCCCCCCCATCTCCGTCCCCATCCCCCTCTCCATCCCCACCCCCCTCTTCGTCCCCATCCCCCTCTCTGTCCCCATCCCCCTCTCCGTCCCCCACCCCCCTCTCCCTCCCCACCCCCCTCTCCGTCCCCACCCCCCTCTCCGTCCCTACCCCCTCTCCATCCCCATCCCCCTCTCTGTCCCCATCCCCCTCTCCGTCCCCCACCCCCCTCTCCATCCCCAACCCCCTCTCCGTCCCCAACCCCCTCTCCCTCTCCGTCCCCACCCCCCTCTCTGTCCCCACCCCCTCTCCCTCTCTGTCCCCACCCCCCTCTCTGTCCCCACCCCCTCTCCCTCTCTGTCCCTCCACCCCTCCGTCCCCAACCCCCTCTCCGTCCGCACCCCCCCTCTCCCTCTCCGTCCCCACCCCCCTCTCTGTCCCCACCCCCCTCTCCCTCTCTGTCCCCACCCCCCTCTCCGTCTCTGTCCCCTGTCTGACTCAGGCCCTGTGTATCTCCCACTTACTCTCTGCTTAACCTAAGCTGGTACTTGGGAGATTTTCCTCCAGAAATCCCTGACCTGCAATTCTCATTCTCAACATCTAGAATGTTCCAATCAATAACCTTCCAGTTTTCTTTTAGAGTCACTGACCCCTCAGAAATGAAGTTAATTACTGTTTGCTGATTCATCACTCCACACAGCCTCTACGTTTGAGGCTGATGTGCTGAGTGAATCTGTCAGGAGCTGGTCCTGGCCACATGGGTAATCCTGTCACTACACAGTGGGTGGAAAATAGTCTCTCAGGTGTCTCAACAATTACAACACGCTAAGTGTAAACAACCAGTGCTGTTCCCCTTTATGGACAGACATCATTTCCAATCCATCAATTCTTTAATCCAATGAGGAAAGATACAGGCCCAGAAATTCTCCGTTAATCTAACAGCCAGAGAGTGTCGATTTAGACCCAGTGTAACACTCAGACACTCGCTTAACTATCACCAGCTGATACACTGAGCACACAGCCATCCCAACTCTGATACTAACCCCAACACTCAAACACCCGGACATTGCCCACCCTGAAAATCTCCGCTAACTGAGGAACAAAGAACAAAGAAAAGTACAGCACAGGAACAGGCCCTTCGGCCCTCCAAGCTTGCGCCGATCATATTGCCCATCAACTAAAACATTTTGCACTTCCGGGGTCCATATCCCTCTATTCCCATCCTATTCATGTATTTGTCAAGCTGCCTCTTAAACACCACTATCGTACCTGCTTCCACCACCTCCTCTGGCAGCGAATTCCAGACACTCACTACCCTCTGCGTAAAAAACTTTACTCTGTCCATGCCACTCATAATTTTGTAAACTTCTGTCAAGTCGCCCCTCAATCTCCGTCGCTCTAGTGAGAACAATCCGAGTTTCTCCAACCTCTCCTCATAGCTAATAACCTCCAGACCAGGCAGCATCCTGGTAAACCTCCTCTGCACCCTCTCCAATTCCTCCATATCCTTCTGGTAATGTGGCGACCAGAATTGCACGCAATATTCCAAGTGTGGCCTAACCAAGGTTCTATACAGTTGCAGCATGACTTCCCAGCTTTTATACTCAATACCCCTGCCGATGAAGGCAAGCATGCCATATGCCTTCCTGACTACCTTATCCACCTGCGTTGCCACTTTCAGTGACCTGTGGACCTGTACACCCAGATCCCTCTGCCCGTCGATGCACTTAAGGGTTCTGCCATTTACTGTGTAATTCCTGCCAGTATTAGACCTTCCAAAATGCATTACCTCGCATTTGTCCAGATTAAACTCCATCTGACATTTCTCTGCCCAAGTCTCCAACCGATCTATATCCCGTTGTATCCTTTGACAATCCTCTTCACTATCTGCAACTCCTCCAACCTTAGTGTCGTCTGCAAACTTACTAATTAGCCCAGTTACATTTTCCTCCAAATCATTTATGTATACCACAAACAGCAAAGGTCCCAGCACTGATCCCTGCGGAACTCCACTAGTCACAGCTCTCCATTCAGAAAAGCACCCTTCCACTGCTACCCTCTGTCTTCTATGACCAAGCCAATTCTGTATCCATCTTGCCAGCTCACCTGTGATCCCGTGCGACTTTACCTTCTGTACCAGTCTGCCATGAGGGACTTTGTCAAAGGCCTTACTGAAATCCATGTATATAACATCCACTGCCCTTCCATCGTCGATCATCTTTGTCTCTTCCTCGAAAAACTCGATCAAGTTAGTGAGACACGACCTCCCCTTCACAAAACCATGCTGCCTCTCACTAATATGCCCATTTGCTTCCAAATTGTAGTAAATCCTGTCACGAAGAATCTTCTCCAATAATTTCCCTACCACTGACGTCAGGCTCACCGGCCTGTAATTTCCTGGATTATCCCTGCTACCCTTCTTAAACAATGGAACAACATTGGCCATTCTCCAGTCCTCTGGGACCTCACCCGTAGACAGTGAGGATACAAAGATTTCTGTCAAGGCCCCAGCAATCCAAAAAGGAGCCAGAGTGTGTCTGCTGGTGACATTGCCTGATCTAGCCCAACTTACACTCCCCTGACACCCTAAATCCAACATTCAAACTCTCTGATACACTGTCACCTCCTAGACTGTTACCCCAAGTGCCTGGGCTCAGAATACCTCCGTTGATGTTGGTGGTAGTTGCCTATGGATGTGTGGGGGGAAGGGTGTGTTGTTGGTGAGCTGGGGGCCCAGCTGATTTCCTGGTCACCTCCATGGCAGAGGCTGCTTCATGCACCAGCAGCGTCTAACTGAGGAACTTTAACAGCAACAAGCGCAGCCCTAAACTGAAGAAAGAATAAATCTCTCGGAATTTTGATCCCCGGGAGAGACTAGTCAATAGAATTCCTGCTGTCGGTACACTGTGCATTTTAAAAAATTTGTTGCCATGGGGAAATATTTTGACAGATTTATTACCAGTGAACAGTAAATTTGCTGCTATTTTCCCCATGGGAAATTTTGGCAATTTAGTTCAGGACAGGAAGACAGATTGTCCAACAGACCCAGAAGAAACACATGGTCAGAGCTTATCCCTCGCGCTGACTGGCTAACTGGGCTGGTCAATCTTTGTCCCCATATCGGCTGCTCTGACCTGGACAAAAAAACTCGAGACTTTTTCTGAAATGGAAAGACCTCTAAAACCTAAAAAGCTCATTTCTTATTCATAAGAGATCACGCTTAGTATTGGCCAGCTCCTGCAGTACAACACTGACTGCACTTTCGAAAATACTTCCTTGTCTATAAAGCTCTGGCTTATTTTGAGGTCATAAAAGGTGATTTAAAAATGCAAGTTCATCTTTTTCTGGAATCCATTTTAAGCAGTGGTTTTGTTCAGCTCTGCTTCTGATGTGAAATGAGGATGTAACGCTGGGTTAGCATGTCTGTCTGTTTTTTGGATCATTTTCAAATCATCTTAACCTACATTGAGATAAAAGCAAAATACTGCAGATGCTGGAAATCTGAAACAAAAACAAAAATAGCTGGAAAAACTCAGCAGGTCTGGCAGCATCTGTGGAGAGGAACACAGTTAACGTTTCGGGTCCGAATGACTCTTCATCAGAACTAAGTAAAAATAGAAGAGGTGAAATATAAGCTGGTTTAAGGGAGGGTGGGACAGGTAGAGCTGGATAGAGGGTCAGTGATAGATGGAGATAACCAAAATATGTCACAGACAAAAGGACGAAGAGGTGTTGAAGGTGATGATATTATCTAAGGAATGTGCTAATTAAGGGTAGAAAGCAGGACAAGCAAGGTAGAGATAGCCCTAGTGGGGGTGGTTGGGGGGAAGGAATAGGCTAAAAGGTAGAGATAAAACAATGGATGGAAATACATTTAAAAATAATGGAAATAGGTGGGAAAAGAAAAATATATTAAAAAATATATAAACTATTAGGAAAAAAGGGGATCGGAAAAGGGGTGGGGATGGAAGAGAGAGTTCATGATCTAAAATTGTTGAACTCAATATTCAGTCCAGAAGGCTGTAAAGTGCCTAGTCGGAAGATGAGGTGCTGTTCCTCCAGTTTGCGTTGAGCTTCACTGGAACATTGCAGCAAGCCAAGGACGGACGTGTGGGCATGAGAGCAGGGTGGAGTGTTAAAATGGCAAGTGACAGGGAGGTTTGGGTCATGCTTGCGGACAGACCGAAGGTGTTCTGCAAAGCGGTCACCCAGTCTGCATTTGTCTCTCCAATGTAGAGGAAACCGCATTGGGAGCAGCGAATGCAGTAGAGTAAATTGAGGGAAGTGCAAGTGAAATGCTGCTTCACTTGAAAGGAGTGTTTGGGCCCTTTGACGGTGAGGAGAGGGGAAGTAAAGGGGCAGGTGTTGCACCTTCTGTGTTTGCATGGGAAGGTGCTGTGGGAGGAGGTTGAGGTGTAGGGGGTGATGGAGGAGTGGACCAGGGTGTCCTGGAGGGAACGATCCCTACGGAATGCCGCCAGGGGGGTGAAGGGAAGATGTGTTTGGTGGTGGCATCATGCTGGAGTTGGTGGAAATGGCAGAGGATGATCCTTTGAATGTGGAGGCTGGTGACGTGATAAGTGAGGACAAGGGGGACCCTATCATGGTTCTGGGAGGGAGAGGAAGGTGTGAGGGCGGATGCGCAGGAGATGGCCTGGACACGGTTGAGGGCCCTGTCAACTACCGTGGATGGAAAACCTCAGTTAAGGAAGAAGGAAGACATGTCAGAGGAACTGTTTTTGAAAGTGGAATCATCAGAACAGATGCGACGGAGGCGAAGGAACTGAGAGAATGGGATGGAGTCCTTACAGGAAGCGGGGTGTGAGGAGCTGTAGTCGAGGTAGCTGTGGGAGTCGGTAGGCTTGTAATGGATATTGGTGGACAGTCTATCATCAGAAATTGAGACAGAGAGGTCAAGGAGGGGAAGTGTCAGAGATGGACCATGGGAAAATGATGGAGGGGTGGAGATTGGAAGCAAAATTAATAAATTTTTCCAGGTCCAGACGAGAGCATGAAGCAGCACCGAAGCAATCATCGATGTACCGGAGAAAGAGTTGTGGGAGGGGGCCGGAGTAGGACTGGAACAAGGAACGTTCCACATACCCCATAAAAAGACAGGCATAGCTGGGGCCCATGCGGGTACCCATAGCCACACCTTTTATTTGGAGCAAGTGAGAGGAGTTAAAGGAGAAATTGTTCAGTGTGAGAACAAGTTCAGCCAGACGGAGGAGAGTAGTGGTGGATGGGGATTGTTCAGGCCTCTGTTCAAGGAAGAAGCAGAGAGCCATCAGACCATCCCGGTGGGGGATGGAGGTGTAGAGGGATTGGACGTCCATGGTGAAGAGGAAGCGGTTGGGGCCAGGGAACTGCTCCCTCTGCTTTCCCACCATGACATCGAGTGAAGATTAGGGAAACTTGCACAATTATGGAAGGAGATCAGGGAATCAGCCCAGGAAAGATGCAGCCATTTAAAACATTTCTCCAGGCAGGACATCCGGGGAAAAGCTCACAGACATATCGAGCACAATCCTCTGCTCTGAAGTTTAGGTTGATTGGGGGGAGCGGGAGGGATTTGCGCTGGGGCAGGGGGTGGGGTGGGAAAGCTGACCGTGAGTGATATTGTGCTGTCCAGCTGGTTATTTCTGTATGTGCGTGTGGAGCACAGCGGATGTCACCTCATGGGCAAAGCTCTAGGTGCCATATTTAAAGGGAACTTGGACACTCTCCCTCCCTTCCCCCCACACTTGCCTCCCAGGCCCAGACTACCCCCCCCTTCCAGCCTTGGCACAGTTTGTGCTACCAGACACCCGATATAAGTGAAGCTCTGAGCAATCCCCAAGGAGGTCAAAGCAGCTTCCGCTGACCACAAACCTGTGGAAGAAGTGAAGCTCGCCAGGTGCACGCTACTGTTATATGTGTTCATTCTGATTTCCCGCTGGCGGGGATCTTAATTCCAGCCGGGTGGTCTGTTAATGAGCTCGCATGAGGTGCTAATACATGCAAAATGCAACTTGGGCTTCCCAACATTGCTCATCGGGAACCTTGACCCGTCTTTAAAGTCCCGGGAACAGAATTCCAACCGTTCATGCTGACGTTGGGAAACTGGGCTTTGGCCTCCCACCGAATGAAGCTGCCTCACCCCCCACACTCCCCTCTGCGGGTGGGGTAAGAAGCTGCACCTTCAGCTCATGGGGACCACGTTGGGTCTGAGCTGTCCAGCTGCTCAGTAACCGGGAATCCAGCCGCTTTAAGATACCGTGCAAAGCACTTAAAGAGCTCATGATCTTAAACAAACCAGTCAAGCACTCCAAACAAAAACAGAGCTAACTTGGAGACACTCCTGTCTCTTCTCTCCAATTCTCTCTCTGGGAGTTCAAATCCCACACCAGCAGTTTCAGAATTTGAATTCAATCTAAAAACAAGTCTGGTAAAAAAAAGCTGATCTCAGGGACAGTGACGAAGCTGTGGAATTGTCACAAACACCCAACTTGTTCACTAGACTCCATCAGGGAAGGAGATCTACCCACTGAAGGAAGCGACTCAGTGATCTACCCACTGAAGGAAGCGACTCAGTGATCTACCCACTGAAGGAAGCGACTCAGTGATCTACCCACTCAAGGAAGCGACTCAGTGATCTACCCACTGAAGGAAGCGACTCAGTGATCTACCCACTGAAGGAAGCGACTCAGTGATCTACCCACTGAAGGAAGCGACTCAGTGATCTACCCACTGAAGGAAGCGACTCAGTGATCTACCCACTGAAGGAAGCGACTCAGTGATCTACCCACTGAAGGAAGCGACTCAGTGATCTACCCACTGAAGGAAGCGACTCAGTGATCTACCCACTGAAGGAAACGACTCAGTGATCTACCCACTGAAGGAACCAACTTAGTGATCTACCCACTGAAGGAAGCGACTCAGTGATCTACCCACTGAAGGAACCGACTCAGTGATCTACCCACTCAAGGAACCGACTTAGTGATCTACCCATTGAAGGAAGCGACTCAGTGATCTACCCACTGAAGGAAGCGACTCAGTGATCTATCCACTCAAGGAACCAACTCAGTGATCTACCCACTCAAGGAACCGACTCAGTGATCTACCCACTGAAGGAACCGACTCAGTGATCTACCCACTCAAGGAACCGACTCAGTGATCTACCCACTGAAGGAACCGACTCAGTGATCTACCCACTGAAGGAACCGACTTAGTGATCTACCCACTGAAGGAAGCGACTCAGTGATCTACCCACTGAAGGAACCAAC
Source organism: Cetorhinus maximus (assembly GCF_964194155.1). NCBI lineage: Eukaryota > Metazoa > Chordata > Chondrichthyes > Lamniformes > Cetorhinidae > Cetorhinus > Cetorhinus maximus. The sequence goes on from NC_135879.1 coordinate 551,989, forward strand.
TCAGTGATCTACCCACTCAAGGAACAGACTCAGTGATCTACCCACTCAAGGAACCGACTCAGTGATCTACCCACTGAAGGAAGCGACTCAGTGATCTACCCACTGAAGGAAGCGACTCAGTGATCTACCCACTGAAGGAAGCGACTCAGTGATCTACCCACTGAAGGAAGCGACTCAGTGATCTACCCACTGAAGGAAGCGACTCAGTGATCTACCCACTGAAGGAAGCGACTCAGTGATCTACCCACTGAAGGAAGCGACTCAGTGATCTACCCACTGAAGGAACCGACTCAGTGATCTACCCACTGAAGGAACCGACTCAGTGATCTACCCACTGAAGGAAGCGACTCAGTGATCTACCCACTCAAGGAACCGACTCAGTGATCTACCCACTCAAGGAACCGACTCAGTGATCTACCCACTGAAGGAACCAACTCAGTGATCTACCCACTCAAGGAACCGACTCAGTGATCTACCCACTCAAGGAACCGACTCAGTGATCTACCCACTCAAGGAACCGACTCAGTGATCTACCCACTCACTTATATCAAACCCAGAGCAACTGGGGAGGCAATAAATGCTGATCTTGCCCAAGACACCCACAATCCCTGGACAACGCAAAGGTAAAGTTGTGTCCAGCGTTTTATCAGAAGGAAGTTATCGAAACAAGGTGCAGGGGTACGGGGAAAAGGCAGGGCAAGAGCACTCGGGCCTGAGTTTTTCCCGTGTCGGGCGGGTTTGGAGGGAGTGGGCAGAGGTGGTCAGGGAGCTGCCCGCGATTGGCTCATTCAGGCCGGCCAATTAAGGCCCACCCTGCGTGGATCACAAGCGGTAGTGCTGAGCGCTACCTGTGTGGGCAGGGGGAGGAGGGAGAGAGGGCCTAGCGCACAGTTCACGCTTTTTAAAGAAATAGATAAAGACATAAAAAATGTAATGAAATATGTCCCCTCATGTGACTGTATCACATGAGATGAGACATGTTTTTATTTTCAAAATAAAGATTTTATTTAATTAGTATTAGCTTTAGGAAACCTCATCCCGCTGGTGGATGAGGTTTCCTAAAAAATGTAAAGGCCGCTTGGCCTTTTCGCCTGCCCGACAACCATAAGGCTGGACGGGCAGCATGAACTTCAAGTTAATTAGGTCCTTAATGGCCTTATTAGGCCTTTCGATTATCGGCCAGTGCGCGCCCACTGAGTGAAATATCACGCGATTGCGCTATGATGTCGGGACGCATATCTAACGTCATTGTGCATCGTATTATGTTCCGGCGTGTTGGATGCACTCCCACGCGCTGAAGGTAAAATTCAGGCCTGGGTCATATTGCTCATTTTGAGAGCTGGTACAGACACAATGGGCCGAATGGCCTCCTTCTGTGCTGTTAAAACTCTGTGATTCTGTGAAGCGTTATCAGGATTGAAGCACGTGGAGAGGCCCTGGAATATTGACACATCTTTCAGCCAACAGTCATGCACAGAAATTGTACTATTGGGTGTTCAGCATTTAGAATAGCTGTTGGGTGAGGGAAGATTTAACGCGAGCCATTTAGGAATAAACATATACATCATTTGTTAAAGCTCTGCTCAACATGAATGTTTGCTTTAGTTCCCATTTTGTATTCTGACTGAAGGAATCCAGCTGTCAGCTGCTGGGCTCTTGTGAGTGAATCAAGGTCATTTACAATTGAATCGTGATTTTTCTGGGCTCATTACTTTGATCTTGCTTAACAAAACTTGTCTTTTACTTTATCAGTTGCTCCATGAATAAATTATCTTCATCAGCAAAGCACCAGCAAAAAATTAATAAAAAGGGAAAAAATAGAATGTGAGTAAACTAGCCAGTAATATAAAAACAGATGGTAAGAGTTTTTATAAATATATAAAAAGGAAGAGAGTAGCTAAAGTAAACGTTGGCCCCTTAGAAGCAGAGATAGGAGAAACTATCATGGTGAACAAGTAGATGGCAGATGCATTGAAGAAATATTTCGTGTCTGTCTTCACAGTTGAAGACATATGTTTCATACCAGAAATAGGCAGGAACCTAGAGATGAAAAAGAGTGAGGAAATTAGAATAATTAATATCAGCTGAGAAAAAATACTGGGGAAACTCAACAGATAAAATCTGACCAATCCTCAGGAGCTGATGGCCTATACTCTCAAATTCTAACAGAAGTAGCTGCAGAGATAGAGGGTCTGGATATGGTTTTCTAAAATTCCCTAGATTCAGGAACCGTCCCAGCAGATTATCAGTTAGCAGATGTAACACCACTATTCAAAAGAGAAGGAAGAGAGAAAATAGGGAGCTGCAGGTCAGTTAGTCTGACATCTATTGGCAGGAAAGTGCTGGAATCTATTAAGGATGTCTTAACAATGCACTTGGAAAAGCAAACAGTCGTATGGTTACAACAGGTCAACATGGTTTCACGAAAAGGAAATTTAGTTGACAAAATTGTGAAGAGTTTTTTGAGGATGTAAGTAGGATAGATAAAGGGGAAATGAATAGATGTAGTATACGCTTGGATTTCCAACAGGCATTTGGTAAGGAGCTGCACTAATACACAAGATAAGGGCTCATGGTCTTGGAGATGATATATCAGCATAGATAGAGGATTGGTTAACAGACAGGAAACAGGGAGTGGTGATAAATGGGCATTTTCAAGTTGGCAGTGAATAGTAGGGTCAGTGCTGGAACCTCAGCTATTTACAATCTATATTAATGACTTAGATGAAGAGACAGAGAGTCATTTTTATTCTTTTGTGGGATGTGGGTGTCACTGGTAAGGCCAGCTTTCATTGCCCTAAATTTATATTTAAGTTTGCTGATTACACAAAGTAAGGTGAGAATGTTAGCTGTAAGGAGGGGCACATAGAGGCTGCAAAGAGATATAGATGGATAAGATCATCAGTTGAGCTCATAATGTAGCTTATTTATGCTTGCTAGAAGCACATACATTCATACACAGGGATCCATTCTCTGCAAACTAAAGGAATATGTCCAATAAAGGCAAAATACTGTGGATACTGGAAATCTGACATAAAACCAGAAAATGCTGGAAAAACTCAGCAGGTCTGGCAGGAGCTGTGGTGAGAGAAACAGAGTTAATGTTTTCAGTCTGTATGATTCTTCTTCAGAGCTGAAGAGAGGTAGATATGTGATGGATTTCATGCTGTTTAAGAGGGATAGGTCAGGGATAGGTGGGAGCTCAGGAGAGATTTGATGAAGATGTCATGGACACAAGACAAAGGAAGTGTTAATGGTCGTGGTAAAGACTAACGAAGGTGCTGATAGGGGTGTAATATATTAGTGGAATATGTTAATAACAGAACAACGATCAGCACTCTGTAAAAGCAAAACCTAAGAACAAGTGTTCAAGCCTTGCACTTTTTAAAAATTACCCAGGAGCTCCCCATTTCTTTTCTGTGGTAATACCTTGGCTAACCAGAGTCATCTTACCATCCTGTTCTCCTCTAGTGTAAATTGTTGTGATTATTTGAAATTTGGCATTCTTGTGTTTGTCCTGATGAGTGTAAGACAAAAAGCTTCAACAACATGTTTCTTGTTCAGCAATATTCAAGATACAGACAGATTAAATGGGTGCACAACAAGTTGGTGTATAACATGGAGAAGTGTGAGGTTATTCACTTTGCTGATAAGAATGGAAAAGCAGAATATAAAAGACATGAAACTTGTAAATATTGATGTTCAGAGAGTCTTGGGTGTAATCATTCAAGGAACACAGTTAGCATGCAGGTACAGCAAGCAGTTAGGAAACCAAATGGCATGGGGATTGGAGAACATGGTTCCAAGAATAAAGGAGTGTTGCTGCAATTATACTGGGCTTTGGTGAGATGATACCTGGAGTACTGTGTGCAATTTAGATCTACATATTTAAGGAAGGATATTGTCATGATCAGAAGGAAAAAAAATATATTTATATCACCCCGGCTACTCTAGACATTCATTGGATAGGATTTTATGTTCCACGGTTGGGGGTCAATCGCAGGCAGCAGACGTTCCTGGTCACTCCCAGACCCGCCCGCGCCTGCTCGAGAACCCAAAAATCCTGCCCATTACTTTTTAAAAAGTGAACAAATGGCTGGACTGAAAATGGCCACAGCTGACCACATGATGGTAGTCCTGGAAGCTTCTGAGCAGTTTAAACATGGACAAAGGCTAACACATCAAACTCCTGCAAGGTAACGCTCCTGGCATTGTATAAACATCCTAACCAAGCCAACACAAAGGGCTAGTAGATGAGGCGTCTGCACCAGCCATGGCTGGACAAAGGCAGAGGTATTGGGATCCTCAACTCCAACATTGTGCTAATGGCTCTTCAGTTACCTGTTCAGAACACAATGGTTTGTAACAAGGGGCCTTGTTTGCTGAATAGCTTGACCTGAAACCACCCTGTCACATGACCGAGATTTAAGCTGTTTGAATTCCTTTAATTATACAACTTTTGAATTTTATCTTCAGTTGTAGTTTAACTTCAGAAGGGAAACTGGACTCCAGAACTACCATCATGTGACCTCCATCGGTCAGAGTCTGATCTCCAGAAAGAATCCTGTATTTCACCTACAGAGTGAACCAATACCCCAGATACAAGGATACTTTGCTGCATCATCAATGGACTGAAGACCAGCAATTCTGTCAGACAAAGTCACCGGCCATAATTCTTATTTTTATCTTGGGCTTTGCCCTCAGCCCCTTTCTTTCCCTTATCCCTCTTTTATTGTATGAAGACAAAAGGGGTGGATGTTGCAAAACCCCTTACTGCGTTTTTTCTGTGTGTAAAATAAACTCACCCTCTGATTAGACCTCGTCTCAAGTTTGCTGTGGGATTATTGATAGAGGATTGGATAACTCCAGCACTGAGGGGTTGGGGAAAATACATCAGCACTTATAGAGGGAGAAATCAGAAATCAAAAACACCTTCCTGTTTGTGGATGGGTAGTAAGTGGAGAAATCAGGGTTGCTTAAATTAATCCCCCTCCAGTCCATAACAATATACTTGCATTGAAGAAGGTACAGCAAATGTTCACTAGATTGGTCCCTGGGATGAGGGGTTGTCCGATAATGAAAGGCTGAATAAACTGGGTTTATATTCTCTGGAGTTTAGAAGAATTAGAGGGGGTCTCATTAAAACATTCGGGATTATGGAGGGGCTTGATAGGGTGGATATGGAGAGGGTGTTTCCTCTGGCTGGGGAATCTAGAACAAGCTGACATACTTCAGAATAAAAGGGGACAATTATTTAGGACCGAGATGAGGAGAAATGTTTTCACTAAGAGGATTGTGAATCTTGGAATTCTCTCCCCGGAAGGTTGTGGGTGCTCCATCACTGAATTCACTGAAGGCTGGGAGAGACAGTTTTACATCTCTCAGAGAATCGAGGGATATGGGGAGTGGGTGGGAAAGTGGAGTTGAAGTCCAAGACCAGCCATGAATGTATTGAATGGTGGAGAAGGCTCGATGGGCTGAATGGTCCACTCCTGCTCTTACGTTTATTCCCGATCCCTCACGTTCACTTTCTTTGATTAGCCAGTTATGGTCTGTGAATGATATTGGTAAATGCCAAGATGCTGAAAGCAGGTAAACAACTAAATGTGTTCCTGTAAATATAAAGCAGGCAGTAGAAATAAAAAGCTGTGAGTGATGCGACATTTTTACAAGTGCACATTCCCATCACTGCAACCAATCTTATATAGTGGAGTTTCCAAAAGGTATTGAATTGTAGACTCATGACCAAGGTCAGGGGAGAAGTAGCAGAATAGCTACTCGGACGGCAAGACAGCGACTAAACTGAGAACAGTTACAGTATTTACTGATTGGAATTGGTGTTCCACAAGGATTGTTGCTGAGATCACTGTTCACAATTTACAGAAACAATTTAGACTCAACAATCAGAAGGGAAATGTCAGAATTTGTGGCTGACACCAGATTGAGAAGTGTAATTAATACAGAGAAGGACAATATAGGCCGGGTTTTCATCAACTTACGGAATGAATGCGAAATTAGCAAATGAATTTCAATAGCTGGTACATTTTGGTTGGAAGAATAAGGACACAGATTCCTTGGGAAACAAATGGGTAAAGGAATAGAGGGACCTGGGGCACTGAGACACAAATCACTGAAGATTACCCACAGGTCAGTAAAGCCATTAAAAAAGCAAATTCTACAGGGGTTCATTTCCAGAGGAATATAATTGAAAAGCAGAGAAACTATTGTAAACCTTGTATAGAACCTTGAGCAGTATTTTGACCTTGGCAGGCAGTCTCGGTGGGGGTGATCTAGAAGCACTGGACCCTGATTTCACAGTTCAGGCCAGCCCAGCGTGTAACGCGAGCAGAGTGCTCAGTCCCGCCTGTGGGAGGGGTGGAGGGCGAGCGGGCTGAGCGTGAACTTTGCACACGCACGTGTGAGTGTGCTTCATAATCCCCCCGAGGCACAGAGCGGCCTCACGGAGATGAAGAGATGTTTAAAAATATAAAGAAAATAAAAATGTAATGAAACAGGTCCCCTCGTGTGGCTCTGTCACGGGAACAGGGACATGTTATTAATGAAAAATTAAAGTTTTTATTTTTATTTGCTTTTGGAAACCCCCCTCCCACCCTCGGATGAGGTTTTCCAGGAAAATACAAAAGCCATTTGGGCCTTTTCGCCTCCCTGTTCCTCAGCTTGGACGGGCAGTGAAAAATTTTAATTCACTTGATTACTTAATGGCCTTTAACAGGCCTTTTAACTGTCGGCGGGCACTCTGCCAACTCCGGCGCTACACCCGCCGACCGAACTTATTGCGCAACTGCACGTTGCCGTGGACACGCTCGGCCGACATCAACCCGAAATATTTCACACTCCAGCCCACCAACCGAAAATATCTGTCCCTAGTTTCAACAACAGCTGGAATATTGTGAACCGTTCTGGTCCCCAGATTCTAAACAGGATGCGGAAACAAGAAGGTGCAAAGGAGATTGGCGAGAATGATACCACAACCAAGAGATAAAAACCATCGAGAAAGGCAGTACAGGCTGCCTTCCCCTCACTGGGGAGGCCAGAAAACTGAGTGAGGAGCTGGTGGAGACTTTTTAAGATTATGAAAGGGATTGAAAGGCCAGACATAGAGAAGATATTTCAATTTCCCACCCAAACTTCCTGCATTCCCCCACACGGCCACTCCAACTGTCCAGGAGTCCGTACACTCCCACTGTAATTACCCCCATTTCCCCACACTCCCACTGTAATTACCCCCATTTCCCCACACTCCCACTGTAATTACCCCCCATTTCCCCACACTCCCACTGTAATTACCCCCATTTCCCCACACTCCCACTGTAATTACCCCCATTTCCCCACACTCCCACTGTAATTACCCCCATTTCCCCACACTCCCACTGTAATTACCCCCATTTCCCCACACTCCCACTGTAATTACCCCCATTTCCCCACACTCCCACTGTAATTACCCCCATTTCCCCACACTCCCACTGTAATTACCCCCATTTCCCCACACTCTCACTGTAATTACCCCCATTTCCCCACACTCCCACTGTAATTACCCCCATTTCCCCACACTCCCACTGTAATTACTCCCATTTCCCCACACTCCCACTGTAATTAACCCCATTTCCCCACACTCCCACTGTAATTACCCCCCATCTCCCCACACTCCCACTGTAATTACCCCCATTTCCCCACACTCCCACTGTAATTAGCCCCATTTCCCCACACTCCCACTGTAATTACCCCCATTTCCCCACACTCCCACTGTAATTACCCCCATTTCCCCACACTCCCACTTTAATTACCCCCATTTCCCCACACTCCCACTGTAATTACCCCCATTTCCCCACACTCTCACTGTAATTACTCCCATTTCCCCACACTCCCACTGTAATTACCCCCATTTCCCCACACTCCCACTGTAATTACCCCCATTTCCCCACGCTCCCACTGTAATTACACCCATTTCCCCACACTCCCACTGTAATTACCCCCATTTCCACACACTCCCACTGTAATTACCCCCCATTTCCTCACACTCCCACTGTAATTACCCCCATTTCCCCACACTCTCACTGTAATTACCCCCATTTCCCCATGCTCCCACTGTAATTACCCCCATTTCCCCACACTCCCACTGTAATTACCCCCATTTCCCCACACTCCCACTGTAATTACCCCCATTTCCCCACACACCCACTATCTAGCCAGATTTCCTATTTATCAGTCAGTGTTACACTGGGAGATCTGGGGAACACGGGCACATCCACCCATTGAAATTGCTGGGAAATTAGTTTCAGTAATTTGTAGACAATCTTTGTGAATTAATCATCAAAATCAGAGACGTTTTCAGCAATCAGTGAGTAACTCACGATTTGACCTTGTTATAATGATGTAATGTTATCCTTTCTCAGCCAGGATTCACATTATTTCACAAAGGCACACACTCAACATTCCAGATTTCCTTTCTGCTCCTGGCTTTGGAAATCATTTTTAAAAATCCATAAATATAAAATAGTCACAAATAAATCTAATAGAGAGTTCAGGGGAAACTTCTGTAGGTTGGAATGTGCAACTTGCTACCGGCTACAACACTGGCATTTACACAACAAATTCCCCCAGTATATCCTGTCCACAAAGAGCAGGACAAATCCAATTCAGCCAATTACTACCCTATCAGTCTGCTCTTAATCATCAGCAAAGTAGAAGATGGTGTTGTCGACAGTGCTATCAAATGACACTTACTCAGCAATAACCTGCTCACTGACACTCAGTTTGGGTTCCACCAGGGCCATTCAGCTCCTGACCTCATTACAGCCTTGGTTCAAACATGGACAAAAGAGCTGAACTCCCGAGGTGAGGTGAGAGTGACTGCCCTTGACATCAAGGCAGCATTTGACCGAGTGTGGCATCAAGGAGCCCTAGCAAAACTGGAGTCAATGGGGATCAGGGGGAAAACTTCTGCTGTTTGGAGTCATACCTAGCACAAAGGAAGATGGTTGTGTTTGTTGGAGATCAATCAGCTCAGCTCCAGGACATCACTCCATGTCCAAATGCAGCGAGACCTGGATAATATTCAGGTTTTGACTGTTGACTATTAATGCCACCCAATGACCATCTCCAACAAGAGAGAATCTATTTATTAGCCCTTTACATTCAATGCCATTGCTGAATCCCCCACTATCAACATTTTTTTTTCTTTATTCTTTCTTGGGATGTGGGCATCACTGGCAAGGCAATTTGTTGCCCATCCCTAATTGCCCTTGAAATTAGTGGCTTGCTAGGCCATTTCAGAGTCAACAACATTGTGGGTCTGGAGTCACATGTAAGCCAGATTGGGTAAGGACGGCAGATTTCCTTCTCTAAAGGACATTAATGAACCAGATGGGTTTTTACAACAATCGACAATGGCTTCATGGTCATCATTACTGAGACTAGCTTTCAATTCCTGATTTAAACACATGTCCCCAGAGCATTAATCGGAGCCTCTGGGTACTAGTTCAGTGACATTACCATAACATCAGCATCTCTCCGTAGTTATCCTGGTGGTTACCATTGACCAGGAACTGAACTGGACTAGCCATATAAATACTGTGACTACAAGGGGTCAGATGCTGGGAATTCTGTGGCGAGTAACTCACCTCCTGACTCCCCAAAGCCTGTCCATCATCTACAAGGAACAGGTCAGGAGTGTGATGGAATACTCCCCACTTGCCTGGATGAATGCAGCTCCCACTACACTCAAGAAGCTTGACACCGTCCAGGACAAAGCAGCCTTGCTTGATTGGCACCACATCCACAAACATTCATTCCCTCCACCACCGATTCACATTAGCAGCAGTGTGTACCATCTACAAGATGCACTGTAGGAATTCACCAAGGCTTATTCGACAGCACCTTCCAAACCCATGACCACTACCATCTAGAAAGACAAGGGCAGCAGATACATGGGAACACCACCACCTGGTGAAAATTCCCCTCCAAGTCACTCACCATCCTGACTTGGAAATATATCGGCCGTTCCTTCACTGTCGCTGGATCAAAATCCTGGAACTCCCTCCCTAACAGCACTGTGGGTGTACCTACACCACAGGGGCTGCAGCGGTTCAAGAAGGCAGCTCACCCCCACCTTTTCAAGGGCAACTAGGGATGGGCAATAAATGCTGCCCCAGCCAGTGAAGCCCACATCCTGTAATGAATAATGAATAAGAAAAATCAAGTCATGCAACCTGCATCAACTCATCCATCCCTGTATTCTAAAGAGATAGATGAAGTTCCCTTTCAAATATTTCCTCTGTTAATGAATTTATTCTCATAATTTAAAGCCCAAATTCTCAGAATTGTCCTTTGGGCCAAGTGTCCTTTTAAAGGTGTGTGGCTTCAAGTTGGGTGGACCTTGCCTGTGCACTGATATAAACCAAGCCTTAGTGACTCCATACAGGTATCACACTGTGTCACCAAGTCAAGACCAACCCTGATATTCTGCTGAACTCCCAATCAGCTGGAGTCTGGGCAGGTTATTGTTAACAGATTAATGACAAAGATAAACTCTGCTATGTATTTACAAATGCTGTGAGAGTGATAGGCTGGGATTGTGACTGGGGCTGGGTTCGAGGTGAGGGTGTGAGTGGGGTGGATTTGGTGAGGGTTTGAATGTGGTACAACTAAGGGTGATTAAGATTTCAGAAGGCAGTGTTTACGCTGGTGACCTTTTATTGATTAAGTCTTTGATTTTTACCAATGACCCACAGAGAGATCAATTCTCCAAGATGAATCGCTGTCTGATTCGAAACCTCTGTGTCTGAGCATTGGGTGGCTTTGGAAAGCTGGGTTTAGAGAAAATCTTAAATGGCAAAAGCATTTGGAAAGCAGGCATGACATCAAGTCTGTGTTGATATTTGTCTCCGTGAGTCCCCTAGTCTAACACTACACTCTCATTCCTCATCATTTTAGATGATATTTATGGACTGCTTCAACACTCATTTGTAGCAGATTCCATATTCTGCCAACTCTCACTCTCTTCGTCAATCAGGCCCTTTAATTCTTTTTGTGATTATCTTAACTTTGTGTCCTTATGTCAATATTTCATCATCCTATGGAAACACTCTATCACTATTTCCCTGATTATGATCTGATAATAACATTATCCCAATTACATTATCTCATAATAACAGAAGTTTCTTGTTTTTATTTGTCTAGACACAAAACCAAAGATTCTGTTTGTCTTTTATTCTGGTCTTATTAACTTGTCCCTTCAATAGAAATGTATCTGTACACTTTGCTCTTTGACTCTATTTAAAATCCTACCATTTAAGATTTAATTTCTGTCCTTGTAATTAACATCTCCAGGAAAAAAGCATTGGAGAAACCTAAAGGACTAAAAGCTGACAAACCTCCAGAACCCGATGGCCAACATCAAGGATTCCAAAAGAAAGGATTCAGCTGCGGAGATAGAAGATGTTCTGGTTGTGATTTTCCAAAACTCTCTAGATTCTAGAATGGTCCCAAGCATATTGAAAGTTAGCAAATGTAACACTGCAATTGAAGAAAGGAGGGAGAGAGAAAGCCAGGAACAGCAGACCAGTTAGCCTGACATCAGTCATTGAGAAAGTGCTGGAATCTATTATTAAGGAAATCTTAACAAAGCTCTGAGATAATCACAGTATGATAGACGAGACAAGTTGGTTTTATGAAAGGGAAAATCATGTTTGTCAGATTTATTAGATTTTTGAGGATGTAACAATAGGGTAGATAAAGGGGAACCAGTAGATGTAGTATACCTGCATTTTCAAAAGGCATTTGATAAGATACCACACAAAAAATTAACAAAAAAGGTAAAGGCTCATGGAGTTGGGTGTAATACATTAACTTGGCTGGAGGATTGGTTAATGGGCAGGAAGCAGAGTGTAGGGATAAACCGATCATTTTCAAGTTGGACAGCTGTAATTAGTGGAGTGTTGCAAGGATCAGTGATGGGGCCTCAGCAATTTACAATCCATATTCATCATTTAGACAAAGAGGCAGAGATTAATATCTAAGATTGCTGATGATATAAAGTTAAGTGAGAATGTAAGTCCTGGGGAGAACACTCTGCCCTTGGTGTGTGGGATTGGTGGGGGTGGGTGTGGGCAGTCGAGAAGCCAAACACTTCCTGTGATCGGCAGCGCTCTATGCGGGTGGGCCAATGAAAGCCCCCCCAGCATGATACACGAGCGGCAGTGCTGAGCACTGCCTGTGTGGGCGGGGAGGGGGGTGAGTGCGAGCAGACCTAACATGAACTCCGCCCATGTGCATGAGAGAGCGCAGAATAATCTCCCTGAGGCATGGAGCTGCCTTAGGGAGATGAAGAATTAAAAAAAATAAAGAGCAGGAAAATGTAATGAATCATGTCCCCTTGTGTGACCCTGTCACATGAGCAGGGACATGTTTTTAATTAAAAAGTAAAGTTTTTACTTTATTTGTATTTGCTTTAGGAAACCTCATTCCGCCCGTGGAGGAGGTTTCCTAAAAATGCAAAGGCCGCTTGGCCTTTTCACCTGCCCACCAACCGTCAGGTTTAACGGGCAGCGAAAAATTAAAGTCAATTGTTAACTTAATGGCCTTAATAGGCCTTTTAATTGTCGGTGGGTGCGCTGCCAACTCCAATGTGCGCCTGCTGACTGAGCTATCGCCTGACTGCGCGTTGGCATTGACACATTCAGCCGATGTCATCGCGCATCATTTCACACTCGGTCGGGTCAGGCGCGCGCTCACCCACTGAGCTAAAAATTCTGCCCTTGACTGCAAAGAGATATAGACAGGGTGAGTGAGTGGGTAACAAGATGGCAGATGGGGTATAATGTGGGGAAGTGTGAAGTTATTCACTTTGGTCATAAGAATAGAAAAGCAGAACATCTTTTAAAAGACATGAAACTTGTAAATGTTGATGACCGGAGAGACTTGATGTACTTGTACATGAACACAGAAAGTTAGCACACAGGTGCAGCAAGCAATTCGGAAGGCAAATGGCATGTTGGCCTTTATTGCAAGGGATTGGAGTACAGCAATAAAGAAGTCTTGATACAGTTGTACAGGGTTTTGGTGAGACCACATCTGGAATACTGTCTGCAGTTTAGGTTTCCACATTTGGAGGTGGCACTGGCAGGATTCACAAGATTGGTCCCTGGAATTGAGAGGGTTATCCTGTGACGAGAAGCTGAGCAAATTGGGTTTATACTCTCTGGATTTTAGAAGAATGAGAGGCGATCTCATTGAAACATACAAGATTCTGAAGGGGCTGGGCAGGGTCGACACTGAAGGCATCTTTCCCCTGGCTGGGAAATCTAGAACACGAGGGCACAGTCTCAGGAGAAAGGGCAGATCGTCTAGAACTGAAATGGGGAGAAATTTCTTCACTCAGAGAGTTGTGAACTCAGAGGGTTGTAGATGCTCCACCTTTGAGTAAGTTTAAATTTGAGACAGACCAATTTCTGTTCTTTCAGGGAATCAAGGGATATATAGACTGGGCAGGAAAGTGGAGTTTAGGCCAAAGATCAGTTACAATCGTATTGATTGGTGGAGCTGGCTTGATTGGCCACTCCTGCTCCAGTTTCTTATGTCCTTTTATTCCCTATTCTCATTTTGAAAAGATTATTTCAGTCTTTTCCACATTGAATTGAATCCATCCTCTATCTGCCCATTGACCAAACCTCAGCAAAATCAACCATGTGGTGTCACCAGCAAACTTCAGTCTCATGTAGAAAAAGCGTAAAAGCTTTTTGCCTCTGTCAGGATGAGGATCACCCCTATATATCCTTGTTTTATCACAATAACCTGATAATTGATCTTCACGTTGAAACATATAAAATTCTGAAGGGACTTGACATGGTAAATGCTGAGAGTTTGCCTTCTCCGGCTGGGAATCCAGGACAGGGAATCACAGTCTCAGGATAAGGGACTGAAAATTTAGGACTAAAATGAGGAGATATTTCTTAACTCAGGGTTGTAAATCCTCTGCTGCAGTGAGATGTGAATCTTCACTTGTTGGTATATTTAAGGCTGGAAACATTAGGTTTTTGGATATGAAGGAGATGATGGGATCTGGGCATTGGGTAGAAAATTGGAGTTGAGATTGATCAGCGATGATATCACTGAATGGGGAGCATGCTCGAGGGGCTGAATGGCCTCCTCCTGTTTCTTATGTTCTTTTGAAGCTTTGTTCTTGTTTAAATGAGCCTCCTATAGATCTACTTACCTAAGTATTTCTATTCATTTCACATTCTCAAAGGGTTAATTAAACTATAATTATACTTAATCAAGCTAAATGGTGAGTAACAATCCTAAAGATTACATAGCTGAATAAATTGCTGCCTATTTATAGAGTGTATGCCAATAGAATATTAATGCAGTTGTTAGTTTAAAGTATTTTAAGCATTGAATAGAATTGAGCTGCTTAAAGTGTGAATAAGGTTAATGTGAATCGGGAGAGTTCAGTGTTTGAGATATTCTGCAATCCAACCCTCTTAGTGGAGAGGTGAGTTTCCAGGTAGGTGCCAGTGTTGTAGCTGTACTGGAACAGCTTGGCTAGGGGCGCGGCAAGTTCTGGAGCACAAGTCTTCAGTACTATTGCCGGAATATTGTCAGGGCCCATAGCCTTTGCAATATCCAGTGTCTTCAGCCGTTTCTTGATATCATGTGGAGTGAATCGAATTGGCTGAAGACTGGCATCTGTGATGCTGGGGACCTCCGGAGGAGGCTGAGATGGATCATCCACTCGGCACTTCTGGCTGAAGATTGTTGCGAATGCTTCAGCCTTATCTTTTGCACTGATGTGCTGGTCTCCCCCATCATTGACGATGGGGATATTTGTGGAGCCTCCTCCTCCAGTGAGTTGTTTAATTGTCCACCACCATTGACGACTTGATGTGACAGGACTGCAGAGCTTAGATTTGATCTGTTGGTTGTGGGATAGAACAAAGAACAAAGAACAAAGAAAAGTACAGCACAGGAACAGGCCCTTTGGCCCTCCAAGCCTGCGCCAATCATATTGCCCGTCAACTAAAACATTTTGCACTTCCGGGGTCCGTATCCCTCTATTCCCATCCTATTCATGTATTTGTCAAGCTGCCTCTTAAACACCACTATCGTACCTGCTTCCACCACCTCCTCTGGCAGCGAATTCCAGACACTCACTATCCTCTGCGTAAAAAACTTGCCCCGCACATCATCTCTATAGTTTTCTCCTCTCACCTTAAATCTTTGTCTCCTAGTAATTGACTCTTCCACCCTGGGATAAAGCTTCTGACTATCTACTCTGTCCATGCCACTCATAATTTTGTAAACTTCTGTCAAGTCGCCCCTCAATCTCCGTCGCTCTAGTGAGAACAATCCGAGTTTCTCCAACCTCTCCTCATAGCTAATAACCTGCGGACCAGGCAGCATCCTGGTAAACCACCTCTGCACCCTCTCCAACGCCTCCATATCCTTCTGGTAATGTGGCGACCAGAATTGCACGCAATATTCCAAGTGTGGCCTAACCAAGGTTCTATACAGCTGCAGCATGACTTCCCAGCTTTTATACTCAATACCCCTGCCAATGAAGGCAAGCATGCCATATGCCTTCCTGACTACCTTATCCACCTGCATTGCCACTTTCAGTGACCTGTGGACCTGTACACTCAGATCCCTCTGCCCGTCAATGCACTTAAGGGTTCTGCCATTTACTGTATAATTCCTACCCGTATTAGACCTTCCAAAATGCATTACCTCACATTTGTCCGGATTAAACTCCATCTGCCATTTCTCCGCCCAAGTCTCCAACCGATCTATATCCCGTTGTATCCTTTGACAATCCTCTTCACTATCTGCAACTCCTCCAACCTTAGTGTCGTCTGCAAACTTACTAATTAGCCCAGTTATATTTTCCACCAAATCATTTATGTATACCACAAACAGCAAAGGTCCCAGCACTGATCCCTGCGGAACTCCACTAGTCACAGCTCTCCATTCAGAAAAGCACCCTTCCACTGCTACCCTCTGTCTTCTATAACCAAGCCAATTCTGTATCCAACCTGCCAGCTCACCTGTGATCCCGTGTGACTTTACCTTCTGTACCAGTCTGCCATGAGGGACCTTGTCAAAGGCCTTACTGAAATCCATGTATATAACATCCACTGCCCTTCCATCGTCGATCACCTTTGTCACTTCCTCGAAAAACTCGATCACGTTAGCGAGACACGACCTCCCCTTCACAAAACCATGCTGCCTCTCACTAATACGCCCATTTGCTTCCAAATGGTAGTAAATCCTTTCACGAAGAATCTTCTCCAATAATTTCCCTATCACTGACGTAAGGCTCACCGGCCTGTAATTTCCTGGATTATCCCTGCTACTCTTCTTAAACAATGGAACAACATTGGCCATTCTCCAGTCCTCTGGGACCTCACCCGTAGCCAGTGAGGATACAAAGATTTCTTTCAAGGCCCCAGCAATCTCCTCCCTTGCCTCCCTCAGTACTCTGGGGTAGATCCCATCTGGCCCTGGGGACTTATCCACCTTAATATTCTTCAAGACGCCTAACACCTCCTCTTTTTTGATCTCAACATGATCCAGGCTATCTACACACACTTCCCTAGACAAATCGACCGCTAAGTCCTTCTCTTTGGTGAATACTGATGAGAAGTACTCATTTAGTATCTCTCCCATTTCTTCTGGCTCCACACACAGATTCCCACCTCTGTCCCTGAGTGGGTCTACCCTTTCCTTGGCTACCCTCCTGCTTTTTACATATGTATAAAAGGCCTTGGGATTTTCCTTAATCCTGGTTGCCAGTGACTTTTCATGACCCCTTTTAGCCCTCCTGACTCCTTGCTTAAGTTTCTTCCTCCTTTCTTTATATTCTCCACGGGCTTCATCTGTTCCCAGCCTTCTAGCCCTTACGAATGTTTCCCTTTTCTTTTTGACTAATCTCACAATATCCTTCATTATCCAAGGTTCCTGAAACTTGCCATGTTTATCCTTCATCCTAGCAGGAACATGCCGGTCCTGAATTCTTATCAACTGACGTTTGAAAGCCCCCCACATGTCAGTTGTTGATTTGCCCTCAAACATCCGCCTCCAGTCTAAATTCCTCAGTTCCTGCCTAATATTATTATAATTAGCCTTCCCCCAATTAAGCACCTTAACCCGAGGACTCCTGTTTTCCTTATCCACCAATTCCTTGAAACTTACTAAATTATGGTCACTTTTCCCGAAATGCTCCCCTACTGAAACTTCGACCACCTGGCTGGGTTCATTCCCTAACACCAGGTCCAGTATTGCCCCTTCCCTCGTTGGACTATCTACATATTGTCTCAGGAAGCCCTCCTGGATGCACCTTACAAATTCTGCACCATCCAAACCCCTAGCACTAAGTGATTCCCAGTCAATATAGGGAAAGTTAAAATCACCCACCACAACAACCCTATTGCTTTTACATCTTTCCAAAATCTGCCTACATAACTGTTCCTCAATCTCCCGCTGGCAATTGGGAGGCCTATAGTAAACCCCCAACATTGTGACTGCACCCTTCCTATTCCGGAACGCTACCCATATTGCCTCGCTGCATGAGCCCACCGAGGTGTCCTTTGGTCATACAGCTGTGATATTCTCCTTAACCAGCAGTGCAACTTCCCCACCTCTTCTACATCCCTCTCTATCCTGCCTGAAACATCTAAATCCTGGAACATTTATCTGCCAATCCTGTCCATCCTTCAACCAAGTCTCTGTATTAGCAATAACATCATAGTCCCGAATACTAATCCAAGCTCTAAGCTCATCTGCCTTGTCTGTTATACTTCTCGCATTGAAACAAATGCATTTCAGACCCCCAGTCCCACTGTGTTCAGTAATTTCTCCCTGCCTGCTCTTCCTCTTGGTCCTACTGGCCATATTCCCTGGTTCCCAGTCATTTATTTCACCTGCTGACCTATTGCTCTGGTTCCCACCCCCCTGCCATACTAATTTAAACCCTCCCGAGTGACACTAGCAAACCTCACAGCCAGGATATTGGTGCCCCTCCAGTTTAGATGCAACCCGTCCTTAGCTCTGTCTATCACTTGCTGCTTGTGTTGTTTGACATGCAAGTAATCCTGTGTTATAGCTTCACCAGGTTAACACCTCATTTTTAGCTATACCTGATGCTGCTCCTGACATGCCCTCCTGCACTCTTCATTGAACCAGAGTTGATCCCCTGGTTTGATGGTAATGGTAGAGTGGGGGATATGCCAGGCCATGAGGTTACAGATTGTGTTCGAGTACAATTCTGACACTGTTGATGGCCCACAGCGCCTCATGGATGCCCAATCTTGAGTTACTGAAATCTATCCCATTTACCACGGTGGTCGTGCCACACACCACGATGGAGGGTATCCTCAATGTGAAGACAGAACTTTGTCTCCACAATGCCTATGCAGTGGTCACTCCTACCGATACTGTCATGGACAAATTCCCTATTGTTGGTTCCCTCACCACCTGCTGCAGACCCAGTCTAGCAGCTATGTCCTTTAGGACTCGGCCAGGTCAGTCAGTAGTGGTGATACCGAGCCCCCACCCGAGTACATTCGGTGCCCTTGCCACCCTCAGTGCTTCCTCCAAGTGATGTTCAACATAGACGAGCACTGATTCATCAGCTGAGGGAGGGCGGTATGTGGTAATCAGCAGGAGGTTTCCTTGCCCAAGTTTGACCTGATGCCAGGAGACTTCATGGGGTCCGGAGTCGATGTTGAGGACTCCCAGGGCAACTCCCTCTGGATTGTATACCCTGTGCTGCCACCTTTGCTAGGCCTGTCCTGCCGGTGGGACAGGACATACCCAGGGATGGTGATGGTGGTGTCTGGGACATTATCTGTAAGGTACGATTCTGTGAGGATGACTGTCAGGCTGTTGCTTGACTAGTCTGTGAGACAGCTCTCCCAGATGTTAGTAAGCAGGACTTTGCAGGGTTGACAGGGCTGTTTGCTGTTGTCGTTTCCTAGGTCAATACCGGGTGGTCCATCTGGTTTCATTGCTTTGAGACTTTTTAAGCAGTTTGATACAACCAGGTGCCTTTCAGAGGGCATTGTGGGTCTGGAGTTACATGTAAGGACAACAGATAGTGAACCAGGTGGGTACAAACAGATAGTGAACCAGGTGGGTACAAACAGATAGTGAACCAGGTGGGTACAAACAGATAGTGAACCAGGTGGGTACAAACAGATAGTGAACCAGGTGGGTACAAACAGATAGTGAACCAGGTGGGTACAAACAGATAGTGAACCAGGTGGGTACAAACAGATAGTGAACCAGGTGGGTACAAACAGATAGTGAACCAGGTGGGTACAACAATCAACAATGGTGGATTCCAGGTTTTCATTAGCAAATTAAAATTTCACCATTTGCTGTGGTGGGATTGGAACCTGGATTGGAACCTGGATTGGAACCTGGATTGGAACCTGGATTGGAACCCCAGAGCATTCCCCTGGGTCTCTGGATTACTAGCCCAGTGACAGTACCACTACACCATCGCCTCTTCCTGAGCATTTCAAAGACTTTGCAGTTTTATTATAGGACTTATGAATTCTATCCCTGGTAGCTACTGAGTGAGGTGGCGTGGGGAGAAATGGGGGAGCATGGGGAGATATGGGGGAGCATGGGGAGATATGGGGGAGCATGGGGAGATATGTGGGAGCATGGGGAGATATGGGGGAGCATGGGGGGATATGGGGGAGCATGGGGGGATGGAGGGGGCTTGGTTTGATTTTTTATTGCCTTGCTCACCTGTGGATTAACCTTTGGTGACTGTTGTGTTTGTCACTTTGTTCCTCCACCCCACCCATAGAAACATAGAATATAGGAGCAGGAGCAGGCCATTCGGTCCTTCAAGCCTGCTCCACATTCAATATGATCATGGCTGATCCTCTATCTCAATGCCGTACTCCCGCTCTCCCCCCCAACACTATACTCCCGCTCTCCCCCAACGCCAAAATCCTGCTCTCTCCCCCAACACTATACTCCCGCTCTCCCCCCCAACACTATACTCCCGCTCTCCCCCAGCGCCATACTCCCGCTCTCTCCCCCAACGCTATACTCCCGCTCTCTCCCCAACACCATACTCTGGCTCTCTCCCCCAACACTATACTCCCGCTCTCTCCCCCAACACCATACTCCCGCTCTCTCCCCCAACACCATACTCCCACTCTCTCCCCCAACGCCATACTCCCGCTCTCTCCCCCAACACCATACTCCCACTCTCTCCCCCAACACTATACTCCCGCTCTCTCCCCCAACACCATACTCCCGCTCTCTCCCCCAACGCCATACTCCCACTCTCTCCCCCAACACCATACTCCCGCTCTCTCCCCAACACCATACTCCCGCTCTCTCCCCCAACACCATACACCCGCTCTCTCCTCCAACACCATACTCCCGCTCTCTCCCCCAACACTATACTCCCACTCTCTCCCCCAACACCATACACCCGCTCTCTCCTCCAACACCATACTCCCGCTCTCTCCCCCAACACTATACTCCCGCTCTCTCCCCCAACACCATACACCCGCTCTCTCCCCCAACACCATACACCCGCTCTCTCCTCCAACACCATACTCCCGCTTTCTCCCCCAATACCATACTCCCGCTCTCTCCCCCAACACTATACTCCCACTCTCTCCCCCAATGCCATACTCCCGCTCTCTCCCCCAACACCATACTCCCGCTCTCTCCCCCAACACTATACTCCCGCTCTCTCCCCCAACACTATACTCCCGCTCTCTCCCCCAACGCCATACTCCCGCTCTCTCCCCCAACACCATACTCCCGCTCTCTCCCCCAACACCATACACCCGCTCTCTCCCCCAACGCCATACTCCCGCTCTCTCCCCCAACACCATACACCCGCTCTCTCCTCCAACACCATACTCCCGCTCTCTCCCCCAACGCCATACTCCCGCTCTCTCCCCCAACACCATACTCCCGCTCTCTCCCCCAACACCATACACCCGCTCTCCCCCAACACCATACACCCGCTCTCTCCTCCAACACCATACTCCCGCTCTCTCCCCCAATACCATACTCCCGCTCTCTCCCCCAACACTATACTCCCACTCTCTCCCCCAATGCCATACTCCCGCTCTCTCCCCCAACACTATACTCCCGCTCTCTCCCCCAACACCATACTCCCGCTCTCTCCCCCAATACCATACTCCCGCTCTCTCCCCCAACACCATACTCCCGCTCTCTCCCCCAACACCATACTCCCGCTCTCTCCCCCAACACTATACTCCCGCTCTCTCCCCCAACACCATACTCCCGCTCTCTCCCCCAACACTATACTCCCGCTCTCTCCCCCAATACCATACTCCCGCTCTCTCCCCCAACACTATACTCCCGCTCTCTCCCCCAACCCCATACTCCCGCTCTCTCCCCCAACGCCAAAATCCCGCTCTCTCCCCCAACGCCATACTTCCACTCTCTCCCTCAACGCCATACTCCTGCTCTCTCCCCCAAAGCCTTACTCCCACACTCTCCCCCAACGCCATACTCCGACTCTCTCCCCCAACGCCATACTCCTGCTCTCCCTCAAAACCATACTCCCGCTCTCTCCCCCAACACCATACTCCCGCTCTCCCCCAACGCCATACTCCCGCTCTCTCCCCCAACACCATACTCCCACTCTCTCCCCATTCCCCTTGACTCCTTTAGTGTCTAGAAATCTATCTATTTCCATCTTTAATATATTCAGTGACTTGGCCTCTACAGCCTCTGGGGTAGAGAATTCCACAGGTTCACCACCCTCTGAGTGAAGAAGTTTCTCCTCATCTCAGTCCTAAATGCTCTACCCCATATCCTGAGTTGTGACCCCTTGTTCTAGACCCCCCAGCCAGAGAAAACATCATCCCTGCATCCAGTCTGTCCATCCCTGTCAGAATTTTATAAGTTTTAATAACTCGCATCTTCCAAGTAATAAGTGAGCTCCCTATTATTCCGACCAAAGTGTACTACCTCACCGTACTCCCTGTGTTGAACTTCATTTACCAATTATTTGCCCATTCTTCAAGTTTATTAATGTCCTCCTGTAATTTGTTGCAGTCCTCCTCAGTTTTGAATATTCCCCCCAATTTGGTGTCATCCACAAAATTAGAAATTGTGTTTTTTAATTCCAAACTCCAAATGGTTAATGTAAATTGTGAACAGCAGTGCTCCCAGCACTGATCCCTGTGGATCATCACTTCTCACCTTCTGTCACTCTGAATAACTACCCTTTGCTCCCACTCTCTCTGCTTTCCGGCTTGAAGCCAGTTTGATTCCATTCTGCCACTTGTCTCCTGACTCCGCATTCTCTGGCCTTATTCATTAGCCTATTATGGGCACCTTACCAAACACTGCACCTATTTCAGCTAAACCAACAGCCTATATATCCTGGTGGGTATCGCTCCCCCTGATATAAGAAGAATGGTAGCCAGCAAGAAAGAGCGACTCCACCAAACATCAGATGAGAGGCACCCTCTACATGGTTATACACCTACACCCAGCCGCCTAAAGTCAAGGAAGGGCTTCATGAACAGTGTTGTTCCATTACAATCAACCCCGTCTGAGGCCCGCATCGCCTTGTGGAAAGACCAGCTCGCCAGTCTCGAACAACACCCAGCGATGGAAATTCTACCGGATGAAAACCTTCCCCCAGGAGCTAATTGCAATTGGGCAACCTGGAAGTGCCTTAACAGACTTAGGACTGGTGTAGGTTGCTCAAAGGTGTCAGTAAGCAGATGGGGATATATAACCAGCCCGACAACTTGTGAATGTGGAACTGAGCCACAGACTATGCAACATCTCCTGCAATGCCTATCGCTAGAGGAACCCTGCACTGTTGCCGAATTCAACAACAAGGCGCAAAAATGTGTCCAGTTCTGGCTGGGCCGTGTATAGACTGTCCGTGGACACGATAAGAAGAAGCTAAACAAAATAAGTGACAACCATTCGCTGTCTCATTCCTCAGGGCAATGCCTTGACCAATCAGGGTTAAGCTGCCTGGTTTAAATTTCAAATAATGCTTGGCAGTTAACTGTCAATCACCATTCGTGGTACATTCTCCATGGCAACGCCACTTGTGAACCAACCAGCACTCTTCACATACAGTGTAAACTGTTGTTTTTCCCTTATATTGGTTTCTTGCAAGTGTCCTGCTGAGTGCAAAATAAAAAGCTGAGACATATCTCTTTTTTCAGCAATATTATCTAAATGGTGAGAGCTCTGAGATGCAGAGGGATCTGGGTGTCCCAGTGCATGAATCACAAAAGGCTAGAATGCGGGTACAGCAGGTAATTAGGAAAGCTAATAGAATGTTATCGTTTATTATGAGGGGAATTGAATATAAAAGTAGGAAGGTTATGCTTCAGTTGTACAGGGAATTGGTGAGATCACATCTGGAGTATTGTGCACAGTACTGGTCTCTTTATTTAAGGAAAGATGTAAATGCATTGGAAGCAGTTCAGAGAAGGTTTACTAAACTAATACCAGGAATGGGCGGGTTGTCTAATGAGGAAAGGCTGGACAGGTTAGGCTTGTATCCGCTGGAGTTTAGAAGAGTAAGAGATGACTTGATCGAAATCTTTAAGACCCTGAGGGTGGATGTGGAGAGGATGTTTCCTCTTGTGAGAGAATCTAGCACTAGGGGGTCACTGTTTACAAAGAAGGGGCAGAAATTTTAGGTTGGCATGTGGGCACACGCCCAACCGGATCAGATGTGAAATCGTGCGAGATGACGTTGGGCGAGCATCCTGACATTATCCTGCGCCCGAGCGACATTTCGGTCGGTGGGCACGGGCGAGGGTCAGAAACACACCCGTTGACAATTAAAGTTGTTAAAGGTCCAATTATCCCCGATTTTCCGTGGTCCGTCTGACCCTACAGTCGGTGAACAGGCGAATCTGCCGGGTGGACTTTGCATTTTTGATGAAACTTCATCCAAGGGCAGGAAGAGGTTTCCGTTATTAAAGAAAAAAACAATAAAAATGTATGGACAGAATTTCCATCATGTGACTGATTGTGATGGGTGGACAATTTTATCTGGTTGTTAAAAACTTTATTTATAGGTTTTAAATGCTCCAGCTCCCTGAGGCAGCTCTCTGTGTTCAGGGAGCTTTCACTCTGCCCTCCCCATGTGCCCATATCAGCGCCCACCCTCCTCCATCCCCCACCCTGGCAGCCTGTTTCACACTGGCTGTTCATTGTGGTCGGGGGCCGATTGCGGGCAGTGGTCTGTTTCCTGGCTGCTCCCAGTCCCGCCGATCACACCCTCTCACCCACCCAAACTACCTGCCCGAGGGATCACTCATTTAAGACAGAGATGAGGAAAAAATGTTTCTCTTAGAGGGTAATGAGTCTTTGGAACTCTCTTCCTCAAAAGGCAGCTGAAGAAAAGTTTTTGGATATTTTTAAGGCAGAGGTTGATAGATTCTTGATTAACAAGGGGGTGAAAGTTTATCGAGGATAGGCAGGAATGTGGGGTTTGAGGTTACAGTCAGATCAGCCATGATCTTATTGAATGGCAGAACAGGCTCGAGGGGCCGAATGGCCTTCTCCTGTTCCTGATTCAGATGTTTGTATATTAGATTGTTTCTGCTGGTCGGGGAGTCTAAAACATGGGGGGCACGGTCTGAAGATAAGGGGCTGATCGTTTAGGCCTGAGATGAGGAGAAATTTCTTCACTCAGAGGGTTGTGAATGTTTGGGATTCTCTACCCCAGAGGGTTGTGGATGCTCCATCACTGAATACATTTAAATCTGGATAGACAGATTTTCGGTCCCTCGGGGAATTAAGGGACATGGGGAGCAGGCAGGAAAATGGAGTTGAAGCCCGAGATGAGCCATGATCATATTGAATGACGGAGCAGACTCGATGGGCCGAGTGGTTTACTCCTGCTCCCATTTCCTGTGCCCTTGTTGCCTGATTTAACTAATGGGTGCGTTTGGTTACAATGAGCCCTAAACGTTCAGTAGCCTGGATCAGCAGTCAATATTCAGCAGCTTTATCACTCCTTTGACCTTCCAAAAGTGATTAATTTTCTTCTGCTAGGAAAGAGTCACACCTCAACCATCGAAACGGAGAATGCTGCAGCTGAGCCTTCTCCTCTCGCAGACTCTGGCTGCTTCTCCTCTGGGAGTTACTATCTGTTACACTCTTCCTGATTATTTATCCCCACATTTCCCAACAACATTCCATAGAAATTTACATTCGGAACAAACCGAAACAAGAGACCTGCCAAGTCCAACTGGCTGATAACCCCACACAATCCCCTATGAATTTGGAAATTTTTGAGGTGTAAAGTCATTTGCCCTAACTATTGTCTTTTTCCTGTCTATCAAAGTACTGAGTTTAATTATGTTGCATTTTATTTACAAAAGTTTACTAGCTCATAGAGACCTGCATCCTTGCCTTACCCCACACCTGTGGAGTGGTGCCCCTCATGTCTACAGCCCTTTGTCAACAATGGCTAATTGCCTTATTCACAAAGGGTTCTCTGTATAATTAGATCACATTGACTTTAACTCAGTTGTAAATCAAAAGTCATATTGAGCGGTCGATTGAAACTTGTACCTGTGATTGTGATAATTCAGATCCAACTATTGCATTTTCAGCTATTGCCACATGGACACATTAGGAGGAGAGGATTCAGTCACAGGTTGTAGACGAGACAATATCATCTTCTTACAGCGGTGCTAATACATCCACTCCTGCTCTGTACCATCATTTTAAACAGGATTTATTCCCATTTGATTCACAAATGAACCAATGATTCCTCAATCAATGAAGGGCCTAATTCTCATTGTTCTGGGCTTTCATTTACAATTATTTTGGGAAAAAAGCATTCGTTTTGAGCTAAAAGTGCGACAAAGGATGTTTCTAAGGGCAGAATTTTACATCCTGGAGGCGAGCGGGCGCTTGATCCAATCGGGTGTAAAATCACATGAGATGACGTTCGGGCAAGCGTCCCGACATCATTGCGCATTCGCGCGATATTTCACCCAGCGGGCAAGCGCAAAAGTCAGAAGCACGCCCGCCATGAATTAAAAGGGTAATGAAAAGGGTAATTAAAAGGGTAATGAAAAGGGTAATTAAAAGGGTAATGAAAAGGGTAATTAACAGGGTAATTAAGCCCATTAACGGCGCTATTGTCTCTGATTTTCTGTGGTTTTATGGTTGGCGAACGGGTGAATCGGCCGGGTGGCCTTTACGTTTTCATCAAACCTCATCCAAGGATGGGATGAAATCTCTGTTATGAAATAAAGTAAAAGGAAATGTCTGTGGACAGCATTTTATCCGTTATATTTTCAGGTTCTTGATTGCGATGCACGGATATTTTTTTGTAGCTTGTTAAAATGACTATTTGATGATTTTCAGGTCTGCAGTTTCCTGAGGCAGTGTCTGGCTTCAGGGAGTTTTCTCCCAGTGTTCACCCACACCCACAGGAACATCACCGCCCACCCTCTCCCCACCCCCAGCCCAGCAGCGCTGAGCTTCCCAGCGCCTATTTCCGCTGGCTGCCCGTTAATTGGTCAGCCAGTGTGAGATTGTGGTTGGGGGCTGATTGCCGGCAGTGGTCCATTTCCCAGCTGCTCCCGGGCCTACTGAGTACACACACCCGGCAAAGGTAAAATTCAGGCCTAAGTGTCTCTTTAGGGAGCGTTTGATACACACTGATTAAAACTTATTTTCAATTCTTCATTTCTGAGTGCAAACGTGATGATGTTAAACAGAAGAATCTTCTGTCATTGGTAATGAAAGTGAGAGAGGAACGGGCTCCCTGATGGATTTCTGTTTCAATCTGTTCATCCGTTTTATAAAGGTGCATCTTTATTTGTTTATATGAAAGATGCTGTTGGGCTTTTAATTCTGTCTGATTTTAATTATGAAAATGCTTCATTTGGAACGATCCCAGAGCGTCAGCTGCAAGGGCCCATGTGCACAGCCCTCCTGACTGTGAACTATTGATTATGAGCAGTGAATACGCCAGGCAGACAATGGCAGGGGGAGAAGAGCAGTTTCTGTCCCCTCTGAGAAAAATACATTGACCTTGAACATTGATTTGGTGGTTAAAATGTGTGGGTTAGACAAACACCACAAGAGAACAGCCCTGTGTACAATTCACTGAAATGAATCAGGGAAATTTTAGGAGGTAGAGGTAATTGTCCCGTTGAACCCATCAATGCAGCTGCGTCTATAACTGGAGCTGTTAGACTTTAATCTGTTAATTCACCCTTTCTGTCCTCTGTTTTATTTATTTACAGAGTGTGGACATCATTAGCATCCTTCCAATTACTTTAGGTGATGGACATGCAGAAAACCCATTGGGGATGGGATAGTTTCAGATGGTGCATTTTCACTGGTGGGTGAAGAGAGGCAGGTTCTGCCCTAAGTGCTGCATGTGAATGGTTATCAGGGGTTGTTGTCAGGTGCTGTTTTTGGTGTTTGTCCCTGTTGTTGAGCTGCTATAGCCGCTCATCGTCAGGGTGACACCTGCCCACCCACGGGTGATGTTATCATTTTCCCCTGTCACCAGCGAGAGTTTCCCAAGTGTGAAAATCGATGTTTAGGGTCTCTGTGTCTCTGTGTCTCTGTGTCTCACTCACAAGCATCTTTGAAGTGGAGATTTGGGGGTCCTACTGGTCATCTGCCTCTGACTACCAGGCCATAAATCCTTGGGAATGTGTGGCCTTCCACCCAGTGAACTTCCCAAGCCAGTGAAGACGCCTCTGTTTGATGCCAACGTACTTGGAGGGGATTGTTGCATAACTGGCAACGCTAACATTTATTGCCCATCCCTATTTGCCTTAACAAAGTGGTTTGCTGAGCCATCACAAAGGGCAGTTAAGGGTCAATCGCATTGCTGTGGGTCTGGAGTTACATGTAGGCCAGAGCAGGTAAAGGTGCTGATGAAACAGGAGGTTTATTTATTGCAATCGGGTAGTTTCATGGTCACCTTTACTGATACTAACTAGCTTTTTATTACCAGATTGGTTAACTGAATTCAGATTCCCCGAGTTGCTGTGGTGAGACATGAACTCATGTCTCTGGCTCTGAGTGAATGACTAGTCCAGTAACATAACCACTACGTCACCGTTACACAGGATGCCATTTGTGACTTTAACAAGAGCCCTTTCAATACCCTGGAAAGGGCAGAAACCTGACTGGAGGCTTCAAGCTTGGACTCCTGGGAAAGATGGGCACAGATTTGGAAGGTAACAACACATTGAAGGATTTTAGAGAGGGAAGGGAGGTTGCAGATGGGGTGGTAGTTTTTTCAAAGACAGAGGGATGAAGGATAGGGTTTTTGAAGAGTTGTGGTGATGACAGCAGATTTCAGGGGGAGGTGCAACAGCGGAGGAGTATCCACAGTGTGAGTGTTAACCCTCTTATCCAGTGTTAGTGGGAAGGAAACAGACTCACAATGGGGTTAGTAATGGGATCGAGAATGAATATTTTTATGTATAGTTTGGATTGTTGATCCTATATCTTGTGAACACAGTTCAATGACCACAGTGTGTTCATTGACAATTTATTATAATGCACAATACATGACAACATATGACCCATAATATCTCAAATCCCCCATAAAACTGCTGGAACTTCAAGTGAAATACTGCAGTCTGAAAACTCAAGGGCCTTGTGTTGTTAGAGTTTATTCATGAAGGGGAGACAGTGACATAGTGGTATTGTCACTGGGCTAGTAATCCAGGGACCCAGGGGAATGCTCTGGGGACCTGGGTTTGAATCCTACCACAGCAGATGGTGGAGTTTGAATTCAATAAAAATTCAGAATTAAACATCTGATGATAACCATAAAACCATTGCCGATTGTCATAAAAACCCATCTGGTTCACTAAGTGAAGGAAATCTGCTGTCCTTACCTGGTCTGGCCTACATGTGACTCACCTCACTCTGAACGAGGGCAGTAAATGTCCACAGCCCATGAACAAGTTTTTAAAATTCCTCACAAACATGTATTGAGCACAAATGTAGCGGGAGATTGGCTCCCTGAATGACTAACTGCAGCCATGTGCTCAGTAATTCTAAAACATTGAGCAGAGCCTTCCTTACAGGGTATCCTCTACCCAGTTCCAATCTGCACCTCTTTCATATCTAAATTTCACAAAAAAGATTTCTGGGTAACATTTCTGAACTCCATGTGAATCACGTGATTAATTCTAGCCTCTCAGAATGTTAATAATGTTATTTTGTGATGTTGGCTAAGGGCTAATTATTGGCCAGGACACTAGGGAGAATGTCTCTGATGTTCAACAAAATCTTGGTAACTGTAGTAATTATGGTTTTATTTAGTGTGTAATGTACCTTTAAGAATAATACTTGTTAAGGAAGATCACATGATCTGTAATAACCAATAGGAGAGTAGCGCTTGCTACCTCAGCAGTCAGTGTAGAGATTAAGTTGGAGTTGAAAGCACGTGTTTAGTTGCTGCTGAGTATATTGTAAATAAACTTAAAGTTTCCACCTGAGAAGTGTCTGCAAATCAACTCTATCATTAATAGTACAATTCAGCCACCCTACAACAAACTGGCGATGAGGATGGGATAAAACAGAATTGAACAGAAGAAATCAAGTTAAAAAGAAACCGGGACTGTACCTCGCCCAGTGATTGTAAGTAGCAAGCTCTGTTAGAATTGAGGAAGTTATCCCCTCTCAAAATGGCGCAATTTGGGGGAATTGATCTTTTTAAACCGGCCACAGATGATTAGACTCAGTGCATAGAATGCCTCACATTCTTTTTTCAAGTGAATAAGATTATGGGGGAAGAGAAGAGGCGAGTGAGAGTACTTGTGGGAGGAAAACCTACAGCCTGATTCGAAGTTTAACGGCACCCAGTGCCCAGATTCAAAAGATTTTGGAGAATTGGTGGACCTCATGAAGGGCCATTTTCAACCCAAGCCCTCACAGGTCACGATGCAGAGGCTCAGGTTTAATTCGCAAAATAGAGCCCCGGGTGAGACAATTACATGCTACATGGCAAATTTGAAGCAGCTAACGGAACATTGTGAGTTCGGTACAACTCTGAATGACATGCTCAGAGATCGTTTAGTGTGTAGTGTGAAAGAGGATACTATTCAGAAAAGGTTATTGTCCGAAGTGAATCTGTGTTTGAAGCACTAGAGATAGCGCTGGCCATGGAAAGCGCAGTAAGAGATTCAAAAGCAATACAGGGGGCACAAAATGGCGCCATCCTCCACATCGGGCAGAAACCTCAGCTGAAAGGGGCGGGAAAAAGCAAGAAGTGGGAAACAGCCCCTGCTAGCCGGAGAATAAAGAAAAATAACTTAGCGAAATTGAAGAATAATTTTAATAGAGGTGGAAACAATCAGTCTTTCAGCGATTGACGCTTTAAATAAATCGAATGCAACTATGGTCACAGAATGGACATATGATGAGGCTGTGCAAGGAAAGATTCAAGCAGGTTTGTAAACAAAAGAAGACGCCCAATAAAATCTACAATGTAGAAGAGCCTAAAACAACAAATTCTGACATTTACTCATTGTTTAATCTAAAAGTTGGAAAGATAGAACCAATATGCGTCACAGTGAAAGTAAATGGCTAACTTGTTAGAATGGAGTAGACACAGGAGCTTCCACTACAGTAATTGGGGAACATACCTTCAGACATTTGAATAATGGTGAACATCAATTAAGTTTAGAAGAAACAGCTGCCAAGCTCAAAGCATATACAGGTGAAGACATTCAAGTAAAAGGCATAAGAAGAGTAACTACCCATTATGGAAGCCAATCAGCAAAGCTATCCTTGATGGTGATATCAGCAAAGCTATCCTTGATGGTGATATCAGCAAAGCTATCCTTGATGGTGATATCAGCAAAGCTATCCTTGATGGTGATATCAGCAAAGCTACCCTTGATGGTGATATCAGCAAAGCTATCCTTGATGGTGATATCAGCAAAGCTATCCTTGATGGTGATATCAGCAAAGCTATCCTTGATGGTGATATCAGCAAAGCTACCCTTGATGGTGATATCAGCAAAGCTATCCTTGATGGTGATATCAGCAAAGCTACCCTTGATGGTGATATCAGCAAAGCTACCCTTGATGGTGATATCAGCAAAGCTATCCTTGATGGTGATATCAGCAAAGCTATCCTTGATGGTGATATCAGCAAAGCTATCCTTGATGGTGATATCAGCAAAGCTATCCTTGATGGTGATATCAGCAAAGCTATCCTTGATGGTGATATCAGCAAAGCTGTCCTTGATGGTGATATCAGCAAAGCTACCCTTGATGGTGGTATCAGCAAAGCTATCCTTGATGGTGGTATCAGCAAAGCTATCCTTGATGGTGATATCAGCAAAGCTACCCTTGATGGTGATATCAGCAAAGCTATCCTTGATGGTGATATCAGCAAAGCTACCCTTGATGGTGATATCAGCAAAGCTACCCTTGATGGTGATATCAGCAAAGCTATCCTTGATGGTGATATCAGCAAAGCTATCCTTGATGGCGATATCAGCAAAGCTATCCTTGATGGCGATATCAGCAAAGCTATCCTTGATGGCGATATCAGCAAAGCTGTCCTTGATGGTGATATCAGCAAAGCTACCCTTGATGGTGGTATCAGCAAAGCTATCCTTGATGGTGGTATCAGCAAAGCTATCCTTGATGGTGATATCAGCAAAGCTATCCTTGATGGTGGTATCAGCAAAGCTACCCTTGATGGTGATATCAGCAAAGCTATCCTTGATGGTGATATCAGCAAAGCTATCCTTGATGGTGGTATCAGCAAAGCTACCCTTGATGGTAATATCAGCAAAGCTATCCTTGATGGTGATATCAGCAAAGCTATCCTTGATGGTGATATCAGCAAAGCTACCCTTGATGGTGATATCAGCAAAGCTATCCTTGATGGTGATATCAGCAAAGCTATCCTTGATGGTGGTATCAGCAAAGCTACCCTTGATGGTAATATCAGCAAAGCTATCCTTGATGGTGATATCAGCAAAGCTACCCTTGATGGTGATATCAGCAAAGCTACCCTTGATGGTAATATCAGCAAAGCTATCCTTGATGGTGATATCAGCAAAGCTATCCTTGATGGTGGTAGTAGGTGAAGGGCCAAGCCTCCTGGGTGAATTTGGTTAAAGGAGATTAAGTTAGAATAGTGGAATTTTTCCAGTTGAGAGCAAGTGGGCTTCCAGAGCCAATTAGAAAGTACACCACCGACTTTAAGGTCAAACTGAGGAAAATCCAGGGCCTGCAGGCCAAGATTCATGTGGATCTGGAAACAACCCCTCACTTCATGAGGGTGAGGCCAGTGCCATACACCCTGCGAGGAAAAGTCAAAATCTTTCACTGTTTCCAATGTGTACAGAGTGTTTTCTCACTTGTACATTTTTACAAGTTTTGGTTTGAGGTAGGAATGTGCAATAGGTCAGTGAGAAAACCCTAAAAAGGTCCCTTAACATAATGTATAACGAATGCAAGTTAAGTGTCAAACTAACTCCAATGGCTAAAACAGTTTGTGAAAGTACAGACTTAGAATAGTGTAGTGAGAATTCTGGAATAATGTTGTAATGTACCTGAACTGGGAGCAAAGTGATATTCACTTTGACGGCAGATCAGGAATATAACAGGGTTACCATCAAGGGAAAGGAATAAAGTTGGTAAAAAATAACAATCAGTTTCCTACAGGAAATCCAAGAAGAAATGTAACTTAAATTGACAAGTTGGTCAAAGCAAAAACACTTCAAAGGCTTATAAATACGAAGCTGTTCAGTGACAGCTGGATAATGGTTTCGATTTCGGATTGACAGGTCCTGATAATGTCCCCTCACATCACAATCCCGGCGGCAACATTTACTCTTCGTCTTTTCCTACTGGTCCAATGAGCAGCCTGCACGGACTGGACTTAGCTGGATATTTTAGATATTATCTTGTATGGGTATTGGTGAGATGTTTGACCCTGAAGAACATTATACAACCCA
Source organism: Cetorhinus maximus (assembly GCF_964194155.1). Taxonomy (NCBI): domain Eukaryota; kingdom Metazoa; phylum Chordata; class Chondrichthyes; order Lamniformes; family Cetorhinidae; genus Cetorhinus; species Cetorhinus maximus. Next base: position 584,979 of record NC_135879.1, read on the forward strand.
CAACGAGTAAACGATTTGTCCGGCCAGCTGACATTAAATAGTTTGATGATATGATAAGTTCCAAAACTTGACAATTACCCCAGCAGGAGTTTATCCATTTAATTGGAGTTCAATAAAGGAATTACTAACCAGCGCTGGGCTGAGGCCACAGCAATTTCATCTTACTGAGAAATAATCTTTCTTACTTTAAATTTGTTTCAGTGTTCCTCATAACCCATGGTTGAATGAAACATATTCAAAAACTGTGGAAGAGGAATTAGGGAGGGACAGGAGGCAGAGTCAGGGACCATGGGTCATGAGGGTGAGTTTAGGGGACAGGTAGTGATCTCCCACCCCCTCTGCTGTGAGATTCTGGTTCAGTCTAAGCCCCTGACCCCACTTGCATTTGACTGAAGGGCTGGTTCCTCAATTGCTCTACAGGATGTTCCTGAGTAAATGTCTCTATCTACAACTATTCCTGAGGGCCATATACAGCAGTAGCACCTCATAAAACGTGGCACAATCTCCTGGTTGAATATTCCATTTTTCAATTCTGGACAGTATCTTGGTTCTGAACAAGTGGAAGATCCAACAGAGGAGGTCAAGGCAACAATAGGGATAAATTTCACCCAACCTCATAGGAGCACCCGGGGGCCTGGATAGAGGTAGCACCAACATCGCTCCCACACTTTGCTTCAATTCTGGAAGAAGCTCAGTGACCTGACCAGGGCAGCAAAGCTAAGTATGTTCTCCATTACTCTCAACAGCGCCTCACAGAGTCAGTGTGATCACCCTTTGTAATTTTGCTGGAATCTCAAACAGCTGAGGCCCAAAAGCACTGGAGAAACCTTGGAAAGACTGATGGGCTGATTGATGGAGACTTTCGATGAATCTCTCATTTTCTGCTCTCCTGCTGATCAAGGCAAGTGGTGAGTCCCAGCCCAGTGGGAGTGGCAATGGGGCCTGGGGATTGGAGAATGTTGGGCTCTTATAGGATATCAGTGTATCTGTTTGTTCTCCCTCCTCCCATCTCATATCCCTGACCCATCCATCCCTCTCAACCCTTCGACTCCTTCCCTCACTCCTCCTCCTCAAACTCCTCCACCCCATTGACCGCATGACCCCCTCAAACCCTCACCAAACACCCTGTACACACCCCTCACAACGCCCACATCCATCACCTGTCAAAAAGTCAGAAAGTCAATTGGGACTGGTGTTACAGTCTGTGTTCAGGTTACAGTCTGTGATTGTATTACAGTCTGTGGTCAGTTACAGTCTGTGATTGTATTACAGTCTATGGTTGGGTTACAGTCTGTGGTCAGTTACAGTCTGTGGTCAATTACAGTCTGTTATTGGGTTACAGTCTGTGGTTGGGCTACAGTTTGTGATTGGGTTATAGTCTGTGGTTGGGTTACAGTCTGTGGTCGGTTACAGTCTGTGATTGGGTTACAACCTGTGGTTGGGTTACAGTCTGTGATCTGTTTACAGTCTATGGTCAGTTATAGTCTGTGGTTGGGTTACGGTCTGTTGTTGGGTTGCAATCTGGTTGGGTTACAGTCTGTGATTGTGCTACAGCCTGTGGTCAGGTTACAATCTGTGGTCAGGTTACAGTCTGTGGTTGGGTTATAGTCTGTGGTTGGGTTACAGTCTATAATTGGGTTACAGTCTAGTTGGATTATAATCTGTGATTGGGTTACAGTCTGTGGTCAGTTACAGTCTGTGGTTGGGTTACAGTTTGTGGTTAGTTTACAGTCTGTGGTTGGGTTACAGTCTGTAATTGGGTTACAGTCTAGTTGGATTTTAATCTGTAATTGGGTTACAGCCTGTGATTGGGTTACAGTCTGTGTTTGGTTACAATCTATGGTTGGGTTATAGTATGGTTGGGTCACAACCTGGTTAGATTACAGTCTGTTGGGTTACAGACTGTGGTCAGGTACAGTCTGTAATTGGGTTACAGTCTGGTTAGATTACAGTCTGTGATCGTGTTACGATCTGTGGCCAGTTACTGCCTGTGGTTAGTTTACAGTCTGGCTGGATTACAGTCTGTGATTGGGTTGCAGTCTGCAGCTGGGTTACAGACTGTGATTGAGTTACAGTGTATGGTCAGTTGTGCTTTTGTGGTTGGGTTACAATCTATGGTCAGTTACAGTCTGTGGTCAGTTACAGTCTGTGGCTGCATCTTATGTCACCCTGAGCTCACTGGCCATCAGCAAATTTAGCAACCATACCTTTGATCCCTTCACCCAAGTTATTCATATAAATTGTAAAAGGTTGTGGCCCAGCACTGATCCCTGTGGTACACCACTCATCACATCCTGCCAATCAAAAATGACCCATTTATGCCTACTTGCTGTTTCCTGTTAGCTGGCCAATCTTCTATCCATGCCAATATGTTACCCCCTACACTATGAGCCTTTATTTTCTGCAATAACCTTTGATGAGGTACCTTATCAAATGCCTTCTGAAAATCTAAGTACAGCACATCCAGTAGTTCCCTTTATCCACAGCACCTTTTACTTTTTCAAAGAACTCCAGTAAATTGGTTAAACATGATTTCCCTTTCACAAAACCATGTTGACTCTGCCTGTTTGCCATGAATTTTTCTAGATGCCCTGTTATAATGTCTTTAATAATAGCTTCTGACATCATCCCTATGAAAGATGTTAAACTAACTGGTCTATAGTTTCCTGCTTTCTGTCTCCCTTCCTTTTTGAATAAAGGAGCTATATTAGCTATTTTCCAATCTAATGGAACCTTCCCCAAATCTAGTGAATTCTAGAAAATTAAACCAACGCATCAACAATCTCACTAGCTACTTCTTTCAAGACCTTAGGGTGAAGCCCATCTGGACCCGAGGATTTGTCAGCCCACAGCCCCAACAATTTGCTCAGTACCAATTCCCTGGTGATTGTAATTTTCCTGAGTTCCTCCCTCCTTCCATTTCCTGATTTACAGCTATTTCTGGGAATTACTTGTATCCTCTATAGTGAAGACTGATGCAAAATACCTGTTCAATTCATCTGTCATCTCCTTATTTTCCATTATTAATTCCCCAAATTCACTTTCTATAGGATCAACACTCACTTTGTTAACTCTTTTCTTATTTAAATATCTGTAGAAACTCTTACTATCTGTCTTTATATTACTAGCTGGCTTCCTCTGGCACTCTAATTTTTCCCTCCTTATTAATCTTTTTGTCATTCATTGCTGTTTTTTATATTCTGTGTTAACTGTCAAACCCTTTTAAGTTGAATATGACTGCAGACAGTTACAGCTAATCACCATCACTTCCATAGTCATGGCTTTGAGACATGAATTCTCAATCCCACCCATTCCATACCCCCTCATAGCCAACAACTTCCTACAACTAGAACTAACCCGAAGGGAAAACCAGTGAAATTTGGAAATGATGGGTACCAGTAAAACTTGTCCAAAGTGGTACCGCAAACTTTAAAGTGGAACTCCAGTATTACTGGTGCCGTTATTACTGGTTTTTACTGGGATTTGAAAATTTTGAACTGGTTTTTCCTGCTGCTTTTGTCTAGACACCATTTTGATGCTTTGATACATTTAAGGGGAAGCTAGATAAGCACAGGAGGGAGGAAGGAATAGGAGGAATGTTGATATAGAGTGTTGAAGAGGGTTGGGAAGAGGCTTGTTTGGAGCATAAGCACCAACAGGGACCAGTTGGGCTGAGTCTGTACCTGGTCTGTTTCTGTGCTGCACACCAGATGGATTTTATTGTAACAATGCTGTCTTGCTGAGTTTAGCCAATAGGAGGAATATTGCAACTTGGAAACACCAGAAGAAACAGCAAAACTGTTTCAGACAAATACTTATTTTAGAGAGCAATAGAATGTTCTGGTCCCTGGTTCACCCAGACCCTGACCCAGGTTTCATCGGTGATTCTAGAACCCTGCACAATTCCCACAATCCATCACTAATGTTGCGTCAGGTCCTCGAACTTATCATCGCAGAATCCAAGGAAATAATTCTGGAAATGGTTTTGCTTTTCCTGTTTTTACAGCTTCAATCGACCCATTTTTGTATCTTTTGCCCAAACGCCATCTTCTCTTTGGTATTTAATCTCCCCACCTTCCATCCAATCACAGACCTTCACTTTTGTTCTACTAACCACTCCCCACCCCCACCCCCAAACCCACCCCCACACCCCCATCCCCACCCCCACACCCCCACCCCTGCACACCCCCACCCCCAAACCCACCCCCACACCCCCAACCCCCACACCCCCACCCCCAACCCCACACCCCCACCCCCACCCCCCCAACCCCCACACCCCCACCCCCAAACCCACCCCCACACCCCCAACCCCCACACCCCCACCCCCACCCCACACCCCCCACCCCCACCCCCCCACCCCCACACCCCCAACCCCCCAAACCCCACCCCCAACCCCACACCCCCACACCCACCCCCCCAAACCCCACACCCCCACCCCCACACCCCCAACCCCCCAACCTCCACCCTCAACCCCACACCCCCACCCCCACACCCCCACCCCCAACCCCCACCCTCAACCCCACACCCCCACCCCCGCACCCCCACCCCCAACCCCCCAACTCCCACCCTCAACCCCACACCCCCACCCCCGCACCCCCACCCCCAACCCCCCAACCCCCACCCTCAACCCCACACCCCCACCCCCGCACCTCCAACACCCACACCCCCACCACCACCCCCCCGCACCCCCACCCCCCCACACCTCCACCCCCACAGCCCCACCCCCACACCCCCACCCCCACACCCCCACCCCCACCCCCACCCCTACACCCCCACCCCCACCCCCACACCCCCACACCCCCACCCCCAACCCCCCAACCCCACACCCCCACCCCCACCCCCCCAACCCCCACACCCCCACCCCCACACCCCCACCCCCACCCCCCCCAACCCCACACCCCCACCCCCACACCCCCACCACCACCCCCCCACACCCCCACCCCCCCACACCTCCACCCCCACAGCCCCACCCCCACACCCCCACCCCCACACCCCCACACCCACACCCCCACCCCTACACCCCCACACCCCCACCCCCACCCCCACACCCCCACCCCCACACCCCCACACCCCCACCCCCACACCCCCACACCCCCACACCCTCACACCCCCACACCCACCCCCATACCTCCACCCCTACACCCCCACACCCCCACCCCCACACCCCCACCACCACACCCCCAACCCCACACCCTCACCCTCACAGCCCCCACCTTTCCCTCCTCTGTTCTTGGTTAAAACCTGTTACAATTCGAAGTGTTTTTGACTCTGATAAGAAGTCTCAGACCCTAAAACACTGGGGCTGGATTTTATCTCCACCCCCAGGGGTGGACGGGTGCTTTTAGCAGGATTGGGGAGAGGGGCAATAAAACCAGGTAGGTGCCCAAACCACCACCTTCCTACCACCACCACCCCACCCCAAGCTCACCCCACAATCTGTCGTGAGGTGGCGTGGGCAGACTCCGAAATCAGCAGCCCACCCACCATATTTAAATAAATAATCAAGGGTTAATTGAGTTTGATACCGAGCAACTGATACCAATAAAACACTGCCCGCACCATAACCGGGTTGGCACGGGCAGTCAGGTGGTAGCGGGCAGACTATTTAAAAGGGATGAATGGAAGGTGGTGTGGGGGTGGGTGGGGAAGGTGTTCCTCATGTCCCATCCTAACCAACAGCCCCCACCGCACTTTGAGAATATAGAAGGTGTTTGATAAAATACAGGCTCCCTCCTCCTGCTGGCGCTGTCACCTCTCCCGGAGTTAGCTTTGTTTACAAACCGCGGATTTGACCTACGCTGAATTAAGAGAGATTAGAATATAAAAAAAACACCCCCTTCATCATCATGTTGTCAACTTTGAAGTTTGAAAGCTGGGGGTAGACAAAATTTTGCCATCCTTAATTAGAGATGAAAATACTAAAAATCTAGAAATTAAAATAATCAGAAGCAGTTGTGTGGGGCTGAAAGGTCCTGATGTGACAGATTCGACAGTGTCAGTCTTGCTTTGGGATATTGTTCACTCTCTGTGGTGGACCTGAGCCTGAGATTGAGGCTCAGATAGAATCACAATGTGTGACCCAGGCTCCTCTCCATCAGTCCCCCTTCCCCTGCTCACTGTTTCTGGGATTGCTGATCCTCATGAGACCACATTACCAGGATCTCATTATGAGACCCCTGCCCATGTTGGTGGTGATGGGCCTTACCCCCCCATTGAGCTCTGCTGCCTTGGCCCAAGGGTTATTGACTCTGAAAACCAGCTCTTGTCAGCTCAGCTCACTCAACAGACTCTCTGAATTTGGTTTTCAGATTGTGCAAGTCATCAACTTCTCAAAACTCCGTTTATTAATGGTGGTATTTAGACGAGGGACTTCTCTGCAGTTGAATAATAGGAATGGGAGATTTCGGAGCAATATTTCACTGTGATTTGCTGACAGTATTTGCTCCCACTTGCTTGTCACATGATACATTAAAACAGGTTTGCTGCCAACATCTGTTTTTTTCCTGGTCTTTTCACTTTTTTATATCTCCTGCCAGTTACAATGCCAACTATTCTGTTCAGTAGCCAAGCCAATCTCTGTGGAACAAACTTTAAATTTAGTCTAAAGAGTGTCGTTTATAAAATCAGTTCCTCTCTGCTTTACTCTGATGAGCAAACTCCTCAAATCTCAATATCAACCTTCCTCTAAAGTGTCCAACAATATTAACATAACTCAGCTCATTTTGCTTCAGGCCACCAGAATTTGTATTTGTTCCTGCAGTTAGAGCCATGGCATCTTTCAGCACAGAGTGATAACATTTCAGGCTGTGCAAAAAAGATCAATTGTAAAATCATATTTGAAACAGAGCTGGAGGGAGCTGCAATAAACCTCCGAGGCAAAGACTGTTTCACAGTTTGCTACTCGCCACTTTACAAACAAACAGACTCACTGACCTTACACAATTTATTGGTACAAAGATCTGCATGTGTAGCATGGAGGCAAGACAGGGCCAGGTTTGTTACTGTCAATTAAATTTAACTTAGTGGGAAATATTGACTGCATAATGGGGCTGAATAATTTTTGTTTTCATGAATAAATGCTGTGGAAAATGAAGTTTGTCTCTATCTGTGGTTGTTCCTTCAGTTCTGTGGGATTTCACAGTCTTACCCAGATTGACAAAGTTTGACAAAGCTGAAACTCATTGTTCTTTCTTTAGAGATTGAAAGGGAGAGCTGTAAAGGCAAAGCTAACTCTTCATCCTCAGAGGGAGTGGAAGGACCTTATTGAAACGATCAATCCACTAGTCATTAATCCCTTGAACCATGTCCCTGGATCCACTTGGCAGTGACATGATTGAGATGAGGAACTGATGGAATGGCAAATCACAGGGACCAGATCTCAGTATAGTCAGTAATTGCTGCAGAATATTGTATCATTACTGAGTGATACCTACTGAGCAACCACATCTATCGTTCTTCCCTCCATTTTTGACCATTCCAATGCTCTCCTGGCTGCCTCCCAGCTTCTACCCACATAAACTTGTGCTCCCCCAAAACTCTGTCTTGCATCCTGAAGGTGACCAAGTTCTGTTCGACCATTACCCTGTGTTCATTAACTTACATTGACTCGCAGTTAAGCAATGCCTCAATTTTAAAACTCTCATCTTTGTTTTCAAATCCCTCTGTGACCTTACACCTCCCTATCTCTGTAATCTCCTCCAGCCCCACAACCCTCTGAAATCCCTGTGCTCCTCCAAATCTGGCCTCCTGAGCATCCGCGATTTAAATTGCTCCATTATAAAGAGGCCATGCCTTCAGCTGCCTGGACCTCAAGCTCTGGAATTCCCTTTCTAAATCTCTCCACCATTTTACCACAATAATAACTTGTAGTTATGTTATGGATTTGATTTTCTAGACAGGTTTCTTATTAGAAACATCAAACTTTATTCACAGGCTGCAGCAGCAGTTACATGCTTGCATCAAGCTCCACAGCTCCACTCTAAGGTTCCCTGCACTTTGAGCTGATTTGTTCACATTGTCAGGTGATACTGTACAACACAATAAGTCTTAAAGCCACAGTCACTACATTCCTTAAAGCTACAATTACAATAGGTTGTAAAGCACCTTCAATGGAATACAACAGTCCAAGGCATTTCACAGGCATGTTATCAATCAGCATTTGACATTGAGCCACAGGAGATGTTGGGTCAGTTGCTAAAATCTTGAACAAAGAGTTAAGTTTTAAGGAGCCTCTTAAAGGAGGAAATTGATGTAGAGGAGGAGGTGCAGGAGCTGCTGGACCATATAAAGGTGGCCAAGGAGCTAAAATAACGCAGGCTGAAGCTGAGCTCCCCATAGGTTCACCATGCCCACAACCCCGCCCTCCCTCCCGCAGCCCCGCCCACCCTCCCACAGCCCCGCCCTCCCTCCCGCAGCCCCGCCTACCCTCCCGCAGCCCCGCCCTCCCTCCCACAGCCCCGCCCTCCCTCCCCCAGCCCCGCCCACCCTCCCGCAGCCCCGCCCACCCTCCCGCAGCCCCGCCCTCCCTCCCGCAGCCCCGCCCACCCTCCCGCAGCCACGCCCTCCCTCCCGCAGCCCCGCCTACCCTCCCGCAGCCCCGCCCTCCCTCCCCCAGCCCCGCCCACCTTCGCACAGTCCCGCCCTTCCTCCCGCAGCCCCGCCCTCCCTCCCGCAACCCCGCCCATCCTCCCACAGCCCCTCTCACCCTCCCACAGCCCCGCCCTCCCTCCCGTAGCTCCATCTGCTCCCCCGCAGCCCTGTTCAAACTCCCACAGTGCCACCCATCTTCCCACAACCCCACTCGCCCTCCCACTACCCAACCTACCCTCACATAGCCCCGCCTACTCTCACATAGCCCTGCCTACTCTCACAGCCCCACCTACTCTCACATAGCCCCGCCTACTCTCACATAGCCCCACCTACTCTCACATAGCCCCGCCTACTCTCACATAGCCCCGCCTACTCTCACATAGCCCCGCCTACTCTCACATAGCCCCACCTACTCTCACATAGCCCCACCTACTCTCACATAAACCCACCTACTCTCACATAGCCCCGCCTACTCTCACATAGCCCCACCTACTCTCACATAGCCCCGCCTACTCTCACATAGCCCCGCCTACTCTCATACAGCCTCTCCTACCCTCCAGCCCCCCACCATCAGGCAGCACCTCCCTCATGCATCCCCACCCACCCTCGTACAGCCAGCCTGTGCCCCGCAGACCCGTCCACTCACACAGCCCCCACCCTCACCGCAGCCCCACCCTCACCGCAGCCCCACCCTCACCGCAGCCCCACCCACCCTTACACAGTCCCAACCTCCTTCACACATCCCCACCCTCCCTCTACAGCCCCACCCTAACGTGGTGCAGACCCGCCTCTGCTCATCCAGCCCTCTCTAACATCATACAACTCCGCCTCCCCTTGTACAGCCCTGTCCAATCCTGATGACCTTTGTCAGATAGTCCCATGAACTCTCCAGCACCCACTGGGCTAGACAGACAGACTCTCCCTTTAACACTCCATCTAAAAGACAGCATATCTGGCAAGGTAGCACTCACTTCACTGGATTTTAATGCCCCTAATTCTGGCCTCTCCCTCTGTCTTTGCCCCTTTCTCCCTCCCTTTCCCACCTCTCCCTGCCTGACCTCCTCACCACCTTTCAGTCTCCCCTCTCCTTCTCCCCTGCCCCTTGTCTAGTAACCCCTCCCTGTCCCCTCTCCCCCTTTCCTCTCCCCCCAACCACCACCCCCACCCCCACCCCCACCCTCCCCCCACCCCCCGCCCCCCATGCCACCTATTTGCAGAACATCAGCTTCTGTCACCTGAATCTCTGAAACAAGATTAAACTGATGGGAGGTGCGGTGCGGTGATGTAAGAGGGGTGCAGCGCAGTGTGGTGCGGTGCGGTGATGTAAGAGGGGTGCAGTGCGGTGCTGTGCGGTGCGCTGCGGTGCGGTGTGGTGCGGTGCGGTGATGTAAGAGGGGTGCTGTGCGGTGCGGTGTGGTGCGCTGCGGTGCGGTGCGGTAAGAGGGGTGCAGCGCAGTGTGGTGCGGTGCGGTGATGTAAGAGGGGTGCAGTGCGGTGCCGTGCGGTGCGCTGCGGTGCGCTGCGGTGCGGTGTGGTGCGGTGTGGTGCGGTGTGGTGCTGTGCGGTAAGAGGGGTGCTGTGCGGTGCGGTGTAAGCTGTGCTGCCGCTCTCTGTCTTCCTGCTCTGATTCTGCTGTTTAAAAATGCAGCTCCAGTTAGCAAGGGAGATGGTGTTTATGACCTTCAGCTGGAGCTTGTATTGATTGTTGGGAGGGAGAGGTTTGTGTGCATTGTGTCTGTTCTCTCTCTTCTTTTCTGGTTTTTTTTTCAAATTGGTTCCCCTAGATTTTTAAATTTATTTTGAGTTTTAGTTACTGCTTCTGAGCAGAGATTCCTAATGTTTTAATAAGGCAGGGTTACAAATCCTTCCTCTTCCCAGGTTTTCCTTAGTTCCGATCCCCTCTGCAGGATAGTGACACTGGGTCGTATTTAAGAGAGAGACTGTAGAATGCTCACCGGGCATCCAAGTTTAATGTCGCAATTACCATTTTCAGATATAAACCCGTGATAGAGAAAATTCAATTTTCAGATCTGAGAGTTAATAACTCAATCCACAGGAGGAATTCTGACTTGTGAGGCTGTTATTATGTGAGGCTATAGATCAATACTCAACTCTACAACATTGCAAAATCTCCAGCCCCAAGGGACACTGCGCTGGGGCATTTCTGCACAGCCTGGGGTCCCCACAACTTGTGACTCTGCAAACGGCTTCATTCCAAAGCTACGTTGTTCTTTGAATTGGACCAAATGCCGCAGCTTCTTCCTTGGGATGTATAATGCAAAGCGTTTTCCTGCAAAGTTCCTGTCAAAAAGTGAACATCATCAGGAATGGTGGTGAGAATTCATGGAAGAATCTGACTCCCTGACAATTAAGGGATTTTGAAGCTAATTATGATACCGCCCCTCCCTCCACCCCCATCACAGCCTTTCAAAGATCATTTTCCCTGATCACTGCCCCCTCGATTACCTTTCCTCCAATCACTATCTCCCCGATCATTTTTCCCAATCACTTTCCCCCAATCACTTTCCACAATCACCTTCCCCCGATCACTTTCCCCCGATCACTTCCTCCGATCACTTTCCCCCGATCACTTTCCCCCAATTACTTTCCCCGATCACTTTCCCCCGATCACTTTCCCCCGATCACTTTCCCCCGATCACTTTCCCCGATCACTTTCCCCCGATCACTTTCCCCCAATTACTTTCCCCGATCACTTTCCCCCGATCACTTTCCCCCGATCACTTTCCACGATCACTTTCCCCGATCACTTTCCCCGATCACTTTCCCCGATCACTTTCCCCGATTATTTTCCCCGATCATTTTCCCCGATCACTTTCCCCCGATCACTTTCCCCCGATCACTTTCCCCGATCACTTTCCCCCGATCACTTTCCCTCGATCACTTTCCCCGATCACTTTCCCCCGATCACTTTCCCCCGATCACTTTCCCCCGATCACTTTCCCCGATCACTTTCCCCGATCACTTTCCCCCGATCACTTTCCCCGATCACTTTCCCCGATCACTTTCCCCCGATCACTTTCCCCGATCACTTTCCCCCGATCACTTTCCCCCGATCACTTTCCCCGATCACTTTCCCCCGATCACTTTCCCCGATCACTTTCCCCGATCACTTTCCCCCGATCACTTTCCCCGATCACTTTCCCCGATCACTTTCCCCCGATCACTTTCCTCCGATCACTTTCCCCGATCACTTTCCCCCGATCACTTTCCCCCGATCACTTTCCCCCGATCATTTTCCCGATCACTTTCCCCCGATCACTTTCCCCCGATCACTTTCCCCGATCACTTTCCCCGATCACTTTCCCCGATCACTTTCCCCCGATCACTTTCCCCGATCACTTTCCCCGATCACTTTCCCCCGATCACTTTCCCCGATCACTTTCCCCGATCACTTTCCCCGATCACTTTCCCCCGATCACTTTCCCCGATCACTTTCCCCGATCACTTTCCCCCGATCACTTTCCTCCGATCACTTTCCCCGATCACTTTCCCCCGATCACTTTCCCCCGATCACTTTCCCCCGATCATTTTCCCGATCACTTTCCCCCGATCACTTTCCCCCGATCACTTTCACCCATCACTTTCCCCCATCACTTTCCCCCGATCACTATCCCCGATCACTTTCCCCCATCACTTTCCCCCGATCACTTCCCCCGATCACTTCCCCCGATCACTTTCCCCCGATCACTTTCCGCCGATCACTTTCCCCCGATCACTTTCCCCCGATCACTTTCCGCCGATCACTTTCCCCCGATCACTTTCCCCCGATCACTTTCCGCCGATCACTTTCCCCCGATCACTTTCCCCCGATCACTTTCCCCCGATCACTATCCCCCAATCACTGCCCTGCACCGCCCCCACCCTCCCAAGACCACCGATCAGGGTCTAAATGTGCACCACAGAAACAGGCCATTCAGCCCATCTGGTCAATGCCAGTACTTATGGTCTGTTTGAACCTCCTCCACCCAATTTCGTCTCAGCTAATCCTTCTGTTGCTTTCTCCCTTATGTAATTATCTAACTTCCCCTTAGCAACATTTCCATTTTAACAACTCTCTGAAAAAAGAATAAAGTTTAAATTAATATTTAAAGAAATAAACTTTCCTAAAAACCTCATCTCCACATAAACAGCACCAACTCTCTGTGCCCCAAGCCTGGGTGACTGTCTGTGTGAAGGTGACTCCTCAACATTGCAAACCCTGATCACAGAGCTGCCCATCGGCCTGTCGGACACGACACTCCTGTGGAGGGGGAGAATGACACCCGCCCCCCCCTTTCCATGTCTCAGTTGAATGCAACAGGTGTTTATAAAAGAGAGTTTGCTCACCAATTCAGGGAATGTTTAACTGTTTAAGTGCCATGACTGTAGAAGACACACACAGACAGGTTCTTTTGTAAGTAGCACTTTAAAGAGGTTCTGTTTACCCCTAACCTCCTCCCCTTACAGGCTCCAGATTAGTCGATGAGTGAGACAGATGTTCCACCTCTGCAGCATTGTGTCTAATGAGCCCATGTTAAGTGTCTGGACATTGACAGTGTCTGTTCTTGCTACCAACAGTTAACACCACATAAGTCAGAATATGATATGACAAGTTATGTAACTCAATATTATTTGCTGAAACCAGTAAAATAAATTAATAATTCATCAAAAATAATGATTTAAAGATAAATATTTGGGGAAAATTAAAATTTGGGGAATTACATTTTAACATTCTTATGTTGATTATGTTGCAAACAATTAATTGAGATGCTCTTTCAGGGAGTCTGCTCAGACTCGATGGGCCAAATGCACTGTAAAGATCCTGTGAGATTTAACTGAACGTGAGCCATTACATTAGAAAGAATGCATTTTAATATTAATTAATTAATATCTTCCCACAACTAATCGCATTTGTTCAGTATTTGATGTTTTGTTTGCTCTGTGAAAATTTGTTATTTCAGGCCTGCATTAGGGAAAAGATCTGAAACGATGGGAATGTTAATGAGAAAAGCTATTGAGATAAAGGATCACCAGATTCATCAAGTTCAGTAGAAGCTCTGGTCCTAATGTATGATCCTCTCCTGGTTTCACTCCACACCTGCTGCAATGTGGAGTTTTATGTGTAGCTAAGAGGAATATCACCTGGCACAACAAACACTCACAGAGAGGAGACATGATGGATGTCTACTAAAGCTCAGAACTCCTGTCTACGCTTCCCTCACCAGGGTCATTGGCCGAGTTGGATTTGTCCTGCTTTTTGTGTACAGGACATACCTGGGCAATTTTCCACATGGCTGGGTAGATGCCACTGTTGTAGCTGTACTGGAACAGCTTGGCTAGGGATGCGGCAAGTTCTGGAGCACAAGTCTTCAGTACTATTGCTGGAATATTGTCAGGGCCCATGGCCTGTGCAGTATCCAGAGCCTTCAGCCGTTTCTTGATATCATGTGGAGGGAATCAAATTGGCTGAAGACTGGCATCTGTGATGCTGGGGACCTCCAGAGGAGGACGAGATGGATCATTGGCGCTTCTGGCTGAAGATTGTTGCAAATGCTTCAGCTTCTCTGTTGCTCTGATGTGCTGGGCTCCTCCATCTATTGCTGCTTCACTCGGTCACATGATGCTTGTCTGCAGTTTGGGAATGTTACTGCATTTACTTTACAAAGGTAGCTCAACTAACTCTCCTGCATTCAGTTCCCCTGCAGTCGCTCTCCTGCAGTCGCTCCCCTGCAGTCAGTCTCCTGCAGTCAGTCTCCTGCGGTCAGTCTCCTGCAGTCAGTCTCCTGCAGTCAGTCTCCTGCGGTCAGTCTCCTGCGGTCAGTCTCCTGCGGTCAGTCTCCTGCGGTCAGTCTCCTGCAGTCAGTCTCCTGCAGTCAGTTCCCCTGCGGTCAGTTCCCCTGCGGTCAGTCTCCTGCGGTCAGTTCCCCTGCGGTCAGTCTCCTGCGGTCAGTTCCCCTGCGGTCAGTCTCCTGCGGTCAGTTCCCCTGCGGTCAGTCTCCTGCGGTCAGTTCCCCTGCGGTCAGTTCCCCTGCGGTCAGTTCTCCTGCGGTCAGTTCTCCTGCGGTCAGTTCCCCTGCGGTCAGTCTCCTGCGGTCAGTTCCCCTGCGGTCAGTTCCCCTGCGGTCAGTCTCCTGCGGTCAGTTCCCCTGCGGTCAGTCTCCTGCGGTCAGTCTCCTGCGGTCAGTTCCCCTGCGGTCAGTTCCCCTGCGGTCAGTTCTCCTGCGGTCAGTTCCCCTGCGGTCAGTTCCCCTGCGGTCAGTCTCCTGCGGTCAGTTCCCCTGCGGTCAGTTCCCCTGCGGTCAGTCTCCTGCGGTCAGTTCTCCTGCGGTCAGTTCCCCTGCGGTCAGTCTCCTGCGGTCAGTTCCCCTGCAGTCAGTCTCCTGCGGTCAGTTCCCCTGCACAGTCCCCTGCAGTCAGTCTCCTGCGGTCAGTTCCCCTGCGGTCAGTCTCCTGCGGTCAGTCTCCTGCGGTCAGTTCCCCTGCGGTCAGTTCCCCTGCGGTCAGTCTCCTGCGGTCAGTTCCCCTGCGGTCAGTTCCCCTGCGGTCAGTCTCCTGCGGTCAGTTCCCCTGCGGTCAGTTCTCCTGCGGTCAGTTCCCCTGCGGTCAGTCTCCTGCGGTCAGTTCTCCTGCGGTCAGTTCCCCTGCGGTCAGTCCCCCTGCGGTCAGTCCCCCTGCGGTCAGTTCCCCTGCGGTCAGTTCCCCTGCGGTCAGTCCCCTGCGGTCAGTCTCCTGCAGTCAGTTCCCCTGCGGTCAGTTCCCCTGCGGTCAGTTCTCCTGCGGTCAGTTCTCCTGCGGTCAGTTCCCCTGCGGTCAGTTCCCCTGCGGTCAGTTCCCCTGCGGTCAGTCTCCTGCAGTCAGTTCCCCTGCGGTCAGTTCCCCTGCGGTCAGTTCCCCTGCGGTCAGTTCCCCTGCGGTCAGTCTCCTGCAGTCAGTTCCCCTGCGGTCAGTTCCCCTGCGGTCAGTTCTCCTGCGGTCAGTTCTCCTGCGGTCAGTTCCCCTGCGGTCAGTTCCCCTGCGGTCAGTTCTCCTGCGGTCAGTCCCCTGCGGTCAGTTCCCCTGTGGTCAGTTCCCCTGCGGTCAGTCTCCTGCAGTCAGTTCCCCTGCGGTCAGTTCTCCTGCGGTCAGTTCCCCTGCGGTCAGTTCCCCTGCGGTCAGTTCCCCTGCGGTCAGTCCCCTGCGGTCAGTTCCCCTGCGGTCAGTTCCCCTGCGGTCAGTCTCCTGCGGTCAGTTCTCCTGCGGTCAGTTCCCCTGCGGTCAGTTCCCCTGCGGTCAGTTCCCCTGCGGTCAGTCTCCTGCGGTCAGTTCCCCTGCGGTCAGTCTCTTGCGGTCAGTTCCCCTGCGGTCAGTCTCCTGCGGTCAGTTCTCCTGCGGTCAGTTCCCCTGCGGTCAGTTCCCCTGCGGTCAGTCTCCTGCGGTCAGTTCCCCTGCGGTCAGTCTCCTGCGGTCAGTTCCCCTGCAGTCAGTCTCCTGCAGTCAGTCCCCTGCGGTCAGTTCCCCTACAGTCAGTCTCCTGCGGTCAGTCTCCTGCGGTCAGTTCCCCTACAGTCAGTCTCCTGCGGTCAGTCTCCTGCGGTCAGTTCCCCTGCGGTCAGTCTCCTGCGGTCAGTTCCCCTGCAGTCAGTCTCCTGCAGTCAGTCCCCTGCGGTCAGTTCCCCTACAGTCAGTCTCCTGCGGTCAGTCTCCTGCGGTCAGTCTCCTGCAGTCAGTCTCCTGCGGTCAGTTCCCCTACAGTCAGTCTCCTGCGGTCAGTCTCCTGCGGTCAGTTCCCCTGCGGTCAGTCTCCTGCGGTCAGTTCCCCTGCGGTCAGTTCCCCTACAGTCAGTCTCCTGCGGTCAGTCTCCTGCGGTCAGTCTCCTGCGGTCAGTTCCCCTGCAGTCAGTCCCCTGCAGTCAGTCTCCTGCAGTCAGTCTCCTGCGGTCAGTCTCCTGCGGTCAGTTCCCCTACAGTCAGTCTCCTGCGGTCAGTTCCCCTGCGGTCAGTTCCCCTGCGGTCAGTTCCCCTGCGGTCAGTTCCCCTGCGGTCAGTCTCCTGCGGTCAGTTCCCCTGCGGTCAGTCTCCTGCGGTCAGTTCCCCTGCGGTCAGTCCCCTACAGTCAGTCTCCTGCGGTCAGTCTCCTGCGGTCAGTTCCCCTGCGGTCAGTCTCCTGCAGTCAGTCTCCTGCGGTCAGTCTCCTGCGGTCAGTTCCCCTACAGTCAGTCTCCTGCAGTCAGTCTCCTGCGGTCAGTCTCCTGCGGTCAGTTCCCCTGCGGTCAGTCTCCTGCGGTCAGTTCCCCTGCGGTCAGTCTCCTGCGGTCAGTCTCCTGCGGTCAGTCTCCTGCGGTCAGTCTCCTGCGGTCAGTCTCCTGCGGTCAGTTCCCCTACGGTCAGTCTCCTGCAATTTAAGTGTCTTTGTTTCACGTGAGGTTATAAAAAATGTCATAACAGAGATAATTCCAAACACTGAAGGGATTTTCCTGATATTTAATTAGTACCAATTTATTACATTCTAATTTTCACTTATTGATTCCTAAGATTATTCAATTTGTCCGGATGCTGTAAAGTCCTTGATTCCTAGTTGAAAGGTGAGCTATTTGCTGCTACTTGGATATAACCATTGGCACCTACAGCAATTATAATTCTTCTTTCCCTTAAAACATGAAGCAAGAGAGAAAAGTTTTCAAATGTTGTCCTGGAGCCTTATCCAGTCAGAAGGAAACTTGAAAATAAAGTCCCTTGTGATCCTACTGGAGGAAAAATCATTTATTTAACAGAAAGACCCAGTTGTCTTTGTCACATCTATTCTGACAATTCCACCTTCCATTCTGCTGACCCTGATATACTTTCCCCTCTTCCCTCTGAAGATTCCCCTCCACCAGGTTTGAATGGATCCTCGACCACGTCCATTCCATTCTCCACGTTTGTCCACACCAACCTCCACACTCAACAGGTCATCCTTCACCATTTCATTCACCAGCAGCACAATACCATCACCAAACACACCTCCCCCTGACCTACCTTCAACATCCCAAAAGCACCTCTCCCTCTGCGATAGTCTGGTTCACTCTCCACTCACATCCAACACTCCTTCCCTCCCCTACGGCACCTTTTCCATTGCAAGTGAAGGAGATACAACATCTTACCTTTTATCTCTAAAAGACGCAGGAGCAGAAGTAGGCCCTTCGGCCCATCGAGTCTGCTCCGCCATTCAATGAGATTATGGATGATCTGATAATCCTCAACTCCACTTTCCTGCCTTTTCCCCATAACCCTTGATCCCCTTACTGATTAAAAATCTATCTCAGCCTTGAATATACAATGACCCAGCCTCTACAGCCCTCTGCGGTAAAGAATTCCACAGATTCACCACCCTCTGAGAGAAGAAATTCCTCCTCATCTCTGTCTTAAATGGGCGACCCCTTACTCTGAGATTATACCCTCTGGTCCTAGACTCTCCCACAAGGGGAAACAACCTCTCAGCATCTACCCTGTCAAGCCCCCTAAGAATCTTATATGTTTCAATAAGGTCACCTCTCATTCTTCTAAACTCCAATGAGTACAGGCCCAACCTACTCAACCTTTCCTCATAAGAAAATCCCTCCATACCTGGGATCAACCTAGTGAACCTTCTCTGGACTGCCTCCAATGCCAGTATATCTTTCCTTAGATAAGGGGGCCAAAACTGTTCACACATTCTAGGTGTGGTCTAACTAGTGCCTTGTATAGTTTTAGCAAGACTTCCCTATTTTTATACTCCATTCCCTTTGAAATAAAGGCCAATATTCCATTTGCCCTCCCTATTTCCTGTTGAACTTGAATGTTAGCTTTTTGTGATTCATGCACAAGGACTCCCAAATCCCTCTGTGCTGTAGCTTTCTTCAGTCTTTCTCCATTTAAATAATATTCAGCTCCTCTATTCTTCCTGCCAAAGTGCATAACCTCACATTTTCCCACATTATATTCCATCTGCCAAGTTTTTGCCCACCCACTTAACCTGTCTACATCCCTCTATAGAGTCCTTGTGTCATCCTCACCACTTGCCTTCCCACCTATTTTTGTGTCATCCACAAACTCTCTTCCCTTCTCACTCTCGAAGGACCCGTATGCTCCTTCCTGAGGCTGAAACTATTTTGATTTTAATAAACTGTATTCAATGCTCATGATGTAGTCTCTTTGACGTGGGGGAGACCAAACGCAAAATGGGTGCCCACCCTGCAGGATGCCTCCAGTTAGTCTGTAAGCATGGCTCCCGGCTTCTAGCCTCCTCCATTTTAATCGTGCCTCACTCCCACTCCCAGTCCGACCTCGACCTCCTGCACTGTTCTAATGAAGCTCAACAGGATATCGAGAACAGCATCTATCTTAGCTACTCTACAACCTCTGGTCTAAATATTGGTTCTAATAATTTCCAGTCATAATCATTGCTTCCATTTATTCAGACAGTGGGTGCTAGGAATGGCTCTGCTGTAGCCATTTACACCCCTTCTGTTGTTTCTCTAGTTGCCCCATTATCATCTCCTGTTGCCTTGTACCATCATCTCTTTTAGCATCGAGTCTCTCCCACCCTCGATCCTAAGACACACTTTTCCTTTTGTTGTTTCCCCAATTTCCTCACCTCTGAATTGCTTCAAACCTATAACATTTCTAATATTTCCCAGTCCTGATGAAAGATCATTAACCTGAAACGTTAACTCTGTTTCTCTCTCCACAGATGCTGCCAGACCCTCTGAGTCTTAAATTCGATTCACATCTCCAAGTCTCTGCGCTTATGGCACTTCATCAACAATTGATTTGTTTTGTTCTAATGTGCCACAATTTCTAATTTCCATGAATTATTTGGATTGGGATACTCAAAACAAGGGTCAGATTGGGAGATGATGGGGACAGAGAGTGGGGAGAATGTGGAACTCGCTCCCACAGAGAGTGTTCGAGGTGAATATCGTTACATTTAAGGGGAAGCTGGATAAACACAAGAGGGAGACAGGATTAAAAGGATCTACTGATGGGGCGCGATGCAGAGGGGGGCAGGAGGAGGGCAGGAGGAGGGCAGGAGGGCAGGAGGAGGGCAGGAGGAGGGCAGGAGGGGGGCAGGAGGAGGGCAGGAGGAGGGCAGGAGGAGCAGAAAGACCAGCACAGACTCTTTGGGCTGATTGGTCTGTTTCGGTAACTGTAAATTCCATGTTTTTTATTTTTTATTCATGGTGAGCAGGATTTTATTTGCTCTGAGCTGACAGATTGAGAGGTGGGTGGGCCAGGAGAATGGCAGGGAGCCAGCGGGAAGGCCCTGCCATTGGGTCATTTAACCAGTGACAAGGGGACAGTCATCGCCTGACAGGAGACCAGTGGCCAGGTTACACACCTAAAGGCTCAGCCGGCAGCCATTTTCCCAGGATGCTGTTATTTTGCTGGCAGGTGGAGTGTCGACCCTGCCAAGTGGGAGGTGGTGCCTAACCACAGGGGGTGTGGCCTAACCACAGGGGGTGTGGCCTAACTGCAGGGAAGCCTGGCCTAACTGCAGGGGGTGTGGCCTAACTGCAGGGGGTGTGGCTTAGCTGCAGGGAGGTGAGGCCTAACTGCAGGGAGGTGAGGCCTAACTGCAGGGGGGTGTGGCCTAACAGCAGGGAGGTGGGGCCTAACAGCAGGGAGGTGAGTCCTAACTGCAGGGGGTGTGGCCTAACTGCAAGGGGGGTGTGGCCTAACAGCAGGGAGGTGAGGCCTAACTGCAGGGAGGTGAGGCCTAACTGCAGGGGGGTGTGGCCTAACAGCAGGGAGGTGGGGCCTAACAGCAGGGAGGTGAGGCCTAACAGCAGGGAGGTGAGGCCTAACTGCAGGGGGTGTGGCCTAACTGCAAGGAGGCGGTGTCTAACTGCAGGGGGTGTGGCCTAATGGCAGGGAGGCGTGGCCTAACTGCAGGGAGGTGAGGCCTACCTGCGGGGAGGCTGATTCCCGAAGTTGAGGGGGTGGGTGGCTTTGTTTCCCGGGCTCCAGGCTGCCTCCAGCAAAATACCGCAGATGCTGGAAATCTGAAATAAAAACAGAAAATGCTGGAAAACTCAGCAGGTCTGGCAGCATCTGTGGAGAGAGAAACAGAGTTAACATTTCGAGTCTATGACTCTTCAGAGCTCTGCTCCCTTCCACCCCACTGTCCAGAAGCATTTACAGAACAGAAGGAGGCCATTTGGCCCATCGAGTCCATGCCAGCTCTCGGTAGAGCTATCCATTCCCCCGCTCAATCCCCGTGGTCCTGCAAGTTTATTTCCTTCAATCGCCCACCCAATTTCATTTTGAAACCATTGATTGTTTCTGCTTCCACCACCAGCGAGTTCCAGGTCATTACTAGCTGTGTAAAAACGTGTTTCATTCACATCCCCCCTTGTCCAAAATCTTAAATCTGTGTCCCCCGGCCCTTGTACCCTCAGTTAATGGGAAGAGTTTCCCTTATTAAGACCTTGTTTCTGTGGTCCTGCCGGCCGCCCAGTTGGGCTTGGGACCCACATCTGGTCCCAGAGGCTCCATGAGGCACAGTGTAATCCAGAGAGAGCACTGTAATTACAGAAACAGTCAGACAAACCATGTACATTTTTTTCATTCATTCATGGGCATTTATTGCCCATCCCTAATTGCCCTCGTTCAGAGGGCATTTAAGAGTTAACCACATTGCTGTGGATCTGGAGTCAGATGTAGGCCAGACCGGGTAAGAATGGCAGATTTACTTCTCTGAAGGGCATTAGTGAACCAGGTGGGTTTTTACAACAATTGAAAATTGTTTCATGGTCATCATCAGAGTTTTAATTCCAGATCTTCATTGAATTCAAATTCCACCATCTGCCACAAAGGGATTCGAACCCACATCCCCAGAGCGTTACCCTGGGTCTCTGGAATATTAGACCAGTAACAATACCACTACATCACCGCCTCCCCTTCATGAGCAGAGCAATAACAGGTGAAAGTACTTATCCCATAAATGGTGCAGAAACCAAGGAACCCAGACAGATGTTGAGTTCGATCGTCAATCCAGCTGAAATCTGGTCATCGGCACAAAACCCTGAATATGGTTCTAAGCTGAAGGGACACAATGAGTTAAAACATTGGAGGACGTGTAGAGGAAAACTCGAGGTTAATGCCCAGAGAATGGAGAGTGATCTTAATCTAATACAATCTGTAACTTCCTGAGTGACATAGTTGGGTCTTTCTGGCTGAGTTTTTGATTTTCAATGGAATGTATTTTTGCTGAACATTTTGAATTGTTTCTTTAAATGTTCAGCAAAAATACAAAAATGTTCATTTACCGCCATAACTTTCAGTTTATTTACCCAATTAACCTTAGCCAGTTCTCCCCTCAGACCTAAGCCATTGGCTTTGTTTAAGTTTAAGATTCTTGTTTGCGATTGGAGTATGTCACTTTCAAACTTGGAATTGAATGGTATTATGATCATTATTTCCCAGAGGATCTTTTACTACGACATTACTAATTAACCCTACTTCGTTACACAACACTAGATCTTAGATATCTTTATCTGTGGTCAGTTTCACCATATTTTGCTCCAAGAAACTGTCACAAAAGCATTCTGCAAACTCATCTAGACCATTCTTGCTGATTTGATTGTCCCATTTATTATAAAGATTAAAGCCCCCCACAATTATTACATTTCCTTTGTTACAAGCTCCAGTAATGTATTGTTTAATACTCTGCCCAATGGTATAACTACTGTTAAGGTGCCTATAAACTACTCCCACCAGTGTTTTCTGACTCTTGTTATTCCGAATTTCCACTCACACTGATTCTAATTCATGATCTTCTGAGGCCAGATCCTTTCTCTCTGATGTCCTTATGCCTGAAAGGTGATCTTATAGAGGGAGATAAAGTAGGAAATAGTATGGAAAAGGTCATTCTGGAAATGACTTTATTTTACATTGTAAGAGTCAATTTAGGAAACATCTTGATGTTGCAATGATATTGAATCTTTCTGGACAGATCAATAAAGATTTCTCATGTGGTTATCTTTTGATCTTGGGAAAATTATTCTTTTTTGTATCCTGGCCATTCTTTATTCCTGAACCAGCACTGAACACACATTCTGCTCATTAGCAACGTTCTTTGTGAGATCTTGCTGTGCATAAATTGACTGTTTTTTTTTATATTCCAGCTGTTTAAAAATAATTCATTGGCTGTAAAACATTTGAAATGTCCTGAAGTTTTGAAATGTGTAATGAAATGGAAATGTTTCTTCAGGTACATATTTCCTGTCTTAAATGCTGTGATGAGCTTGCTCCAGAGTTGCTTGTGGCCATGAGTTCTGTATACCAATGTCTCTTTTCATAAACAGATGGCCTAGAAATTAATCCTTTATGGCACAGGTAGCAATTTGCAGCCGGTACCCAAGCCAAGGGGCCCGAGGGTTGATGGAAGTTGGTCCTCATGAATTTTCTCAGCTCAAGCTCGTGGGGCAAGTGTTACCCCCCTAGGGCACTGTCAGGGCTGTTACCCCCTGGGGCACTGTCAGGGCTGTTACCCCCCTGGGGCACTGTCAGGGCTGTTACCCCCTGGGGCACTGTCAGGGCTGTTACCCCCTGGGGCACTGTCAGGGCTGTTACCCCCTGGGGCACTGTCAGGGTTGTTACCCCCTGGGGCACTGTCAGGGCTGTTACCCCCTGGGGCACTGTCAGGGCTGTTACCCCCTGGGGCACTGTCAGGGTTGTTACCCCCTGGGGCACTGTCAGGGCTGTTACCCCCTGGGGCACTGTCAGGGCTGTTACCCCCCTGGGGCACTGTCAGGGCTGTTACCCCCTGGGGCACTGTCAGGGTTGTTACCCCCTGGGGCACTGTCAGGGCTGTTACCCCCTGGGGCACTGTCAGGGCTGTTACCCCCTGGGGCACTGTCAGGGTTGTTACCCCCTGGGGCACTGTCAGGGCTGTTACCCCCTGGGGCACTGTCAGGGCTGTTACCTGAGTGACAGAGGAGGTCCCGAGAGGGGGATTGGAATGGATTACAGAGTGGGGTCTGGAGACTTCCACCAGATTATCAACATAAAGGGCCCCACAAATTTTGCAGTGAGGCCAGTAATTGCACAGATTGGATGCAACACCTGAATCTCTACCCTCATTGTCCAATTGCACAGGAATAAACCTTCACTTCATGGGGCACTGCTTGAAAGCCGGGACTTACAACATCCGCTGCATTCCCTTTGATAATATTCTCAAAGAATTTGATTCAATTAGTCAAGCTAGAGGTTTCCTTTACAAATCCCCATTGGCCCTCAGTTAGTGGACAAATGGGTTCCCTGTTCTCCACTTTAATTGTAATTTTCTCACTTTTCCTTTGGCAAGTGGAGATTTTACAAAGATTCTGAGTTTGCCACATTGTAAAACCAATCCTCTCTCTCCTGGACATCCTTGCTTGGCTCCTTCCATTTTGACAGGAGCCAATCTGTGAGGATCTGATTATATATTCATCCCTTTGTAGTGATGTAATGAGTAATCAGAATATATTTAAATCCGATTTCTGTCCTATTTACATCTCATTACTGTGCAGCATCATATACAAATGTAATACCAGGGATGTATCTTATTACGCTTTCATACATGCTCATGTTAAATTAAACCATGCATCACAGATACAAATAACAAAATTGAATTCCATGCATTAAGTAGAAAATATTACATTGAAATGTGATTTTGCAGATATGATAAAACAATTAATTTCAGGAACCAATAATCAGCAGGTTGATGGCTGCCTTAAATCGAGAGTGATTGCTGCCTGCACTGCAGTGTGGATCGCACTGGGACTCAGAACCCACTTTACTGGAGTTTTTTGCTGTAGTTTCATTTTATGTAATCTGCTTGTTTTATAACAGGATATACAAGTCATAGTTATGGAGTACTTTCAGGGCTATTGCAAGATGTGAGGTTCAGGGTATCTCTATCTCGGACCCACATTCCCTTTCAATGAGACAGGGAAGCTGAATTTACCCTTGCATTGTTTAACCCAGTCCCATCATTCTCATCAGTTTATTTCTTAACCAGACCTGGTGATGGAGACGCTCTGATTACTGTCGCTTTTAACCTGGTTACCTTGATTTAGTGAAATTGATTCATTATCCTCCAGGTTGTACAAGATGTTCCCATCTAAAGCCTGAAATCATTGTCTTCAATCCTCACCACAACCTCCATGTCATATTAGAACCCAAAATGAACTTTCAACCACATCTCACGAAAACCCTCTATTTCCATCTCCTTCAGACTATACAATTCCACCCCAGCCTCAGTTTGTTCTACCACATTTGTTTCCCACATTCTGCCCTCTAAAGCTTACTGCCCATGTCCAAATTCGCACCAAATCCTCTTCCCCTTGAACCACTGACCAACATTGGCTGCCAGTTAAAGAACATTTCGATTTTAAGATTCTCACTCTTGTTTTCAAATCCCTCCATGCTCTCGCCCTCCCTATCTCTGTAACCTCCTCCAGTCCCTACAACCCTCCCTATCTCTGTAACCTCCTCCAGTCCCTACAACCCTCCCTATCTCTGTAACCTCCTCCAGCCCCTACAACCCTCCCTATCTCGGTAACCTCCTCCAGTCCCTACAACCCTCCCTATCTCTGTAACCTCCTCCAGTCCCTACAACCCTCCCTATCTCTGTAACCTCCTCCAGTCCCTACAACACTCCCTAACTCTGTAACCTCCTCCTCTTCCAGCCCCTACAACCTCCCCCAATCTCTGTAATCTCCTCCAGCCCCTACAACCCTCCCTATCTCTGTAACCTCCTCCTCTTCCAGCCCCTACAACCTCCCCCAATCTCTGTAATCTCCTCCAGCCCCTACAACACTCCCTATCTCTATAACCTCCTCCAGCCCCTACAACCCTCCCTATCTCTGTAACCTCCTCCAGCCCCTACAACCCTCCCTATCTCTATAACCTCCTCCAGCCCCTACAACCCTCCTTATCTCTGTAACCTCCTCCAGCCCCTAAACCCTCCCTATCTCTGTAACCTCCTCCAGCCCCTACAACCCTCCCTATCTCTGTAACCTCCTCCAGCCCCCTACAACCCTCCCTATCTCTGTAAACTCCTCCAGCCCCTACAACCCTCCCTATCTCTGTAACCTCCTCCAGCCCCTACAACCCTCCCTTTCACTGTAACCTCCTCCAGCTCCTAGACCACTCATCCTAACTCTATGTTCCTCCATGTTCCTGGTTTTAGTTGCTCCATCACTGGCACCTGTGCCTCCTGGAGCCTTGGTCCTAAGCTCTGAAATTCCTTCCATAAAACTCCCACTTTTCTCCTTCAGTTGTCATTATTGAGTGTGTGGTGTCCTGGCATCTCAGTGCAGCCATTGTAAAGCTTCATTTCACCAGCAGAGTTTGGTAGTTTAGCTGATGGACGTGATTTGGAGATTTGTCGTCATTATGAAGATCTGCTCAGTTCAAAAGTAATTCAGAGATAGGGAGGGTTGTAGGGGCTGGAGGAGGTTACAGAGATAGGGAGGGTTGTAGGGGCTGGAGGAGGTTACAGAGATAGGGAGGGTTGTAGGGGCTGGAGGAGATTACAGAGATAGGGAGGGTTGTAGGGGCTGGAGGAGGTTACAGCCACTAGGAAGCTCTGAGGAACAAAGGGACCTTGGCTTGTGTGTCCATAGATCTCTGAAGGCGGAGGGACATGTTAGTGAGATGGTGAAAAAGGCATATGGGACACTTGCCTTTATCAATCGAGGCATAGATTACAAAAGTAGGGAGGTCATGTTGGAGTTGTACAGAACCTTGGTGAGGCCACAGCTGGAGTACTGTGTGCAGTTCTGGTCGCCACATTATAGGAAGGATGTGATTGCACTGGAGGGGGTGCAGAGGAGATTCACCAGGATGTTGCCTGGGATGAAACATTTAAGTTATGAAGAGAGGTTGAATAGACTTGAGTTGTTTTCACTGGAGCAGAGAAGACTGAGGGGCGACCTGATTGAGGTGTACAAGATTATGAGGGGTATGGACAGGGTGGATAGGGAGCAGCTGTTCCCCTTAGTTGAAGGGTCAGTCACAAGGGGGCATAAGTTCAAGGTGAGGGGCAGGAGGCTTAGGGGGGATGTGAGGAAAAACTTTTTTACCCAGAGGGTGGTGACGGTTTGGAATGCACTGCCTGGGAGGGTGGTGGAGGCAGGTTGCCTCACATCCTTTAAAAAGTACCTGGATGAGCACTTGGCACATCATAA
Source organism: Cetorhinus maximus (assembly GCF_964194155.1). Classification (NCBI taxonomy): domain Eukaryota; kingdom Metazoa; phylum Chordata; class Chondrichthyes; order Lamniformes; family Cetorhinidae; genus Cetorhinus; species Cetorhinus maximus. The sequence continues at coordinate 611,741 of NC_135879.1, forward strand.
CATTCAAGGCTATGGGGCCAAGTGCTGGTAAATGGGATTAGGTAGGTAGGTCAGGTGTTTCTCACGTGTTGGTGCAGACTCAATGGGCCGAAGGGCCTCTTCTGCACTGTGATTCTGTGATTCTGTGAAAAGTGTTGAGAAAAGCTTGTCCAGCTGAAATCCAGCTGCCAATTGGAGTGTCAGAGATAATCTGGTGATTTACCGGGTCACTCCATTTCTTTTATTTGTTCACTGGACGTGGGCATCGCTGGCAGCCAGCATTTATTACCCTTCCCAATGCCAGACAGTTGGCAAGAAAAGCTCAAGGGAATTGGGACAGGTCAGTCATATTGGGTAAGAGGCAGGGTAAGAGATGCATTGCTAACAAATGAAATAAATTAGAGCAATTTGGCAATAATTTTCATCAAAAGTCTATTCACCAGATTTACTATTGTGTGAGAATGAAGATGTGGAGAAGGAAGATGTGGAGAAGGAAGATGTGTGAGAATGAAGTTGTGGAGTACGAAGAAGATCTAAAAGAGGTATTTGAAATTCTGAAACGTTTTGATCTAGTGGATGCAGAGAGAATGTTTCCTCTTGTGGGGAAGAACAGAACTAGAGGCCATCAATATAAGATAGTCCCCAAGAAATCCGATTGGGAATTCAGGAGAAACTTCTTTACCCAGAGAGAGGTGAGAATTTGGATCTTGTTACCACATTAAAGGGGAAGTTAGACAGATATATGAGGCAGAAGGGAATAGAGGGTGACAGTGGTAGATTTAGATAAGAAAAGATGGGAGAAGGCTCAAGTGAAGCATAAACACCAGCATGGACTGGTAAGGTCAAATAGCCTGTTTCTGAACTCTCTATCCTATGGAACCCTATGTGAAGTTGAAGAACATGCAACACATCATCTCCATGAAGAATCCTTCCTCTAAGGGTGTATAGACGCATGAGTGGAACATGAACACCACCACTGGGATTCCTATTGTCTTACAACTATTTCTGAAACAACATTTGATTTAAGGAATATCTGGCTGGAACTGGTCTCATTCTTCACTCCACAACTTGAAAACTAATGTCTAAAAGTGGTCAATTTCCTTTTTGGTTCTGTCCTGTGGAATTCTTATCCACTTCTCTCTATTTTAATTGAGCAATTACAATTAATAAACTCACAAATTTTCTGGTTTCACTTACCTTTTCAGTATTTTACTTATGATAGAAGATTAATAATGGATTAGGGAGACTGTTTAACAAAAGGGAAGTTTATGATCAGACCATTATCCTACAGCAGTTTACACAAACCTTTCTCTCTCTTACACTATACTCCCAGAGCAAATATATCCCATAATCTCTTCCTGCACAGGTAACTCACTCTGTGTCGCTGGTCAGATTATTGCACCAGGACATGTGTGTCCAGGTCTATTTACTTTGTGCAGTCACCAGGGAGTGTATAAGTTTAAATGGGCTCATCAACACATTAAGTGATACCGTACACTTCAATTCAGGTTCCAGATTTTCTTTCAAGGTGAATGATATCTTTAGGCTACCGGCTCTGAATTATCTACCAATCTGATGCTGATTACAAAATAAACATTCAAGTCCATCAGACAAGTGGCCTTTTACTGTACAGTCAAACTGAGCTTTATTCATTGCTTATTGTCTGGTGGCCGATTGAATTATTAAACAGTTCTCTGAATTTGCATAGATTTAGACAAATATTTCAGTCCTGTCACATATGGCTTATTGCTTTTGCTGAACCTTGTACCAAGATGATGTGGGTGGTTTGTCCCAGTGCTGCCCTGAGCAGAGTTAAACTATCACATGGAGACCAGGAACACCGACTCTCCGCTGGTCAGTCACTCCTCAGATTTTAGTTGAAAGTCTTGATTTAAGCATCAGCCAAACAGGAGGGGGCTTCATCAAATAGGAAATCAGGGTCAAAGGAACTCTTTGGAATAGCAGACATTATATCCATCTACCTGTGTTGTTTACACCATTTTCACAAACCATTGGCTCTAGCAGTCCAGAGATGTCCATTCTCAGCAGTGTTTAAAGGGCTGCTGCTTTATTTGCTTGCATTATATTATGGGTTTTGTCTACTTTTAAAACATCAGGGATTGATGCAGAAAGTTCGGAGCTTCTGGCAATGTCTTTGCTCTTTTTGGGAATGGATGCGGGGTTGGAGAGGAAGACACAAAGGTATCCGCCTGAGTTTGAGCGGGTGGATTATATGGGCCAAGCAAAATACTGCAGAGGCTGTAAATCTGAAATAAAAACAAACAAATGCTGGAAGTACTCAGCAGGCCAGGCAGCATTGGTGGAGACAGAAACAGAGTTAATTTTATACCCTCCCCCATGGCAAGTTTGGAGGCAGGGAGGGTATTTAATCAGGAGGCAGGGTAGTGGGTAGGGACCCTGCCATTTCCCCGCCTCTATCCCGATGAAGCCTGTGGTGGGAGGGCCCATGGGTTTCCTATCCAGCTGCTAATCGCTGCCTGTAACTGATATTAACCCAGCCACTGATAGGCCAGTCAGCTGCCATGTGACAAGTACCACAAACAAAATCTGTGAGGGTTGCTTGTGATGTCCTGGGGGTGGTGGGTGGGGATGGGTCCCTCGTTCAAAGGCACTCGGTGCCTAATTGAGGGACCCGGCATCTGGAATGGAGGGAGGTGCTGAGATACACCCCTCCCCCACCCCAATACCCCCTGTTCCACGACCTCCTCCCCACAAAACCCGTCCAACCAACACTCACCTGAGGCCTGGGGCGCTCCGAGATCC